>NC_137193.1:52168495-52468495 GCF_960531495.2 Zeus faber
TATTTTGGGTGTCTCTTATGAACTCTCTAACTTGGTCTCTTGTTAACAATGCTCTACTTTGCCTGTGTTGCTAAGAACTCTCTAATGTTGGTGTCTTGTTAAGAACTCTCTACTTCAGTTAGCTACTTAAGAACTCTCTAACTTGGTTTCTTGTTAAGAACTCTCTACCTTTGGTGTGTCGTTAACTGTACTTTGGGTATCCACTTATGATCTACTCTCGGTGTCTTGTTTAGAACTCTTCACTTTGGATGTCTTGTTAAGAATTCTCTAATTTGGGAGTATTCGCAGGTCGCATGAGTTCCCAGACAGAGGCTTCTTGTGAGTGAAGACATCTTCAATGCTGGCGCCCTGACACAAAACCAGTCAATGAGTCAATTATCAAAATCTGTCCCACGGTCCACCCGTCCAGCAGGTTTTTTTTCCTCCCCTCTGAATGGCTGAACAGAACAAGAATGTTCTTTCTGCATTACTCACCCATCGCACAGAAGGTTGTTGTCTGATGGAATCTCTTCACAAACCCCTCTGGCAGGGGAACGACAACAAGCAACAACAAAAAAATTAAGAAAATTCTAGCTCAATGGCTCCAAATTTACTCTCCAGAACACCTGTGGGTGGGTTCTTAAATAAATTAAAGCTATGCTATTCTCCCAAGATGTGATTTCAGTACTCTGGTACAGATTAAAATTGTAGGCCCATTTAAGTTGGGCACCCAGTGTAACCCGAATAACTGCTGTTGCAAGGAAGGAACAATATTTGAATAGCACTGTGAACACTCATTTGAGCTGTCCTATAACAAGTGGGATGACCCCCAAGTGGGGTCTTGGCCCTGTGGTCGGCAGGTCGGTGCACCGCTGGGATCGCCCGCCATGTGGGCAGGGTGGTGGGGCTTGCGTGTCCTTCTGCGTCCTGTGTGGGGGGACGGCCCATCATGCTGGGGCTGGTGGGATGTTACGTCTGTTCCTGGGACCCAAGCGAGTACCTGAGCCTGACCGGGTGTGCTCTGGGCGGGCTCCCTATGTGGGGGGGGACTCGTGTTCTCGCACCTGGCTGTTTGGGTACTGTTCTCTGCCGCTCTCAGTGTGCGGGACACTCGTTGCTGGGGGGCCGGGCTGTGGGTGGGGGACCATCTGAAGTTGTCTGTGCTGTGGTCAGCATGGAGAGTCATGGAGTGTTGATACCGCTGCGGAACTCGGGGGTGGCTGCAGGGTCTTTCCGCTACTTGGAGGCACTACAATATAATTCCGACCTCATACACCAGGGACAAGTCCTGTCTACTCACCGGTGGACACACGCACACGCACACACACACACACACACACACACACACACACACACACACACACACACACACACACAGGCGGACTCATCACAGGCACACACACACACCACCAACACCTGCTTTGAACACATCTCCGGACACTCTCCTGATTACATCCCTCTCTTTTTCTTCCTCATTTACTTCCATAGCTACAACAGGAAGAGGCCCAGTGCCAAATTGCTGTTTCAATTTTCCTGGACTTAATTCAATCGGCTTTGTTGATGCATGTTGTTGTCTGATGTGTCTATGTTTATGTCTTTCCATGTACATGTTTAGTTCAATGTTTATTTGTCTCACCCGTGGTGACCACCCCCCCCCCTTGGAGTGGTAATGATGATCAGTTGCTTATAGTCCAAAACATAGTAAGATCATTCTCCAAAGAGGGGGAGAATGGTGATGGTTCTGTGTAACAAAAAAGCTGTAACTTTAGCTGAAACTGTAGCTGAAGACATTCTCTTCTTTACTATGAATTTAGAGACAGGGCAGGAAACAAAACAGGGTGAAACCCCATTACATAGACATCGGCTAAAAAGTCCAGGATAGAATGCATGAAGTACTGTAACTCCACAATTAGAGGAGTTCACTACTCATTAAGCCATGCTAGATTAAGTAAATGAGTTTCTGGGATCTGGGGGGTAGTGAGGTGCGCGTGATAGACTCAACCTCGCTGTGAATCTTGAGAAAGTGTTTTGTCATCTTGACCTCCATTACCAGGTCCACTCACTGCTCTGACCGTGGTGATCCATCAGGTGATGACTCCTATTGTGTCTCCTTGACAATTGCTACAGAATTCTCAGCTCTCTGTCTGATTTTCATTAGCTTTAGTCGTTCCTGAAACAATGACCACAGCCTTGATTGAATTCACACAATGATAGTCTATGGCAGAGTGAAAATTGCACAATTCAATAAAATGTTTGGAAATTAAGAGACGTTAGCATTACACTCAGGCTGTAGTCACAACCAAGATACACCGATCAGCCACAACATTAAAACCAACACCAATAACCAATAATATTGTGTAGCTCCCCCTCATGCCGCCAAAACAGCTCTAACCCGTTTACGCAAGGACTCCACAAGAGGTGTCCTGTGATATTTGGCACCAAGATGCAGCAGATCCTTTATGTCCTGAAAGTTGGGCCCTCCATGGATCGGGCTTGTTGTTCCAGCACATCCCACAGATGCTCGATCAGATCAGACCCTAACCCCCTCCATCCACATGATGTAGAAGAAAAAGTGATTAATCAGACCAGGCCACCCTCTTCCATTGCTTCTTCCAAACCTACCCTTGAATTGAAAATCTCGAGGGAAGTTGAATAAGTGAAAAGGTGAAAAGTAAACAACACACAGACTAGCTGTAATCAAACACTTTAAAGACTGAAGATTAACGGTTGGGTAAGTGTGTGGATGTATTAAAATGAGTAATTACTTTCACCTTGAGTAGAGTACGAAAGAGATGGATAGCTGGAGAATGAAAAAAGAAGCAAGCAAATTAAATAAAACAGGCATTTTGCATAACAGGAGGCTTTCTGGAGAGAGGCATGGCTTCCCTTCATTGAAGCATGGCTGGATTAACCTAATCAAAAGATTAATCAGACTTGAAACACCGGAGGCTGCGCCAGTGGACTCTTTATCCAACTGCACCAGGCAGAACAATTAAGATGGAGAGTGGGGAGACAGTGTTCCCACAACCTCTCTTTCCACAGTGTTCTGCGGGCCAAAAGGCCTAGGAAGGCACAGGGGGGAATTAGGCGTTCCCAGTTTGCCCCAAGAGCCTTTGTGGAACTGGGTTGCTCACAAATGGTTCATTATTCAGACAAGAGCTTAAAAGTTTGCTATCTATCTGTATCTGTATACTGTATATCTGCTGGCGGTTTGTCGACAAGCGCTGGGGATTGACTGGAGGGTATTTCATCGTAACTGAAAGATGATCATCATCCCAGCAGGAATGCTATCGCTACAGGAGGTTACAGGAATCTTAAGCAGTTCTGAAAATCTCTCTCTTATTAACACATCTTGTCAACAGCCAATCACAAATCACCAGGCTTCCAGGCACCAGGTCTTCCACCATCTCGAAAAGTAACAACTATGTGGTCACTATGTAGTATGTAACTATAAAAACTATAACAAGTATATTCTATCCATCATAAGAGTCATTCAGTCAATCAATTGAATCTTGAAATTACTTGACTAAAACAAGAACATACACTTTCTAAGGTGGTATTACATTATTTGTTGTTTCAGAAATATCCTTAAAGCGAGTAACAGTGTCTCTTAATGGAGAAGTTCAATCCATTGGTCTCAGAATAAGAATCTAGAGAGTCTTCTTAGAGACTATAAATAAACTTTAGAGGAGTAAGGTTGAAACAGGCTTCCCAGCGAGCCTGTCCCTTCGTAGGGTGAGAAATTACCATATTACCAAATGATCTAGGGCCATCCGATCAGATGCTTACTCAATAGTACCAGCCTAGTTCCATGGCAAGTTGGGATCTGGACCTGGATCTGCACTCTGCCTTCACCACCCAACCGCAGCCTTTAAGCAAAATCCTCCACCCTTGCATGGATTTAAAGGAGCTATGAGCCCGCTGCTGAAACTGATGGAATTAGAAATTATTGTGCCCTCTTTCAAGTACTTTATTTTGTTTTATACCAGGTTGTGACAAACCCGTGTTATATTTGAGGGAGAGCGAGAGAAGAGATACAGTATATGCCCTTAATCTGCATAGAATAGAATAAAGATTTAAATGAATCCAAAAGTGAGGATTTACGTCTTTATCTCCAACCGTATCACACATATGATCCCCCTACCTTGTGTAGGTGTTGAGGAGAGGAAAAAACAGACAGCAGCCTGGAGCTTATAATAGACTCCAAGCTGGGGCTTGCAGTTTTAACATGGAGGACATCTTGGAAAACTGGCGCCAACAGCTGCCTCTCCTGGTTTTCCCACATTTCAAAATAAAATGGACACTAACCCCTCCATAACCCCAAACCCCCCATCTTCGGTAGATGCATCCCTCTTTAGAGTAATAAACACGTTTCAAAAGTCACTGAAGGCCTGAAAAGTGAAGCGGCGAAAAAAAGATGGAAGAGTGATAAGGTAAAGAGTAAAAAGTAGAGGCTCAGAGGTAAAAAGAAAATAATATAGTTAAAAAGGTGACTGGAAGTGTGCGAAAGGACCAGTTCTGATCTCCTGATCTCCCCGGTCTTTTATCGCTTTGGGATTCTCATCAAGGTCTTGCTTGAGGGCTCAGTAAAACGTAGACATCAAAGATTAACTTGTTTTCCTTCTCACCCTCACTTCTTTAGCCCCTCCTCACCCCATTCTATTTAAAGATGTGGACCTTAAGACATCCAATCTAAATGCACTTAAAAAGAGCACAAGGAGAGAGACGCATGGAGAGAAATCGCTTAGTGGAGTAGTGGGGTGGGGGTGCAGCTAATAGCCTTGTGATCTGACAGTGTCTCATCCTCGCCACTTTATCTCCAAATTCAATACAGGTTCTTCAAACACTTGGGAAAAACAGAGGGGGTGGCCATGTTTAAACTGAACCACAACTCTTAACGCTATTACAGTAACTCATCCAGGTTCAAAGTTGCTATTCCGGGCCAGTTGTCTGTTTGTGTCTCAAACAGTCTCTGGCAAAACAAGCAATATTATATATGAAGTGGATGTGCAGATTATTTGCCTCCGGAAGGAAAGAAATATATTTCCACTGTGCGTAAGGGGCTTGTCCGTCATGCAACAGCCGCTCATTTTTATTGACCTGAAAATAGCAGTGATAACGACTTGACAAGCCAATACATCTCTCGCTGACTGTCCTGGTCTCTCCCCCTCCACCTCCATTAGATTATATTACGTGATGCAGTATTACAGCCCAGCTAGGCACATCGTCAAGCAGGAAGTGGCTTCGGGATTACAGGCATTGTGGAAGAGACGGTGATAAGTTATGCTTTGGAAAAAGGCCAAACGGGGGCGAACGTGAGTCATTCCCGGCATTTTCTTTTCCATCCTGGCGGGTGGTTGCCTGGCAATTTCTCAATCAACATTACGTGAGCCGTTGTGTGAGTTTGTGTTTTTTTACAGACAAACCCCCACACTCACCTAGACAAAACAGGCTGGCGTCACAGGGCAGTAATAAGTAGTCATCACAGCAAGGGCAGGTTTTTCCTTTTCCTTCTTCAAACTCTTCATCACAGTGGGGTAATACAAACACACTTTCACAGAGAGGGGAAGAAGACACCACATCTCCGACCACATGTGCAAACAACCTCTCACTCTCTGTCGGCAAAAAACAACAGAATGGATATGGGGAGCCTGGTTTGGAATAAATCCGAGTTCAACGTGAAGAAAATTTCGGCTACTATCCCATAATAATAATAATGATAACTGACAAAAAAAACCATTATTTTTTTTGGTTTTATTACAAACCCATGAGTATGTTGTTGTGTGATTTCTGCTCTTCTTGCCAAGCAAATTTCCCCTTGAGGACAAAGATTTGATTGATTGATTGATATTGTATTGATATTGATATTGTAGAATTTTTACTACTTCAATGTGAAAAATTTATGGAGGTTTAGAGTCAACAAAGAGGACATCTCTATCTGTCCATCTTTTCCTCCCCCAGCCTCCCCCTCCACCCGCCCTCCGTACCCCCCCTCCCTTCTCTCGTTCTCGACAGAAATAGCTTTAACCACAAGCTACACAGCAGGCAACAGGCCAACATTCACACACCAGGTCCAACATGCCTGCAGGAAGGCACCATCCACTCTGTGTGTGTGTGTGTGTGTGTGTGTGTGTGTGTGTGTGTGTGTGTGTGTGTGTGTGTGTGCGCGTGTGTGTGCATGTATTCATGTTCACTAACTGCGTGTTACATTTTAATTCTAGGGCATTATGCAGCTCAAAATATATCGCAATCAATCAATGTACTGACAAGTAGCACAGTTAACCTTGCTGGGTATAATACAGTAACAGCTATTACGGACATTGAATTTTAAATGGGATTCTTAAGTATAGCTTTTTACTGAATGCCTGTACGAAATGACAGGCACTGACAACCAGAGTCAAATTCCTTGTATGTATAAGCATACTTTGCCAACAAAGCCTATTTCTGACACTATGGATTTTCTAGGCAAAGTCTCAGTACCACACTGGCTCCATATCCGTGTCCTATACTTCTTATGTGTGTCTTTGGCAGGTTTGGAATTGTTGTTTACATTACAGTGTGATGATGACATCCCTCCAGGCATGTTTTTTTAAAAGGTATGCCAGTTGTTGAGTATACTTGCCTGACTTAGCGCCCATGTACCTGGGAGACATAGTTGTGTCACTATGGCAACCATATAACTGAAAAAAAGGTGTCAGGATGTGTCTGGGAAGAATCGAAGGGCTGTCTGAGTGTGTATATGTGTGTGTGTGTGTGGGGGGCTGGGGGGGGGGGGGGGTCAGGAGAGGGGAAGTAACAAGCACAGATAAGAGGATTATTCCATTATTATCTACTCCGGGGGCTATTACCCCAGGGCAGCCGGGTGACGTTTTAAAAGGGCAGGACCTTGGTTACTCCCCCCTGTTAGTGGGGAAGGGGTGGGGGGGACTATGTGGGGAGCCTTCCCCCACATAGTTGGAGCATATCAGGGTCTCGCAACCCTCTCATTGGGGCCCCGGGGCCTTTAAATGGAGCAGCACGCCGAGTCGTGACCTTACTGTCCCGCCAAACGCTTCCATCTCTTCCCCACAGAGAGCGGATATGGAGCTGCCCATATCAGCCCGGATGGGAGGTGGGTGGGGGGGGTGCGGGGTGGGGGGAGGGGTGCGGGGGGGTGGGTGGGTGGGGGGGGTGCAGAGGGTCAAGCCGGGTGAAGGAACAGCATTTCTAGGGGGTGGTGTTTAACGCTGTCTTAAAATCAAAAATAAGTGACTGATACAAAAAAGTGACTGGCTAGTCTCAAAAATTGTACTCAACAATTGATTCATGTTTCCCCTTTTTACACATTTTTATTCATTTACATTTTTTTAAATTACATTATCACACAATCACAACAAACACAAAAACAGATCATTAATGCTGATAACGCCACCAGTCAAAACAAGGAAAGCGTCTATCATTCAAACACCAAGTATCACAGCAAGGGAGGACATGGGTGTTGGGATTGGATTGTTAAACTAAAAAAATAATCCGAAACCAAAATATAATTTATTTTTGTTGTTGTTGTTGTTGCTCTAGTTTAACTGCATTGTCTTTCCACCACCCAAGGACAAACTAAACAAAAGGATGAAGTTCAGACGTCCCAAGTGAGAAGGAGTTTCCTTCTCACTTGGCCTCAACACCATATTAAAAAAAATACGCCAGAAAAAACAGCATGACAGAGGAAGGGAACTCTGTTGAAAGATGAGAATGTGGCAGGTGAGATCTGGCACCTTCAACACACCCTCCCAAAACCCCACTCCTCACCCCTTTGACTCCGCCCTGCTGTGTGGTGTGCATGAGCAGTGCTGTTTTGCAGCAATTTGTGAAGGGAAAATGAAAAATCCTGCTTTCCTTCTCCCAAGGCAGGTGACCTCCCACCCTCTGGGTGGCTCTTTCCTCCTTGTATTTCTTGATCAGCCGCACACAAACACACACACACACACACACACACACACACACACACACACACACACACACACACACACACACACACACACACACACACACACAAACACACACGTTCACAAATGCACAAACATGAGGCACTCACTGTCCAACAGTCAATATTTTCTGAAAGATGGCCTCCCCAGAGACCCAGCCCTCCTCTCTCTGCGATGAAAAGGCCCGTGATTGCGTTCGACCGGAGCCTTTACAAAGATGTCGTACATCAAACGCCAACAGATAAAAAAGGAGGGACCGGCAAGCGCTTAATCAGCTGAGTGGCTTTCACGGCCGTGTCGCCATTTCTCTTGATATCATGAGATGCGACCGCCGGCATTTCTCATTTGTACAGTATTGTGTGTAAAAATAAGTGCACAGGCCGATTTGGGAAACGGAATGAACAAAAAACACCAGCTCCCTCCTCCACAGAATGACCTTGGGAAGTGATCTATCTTTCTATTCTTCTATTTATTGTTCTGCTGTTCCTCATGGGTTGATCACTGTTGGTAGTACATAGTGATTATATATATCCTATATATCTACACCAATAATTGATGCTGTGTATTTTATATATTCTGTATGTGTTTATTTGTCTATTTTTATTTCAATTGTATTTGTCTATTTCTGTTCGATAATTGTGGCCATTTCTGTTTATTTGGCTATTTTATTTATTTCTTTATTCTGTTAAGCTCCTTTTATGCTAATTGTCTGTATAGAAACACACTAATCCTCACCATGCTAAATCCCTTGTATATGAAAATGTACTTTGCAGAATAAACTGATACTGAAGACCTCAAAAAGTCACTTTGTACAAAAGAAATCTAAACAAATAATAAAAATATAAAATAGCACCTAATTTGAACATAATATAATATGTCCAAATACTCTTGATTTACAAAAAAAAGGGGGTCTATGCAATGCATGAAAAGAGGTTTTCATTTCAATGTTATGAAATCGATATTCATGTAAATACTCTTTATAATTGTTTGATTTCTTAATCGAAAGATTAAGAGCACGGAGCCAAAAAAGGAAATGTAAAATGTGTTGCTGTCCAATTACTTATAGGTCAGCAGCACTGTATAATACATCCCTCCCTGTTTTTGATCATTTAGCTCACATACTTGTGGGAAACTGGACTGTTTCCAGTCTAAGCCACTGTTGGAAGCCACTGTGGATCCAAGTCTCCATTAAACAGTTTGTAAACCATTTCCAAACCTCCCTCCTCTCCTACCTGATGAGCTAAGACGCCTTGAACCTCTGGCCCCGCCAAACGACCTCTCGGAACGGACCACCAGCATTTGTACTAGAACGAATGCGTCAGCCCTCACCAGGGATATAAACACAGAGTTAAACGCCAAACGCCAAAACTCTAAAAACGGAGCAGCGAAACCACTTCAAAGATGAAGACTAAAGACTTAGCGAAGACACCGAAGACCACACAGTATCGCTGAGTCTCTGGATATGACAAGACTCCAACATGTCTCAAGATAATTCATTAAATAAGCAAGGTGGGAAAAGACTAAGAGGAAAAAATATATGGGTGAAAGGGAAGTCAGAGGCAAAGAGTTCTCTGGTGACCAATTTAGGAATCAATACAATAAAGTAACAATTGACTTACAAGTTGGAGCTGCCTGGTAATGTAAGCCTATAATATATTAGCAATTATAATATAAAATAATATAATAATATAAAAGGCTATAATATAATATAAGATAAGATAAGATAAGATAATTTAAGATAAGATAAGATAAGACAAGATATGGTAAGATTTGATGAGGTGGGATAACACTGTTTTCAGGAGTTAAAAAAAAAGAAACCTGGTAACTTAGGTCTTCAGTTGAAATGGGGGCAACGAGACTAAATTCTCTCAAGATAATGAGTGATGATCTGATATATATATTTTGAAAAATAAATTATATCTTATAAAATGTAAAGTCAGACAGACACGATATGAATAGAAACCATAATTATCTCTAATTGAGACGATAATTACCAATAATTGTCCAGACAATGAATGCAATGCATGACAATATATTTCAAAATATTTCCTTTTCATCACACCTTTGCTGGCCTGAACTTGTTCTAATCCCACTTTCCAGCAAAGTTATTATCAACTGCATCTCCTGCTGGTATCTGGTATCGACTGGCTGCCCGTCCCCTGGTGTCCACTCTGTATGCTGGGGTGGCTATGCGATGGTCTTTCTGACATTCTTCATGTTCCCCCATTCACCTGGACAGCTCTTATTATGTCCAAGGCCAGAGCGTTCCCCGGGGTGAGGGATATTTCCATGGACGGACAGGCGTTTTTTTGTTGCTCCTGAAGCGTGTTGAACTGCAGCGTCGGCATCGAACGTGTCAGCCGACCATCTATTACTGTTCCCATTTTAGACGGGACAGATGTTGGGACACGGCAGCCTGAGAATGGTCCATGAAGCCCTTACCTCTAACCTTCGTGTCTCCAAGAGAAGGGACGCCGTCTAGTGCCCAGCTAGAAACCTGGACACACTCATTCACACACTGCACCCTGTAGTGATGCAAAATTTGCAAATGATTTGTTCGTATTGGATGACTCTCGTTTGCGACTCGGTAACTGCAGCCACACACACACACTCATTCACTGAGACTCGAACCTCGATTCGCAAACTAAAATAGTCGTGAGTCGCAAGTCACGCATGCGCCTCAAGCCCTCTGAGTCTGAAAATTGGATAAATCTTTTCAGTGATGCGAGATGAGATGCTTCACGCTGAGAGGCCGCATACACCGCGGCATTGGACGCAGTGTACAATACAGACTGGTCAGATAGCTGGTCGTAAGTCGGTCATTAAACAGGTAGGTTGTTAAGTGATAGTGTACATATATATATATATATATATATACATAATACACACATACACATACAGTGACGTAGGTTTTGTTTGAACATTGGGCATTAATTGGGGGCTCTGGGGGTCTTCCTCCTCCTTAATTTTCTGCATTCTGCAGAATTTTTAGGCAGCAATTTGTGCTTTTCTGCATCAGTTTATGGTGGAATTGTCATTTATGTAAAGGAAAACACAAAATTGAGGCACCAGTGTTTTTACTGGGGGGGGACAAATACACCTATTCTAATTATTGAGGGGGAAATATCCACTGCATTCAAGATTCAAGATTCAAGAGGTTTATTCATCACGTACATATACATACTTCCATACATATATGCAGTGAAATGTCAATGCAACACAATAGCTACCTACCTACTTGACTAACTAACTGATTCCTAAAACGTAATGCAGTAAGTTGAATACTATAGGATAAAATAAAATATATAGAATAAAATAAAATAAGAACTCAAAGGTAGAATAAACAATAGAATAAAGGGAATAGGCTTATGTATATGGGATAGAGTTATATACACGGGATAGGCTATTTATGTATGTACAGATATGTGCATTAAAGTGGCATGTGAATAAAGTGAGGTAGTGTTTGTGAGATATACAGCACAGTATACAACAGTACGGCGCAGCAATACAGTAACACCAAACAACCCAGAACAGTGACACAGTATACGGTACAGTATGCTACATACAGTACAGTAAGGTAGTGGAGCCTATGTGTGTGGCTCAGTGAGGACCACCCTCTGCAGGGCCCGCCTATCCTGAGCAGTACAGTTCCCAAACCAGGCAGTGATGTTGCCTGTCAGGATGCTCTCCACCGCTCCACAGTAGAAGGACTTGAGGATCCTCACCGAGACTCGGAATGTCCTCAGCTGCCTGAGGTGGTAAAGACGGTGCCTCGCCTTACTCACCATAGTGTCTGTTTGTAAAGTCTTGTTAAATCCTCTGTGATGTGGACTCCCAGGTATTTGAAGCTGCTCACCCTGTCAACAGAAGTCCCATTAATCACCAAGGGTGCGTGCGTCCTTGGTTGTAATGCACGCCTAAAGTCCACAATCAGCTCCTTAGTTTTGCTGACGTTCATGTGTAGGCTGTTCTCCTGGCACCAGAATGACAGGTCAGCCACCTCCTCATGAAAGGCCTTCTCATCGCCGGCGGTGATCAGGTCCGAGACAACGGTGTCGTCAGCCAACTTGATGATGGTGTTGGAGCTGGACCTGGCCACACAGTCATGTGTGTACAGGGAGTACAGTACGCTCCAAGGTGCGGGGGAGGGAGGCGCAGATATAATCCTTAATCAGCCTCTTGAAACACTTCATGACCGGGGGCCACTAGACGGTAGTCATTCAGGCAGGCAGGAGAGGCGATCTTCGGGACTGGAACGACGGTGGACCTCTTGAAGCAGGACAGGACCACTGATTCAGCCAGGGAGATGTTGAATATTGTAGTGAACACTGGGGCTAGCTGGTTAGCACAGGTCTTCAGTACTCACCCAGATATGCCATCTGGGTGAGCTTTCCTGGTGTTCACCCGCATCAGAGCCCTCCTGATGTCAAGCTCAGACACTGAGAATGCGCGCTCATCCCCAGCTGTGTAACTCCAATTAGCTGGCGAGCGATCAGTGCTGTTGCCAGACTCAAACTGCGCATAAAAGGAGTTCAGTTCGTTGGCAAGGGAGGTGTCGACACTCGTGGCTGAGGAGGAGCTGCTCTTGTAGTTTGTTATAGTCTGCAGCCCCTCCCACAAGCGTCTGGTGTCCCATTGCTCCATCTGTAGCTCCACAGTCTCTCTGTACATCTGTTTAGCGTCCTTCACCGCCCTCCGCAGATTGTATGACGCTGCTTAATAGTTGTCCATATTTCCGGATACAAGACCGTCGTTGTAAGCGGCCGTGCGAGCATTCAGTGTGCAGCGGATGGATTTATCGACCCACGTCTTCTGGTTTGGAAATATCTGAACTTTCACCGTGGGAACAATGCTGTCCACTAACGTAGCCACGAAGCTCACTGTTAGTCCGTAAACTCACTGACGTCACTTGAACTTGATTGGAACATGTCCCAGTCGACGTCAGTCAGTGCGTCCTGAAGTGCAGCCTCTGATTGGTCCGTCCACCGCTTTACTTTCCTCGTCACCACCAATTCTTGCGCGATCAGAGGCCTGTAAATGGGAACCAGCGAAATCGTGGTGTGATCTGATTTCCAGAAAGCAGGTAGCAGTCTTGTATCCGTTCTTGTAAGGTGTGTAGCAATGGTCCAAAGTTCTATCTCCCCTTGTGGCACACGTGATGTGTTGGTAGAAATTCGGCAGAACTTTTTTAAGGTTTGCCCTGTTAAGGTCCCCAGTCACCACCACGGCCGCGTCGGGATGTTTGTTTTGAAATCCGCACAACACATCATACAGGTCCGACAGTGCTGTGTCGGTATCCGCTTGCGGTGGAATATAAACGGCTGTAATGATGACCGTGCTGAATTCCCGGGAGAGATAAAATGGACGGCATAAGATGGTCAGCTGTTCCAGGTTCGGCGAGCAGGAGAGAGACTTGGTGTTGTTTGGGTTACACCAGCGGTTGTTTACCAAGAGGCAGACGCCTTCACCTTTGGATTTCGCCGACTCCCCCAATCTGTCGCCGCGGAACACGGAAAAGGACTCAGCTGGACGAATGGCTTCATCCGGCACCAGTGGGTTCAACCATGTTTCCGTCAGGCAGAGGACGCAACAGTTCCTCGTGTCTCGTTGGAATTTAATCCTCGCTTGAAGTTCATCCGTCTTGTTCTCCAGGGACTGAACATTGGCAAGAAGGATGCTTGGCAGAGGTGGACGGTAAGGTTGCGTCCTCATTCTGACCCAAATGCCGCCTCGTTTACCACGGTGCTTTCTCCGTGGGCCCTCTCGTGGAACAGCGGCTCCATTTTTGTTGTTGTTGTTGCTGAGGGTGTTGGCGCGTAAAATGTCAATCGGCCACTCTGGTTCCACGGATAAAAATTCCCAAAGTTGTTCTTTCAGGGAAGTTTTTATATCCACGAGTGCATCGCGGCCGTAAGAGATAACTCCCGATGCTTTTTTGGCGGACATTATGATAAAAAAAGGAAAAAAATACAAAAATGTGCGAAAGTCGACCGGAGTGTCGGCTCAGGCGACCCTTGCGGTAAAATTCTATTCATAAATATTCTATATATTGTTCATTTACGGTTTTCAGTCCCAGTTCCAGTGCCCTGTTAAGAGGTCCTGTTGTCAAAGTGCCATTATGCACTGTGGCATTATGGGAGTCTGTAGAGTTCCCACTATCCTAGTGTGTCATAAAGTAACGTGATATGTCCTTGTCAATACTCTCACCGTGCCAAGGTCATAGAGGAAAACTGTTAACGTACTGTGCTTCATTGTGTTATTCAAATTTTAATCATAATATACTTCTGTACCACCACATACACACACACACACACACACACACACACACACACACACACACACACACACACACACACACACATACACACACACATCAACTCCTATCTTCTATCTAAGTTCCCAAAGGGGTGGCGTCCTTGGTTTTGGTGGAGCCGTTCCTCAGATGTCTACTGTCGCCGAGTGCCTCATCAGGGAAACTGAGCTTCAGTCTTTGCCAAGATCTACTGGCAGACGACAAGCTCCTCCGTTACCCCCATTGCCTCCATCCTGCCACCGAGGTGAGGTGAACCACAAGCCGAGGGGCTAAGATGGAGGAGGGTACAAATCCAACTTCCCAAAATTCATTATTTTGCTTATTTATTTAAGTGGCTATGTATATCTTTGATTTTCCTGTTCTCTCCTTGGGTTTCCTCTTTGTCTCTCCTTCTCTTGCCCTCTCCCTCTACAATGATACAAAAACTCGACAAGCAAAGCATTGTTTCACTCCTCTGCAGATCCCTCTCTTTGCTGTCCCCCACCTCTCCCACTCTCTCTCTTTCCACCTCCTCTAGAAACAGAGGAGAGCTAATGCTCCCTCTGAATTATTAATTGGCGGACAACAAGGAGTGGCAGGCGGTGGGAATTATCTGACGGAAGGTCAAACTGTGGCCTCGCATCGGCCCAGAAACCCAACCCAGACACCCCCCTTCCCTGTCTGCCCTTAAATCTGGCACAGAGACAGAAGGGACAACGGTAGAAACGGATATGCTAGCGGAGGGACCCTACAGTGTCCCATTTAAAGAGTTTTCTTAACCACAGAGACATTTTGACAGGATTTAGCTTGTTCCCACTGATGCCGATGTTATAAAGTTTGCAGGTAATGCGATGGAAACCAGTGCAAATCCACCAATGCACCAAACCAATGCTGCATCACCGATTGCCTCCATCCTGCCAACTGCTGATCGCAGAGATTGTAATGAGCAATTGGACAGAAGGTTATGGGGATTAAAACAGGATGAACTTACTTATTTAGCTGTCTATAAACTAAATAGATGAGGAGGTTGCTTGAAAATGGGTTGAGGAATAGAAGACATGCTTTTAGGAGGGGTATATGATGACGTTATAAAGCAGAAAACGCTGTTGGCTTTTTGGACACACTACATGGTTCATATAGCCGCACCACTTCCTTTCCGGACTTTTCCGATTGATGACAACACTGCATAGAGAAAGCCCTCACAATGCATTGTGGGATATGCTTGCCTTCAAAAAAAAAAAAAAAGGGATATGCTTGCCAGCGTAGACTGAAGAGTCCATCGGCGGTTGATTTTTTTGGACGTTTTTTGCCCTTTTTATTTTGATAATTGAATGACCTGGAAGGCTCAATTCAAGGCGTGCTGAATAGGAATGGTATTCTGCGTCGCTGCTTTAACCACATCTGGTGCTTTTCTCCCCATCTGGAGAAAAGAAGAAATAAAATCATCGCAAAAGCCTGTTTCCAGGTCATTTTGAAGCGGGCTCTCTTTCTTTCTCTTGCTATCTTCCTTTGGTTTAGTTCAGTTCGGTTCAGATATTGGAGGAACGATGAGGCGGTGCAGAGTGCACTCAGAAAAACCTGTTACTGGGGCTGTTACATTCCAGGGAAGCCGCAGGCACCGGCTCCGCCTCTCCTTCCGGGGAGCAGAGTCCCACACAGGGACAGCTCCTTTCTCCGGTATAATTACATGATATGATCCTTTTATTTTGCTCCTCTGCTCTTTATTCTTTGTTGTGAGGTTTTAGAAAGCAGCCCTAAAAAAAATGTGAATGGAAAAAAAAGGCAGAATTAAGCAATTGTTTTAACTGAACCTCCACGCTGCAGCCGGTGAGACCCGTTTGGGGCCGAGATTGCAAGGACGGCAAATTACTTTTTTTTACGTCCTTCGGCTTCCTCGTTGCGTTCTGGTTTAAAACCAAAATAATCCCATATAGGGGATTTTGAATTCTTTTTTGCAACCAGCTCTTCCATGATTGCATTCGCTGAAAATCCTTGTTCCACCTGAGTCGCCCCGCGTGCGGCGCACACGGCTCAGATTCCGTGCTTTCGGGCCCGAGCAGAAGGTCGAGCACCCATGGGAAAAATGCAGAGGGAGAGGGAGACAGGGGTGCATGGAGAGGTGCATGAGGGCGCCCACAGTCCACTCTGCTCCCCGCCTGCCCCTCTATGGCGAATATATCGACACTCGCCGATTGTTGGGCTGACGGTGGCAGGTAGGAAGATTTTGACATGTCACCCAACCCTAATACCATCCTGGTACTTTTTGTGCACCAGTTGATGCGTACGATGGTGACACACGTACTAAAAACATTCACTTCCACCAATTGCTGTACTAAATAGTGCACTATGGATGCAGCGCTTGTCTACCAGGGCTGATTGAAAAACAATGACTTCCTTGTTTAACCACTTGTCATCGTTGGTGTGAGCGCATACACTCTGCACCAGGGGAATAACTTTATTTTCGTGACTTAAGAGCAACAGCTAAACCTAGCTTTTCCACCGGCTCCATGTATAGGATTACTGTACCGGTACTATTGTTGTTGCCAAGGCTGTTAGAGAATAAAATGAAGGAAAAGCGGCATCGGTTTGTAGTTTCTCCTCAGTGAAGAAGCATACTCATCGAGGAGAAAATACCTAAATACTGAATTTGCATCTTTGTGTTTTAGAAATCGTTGTGGTTTCTTTGCATCGATCTCAAGGTCAAAACGATTACTTTCACAAATCCTAATCGTCAACGTGCACACGTGGCGGTGTGCGCAGCAGGTGTTTTGCTTTCTCAGTAATCTTCAAGAAGACTTCCGAGGCGGGCCGATCATAGAGGTTGTTTTTTTGTGCCCAGGATGTAAACTGCCTCCTGTCCTGTCCCATAATGCACATGGCACATATGAGCCGCATAGCGAAGTGACGGTTTCCTTTCAGCTGCTGCTTTGTCGTCACCTCACAATGTCAGACTGCCATCACATGTGGATAAAAACTTCAAACTCTCAAATTCATCATGATTAATTAATTCATTAATTTTAGCCGACATTCACATACAAATGCACGCAAAGAAATGCATTGACTCGGCATAATGGTGGAGTGAAATCCACAGCTCACATGAGAGAAGAGATCTTTTTTCCAAACAAAGTGTGTATTTATTCTAGATTTATTTATTTAATTTACTCAGTATTTTAAATTTAATGAAACAAAAAAGCCCTGTGTGAAACCATGCGTAATGGGGAAACTTGCAACCCCCTCAACAACATGTCATTTACATTCCATCCTAAAAACCTGCAATAAGTACATTTGACTGCCATTTGAAGACATTTGGGCGCTTCATGTAATGTAAAATGAAGAAGAACTCTCTCAAACAAGTCAATTGAAAACGGTTGCTGTCATTCAAAACAGATGTACCTTGGTGTAAACTTTGGGTCTGGGTCTTAATCTGAACACTCAACGCCACCATCATCAAACATCCACACACCCGCCGCCTCCATCCAGAGCCGGTTGTTCTGGGATGGCAACACTGACATTGGTGTGGAATGTTCAGTGTAACCCCTTGTCCTACTTCCCCGATAACACCTGCCTGACGTGAACCCTGGGCATCCATTACGCCGACACAGGGGGGAGGTGGACAGAAGAGGGTGGAGTTCAGGAACAGGTCGTGAACTGCTTTAAGTATGAAAGTCTTTAAGATTGGTCAGGGAGTGTCCACCATCTGTAGAGCAGCCACACCACATGGTGTGGACGCTCTGTTGGGTTGTCTCTGGAAGTGTCTGTGGGTGGTTGGGTATGTGGTGTCTTGGATTTATGGTATTTGTGTGTGTGTGTGTGTGTGTGTGTGTGTGTGTGTGTGTGTGTGTGTGTGTGTGTGTGTGTGTGTGTGTGTGTGTGTGTGTGTGTGTGTGTGTGTGTGTGTGTGTTGGTGAGGGTACAGGGGGTGATTCCCACGAGAGGTCCATGACCTATCCAGAGACTTGAGCCATTTTCTCCTAGGTTGCAGGCTCTCCCAGAGACCGACCATCTATCAGGACTCACACTACATGACGCTGAAGGCAGGAAAAAAACTCCCAGGATGATTAATGTGCTTCGCTCTGCAGTCAGTCTCCTTAACTCAACACACACACACACACACACACACACACACACACACGCACATCTTTCAACATGATACTATGTGACTAAAAATGCCTTTCTTGGCTAACCCCTTTGGTGTGGAAGGGTATTGACTTTAGACTGAGATGGTGCAGGGCCTTATTTAAAAGTGTCCCTGCTGAGTCAACCGCAGCAATGAAAGCACAAAGATAAAACACAATCTGGAATATAAAAGAAGAAAAACACCTCTTGAGAAACCTTGAATGTGTCGAGCCATTACATCCTTTGGCGGAGGGAGGTTTTGAAAGGTTAGACTGGAACGTGACGACATCAATGACTTGAACTGAGGAAAATATTGAATTCACAAATAGCACATAGAGGTATAACTCTAATTGTTTGAAATGTCTCTTTCTATTTAGAGTATTACATTTCAAACAACGAAATAACGAACAAATAAATCAACATCCTCACAACAGGTTTTTTTTCAAAAGAACACATACATTAAAAAAAAAAGTGTTGCCACTTTAATTTCATCTTAGTTATTAAAAAACAACAACTATAGTATCTCATTAACTGGATCCAAGTTTAATGACTGCGGCCTGTAGAAAATAATAACCCCCCCCCCACACACACACAGGGGTGGATTCAATCAGATTTGCGGATCTGGCCACAAAAGACGCCTAGCGAACTCAAACTGTAAGTTGTGCATTGATACAACCGCAGATCAATGGAGCTGTGAGCGCTGCTGAGGTTTTGTTGCTGGATCGTCTGTACTGGCACGACCCCAGACCGATGAATGAGGCTCAGGGTTGAGCCGAGGGTCACTCGGCCCCTCAACTGATAACACAAGCGAGAACGATCGAATAAGGACGTGGTGTTGCGGAAAGAATGGGGAGAAGTAATGGAATAACGAAACTGTAATGTAATGTGTGAGGCGGCGGCGGTTTATTGTGTTGGGATTAAAACGTGTCTCAGGGTCGATCTCATTCTCATTCTATTGGTGTTCAATGAAAGACAAAAACGTCTTGAAGTATGGCCCGATTCATTACGTTTACTTGAACAATTGCATGGAATTTCATTGGGAAAATGCATATATTATTATATATAAGATTTATATATAATATTAAGATATTAAGATTTATATTACATCCCATTTCCCATAGTAAACCTATTTATATGCCCAATAATAACTTCACAAAGTGGTTGCCAAGTGGGCAACCATGCACCAGCTCTTGGTTGGCAAGACTGACAAAATTGTAATCATTCAATAATTGAATCTTGAATCTTGACTTGAGTGTTAATGGCCAGATTGATAGATACGCTTTTAGATCGGCTTTACTTATGCTGTAAAATGATGGATAATAGACTGAATTTAGTGCATTTAAATTATAATGGACTTAGTAGAGTAAACAAAGAAAACATGCGACTTCTTGCAACAGGCTTTGTTACTCAATGATATGCCAAGTTATCATTGTTTTTTTATAGCCATGCACTATTTTTGATGGAATAAATTACTCTATTTTATTTTCTAAACAGATGAAGGTATACCATGCTTACTGTTCTACATAAGAAAAGTGGTTGATAACGGGGAAACCAGACAGCATGAAATGGTCGACAATGGCCAAAATCTGGTTGCACAGGGGAAACTGGGCAACCATTATTGTTGGGTGGTGTTGTACAGTAATGTTATGCAGTATTTATGAATCCTGTGTGTTCCTGTGCACATTGGTATTTTAGGGTGTTGGTAATGGCATTGTACTTGATACCGAAGCAAGTTAAATGCATATGAAACTCATATGCAACTATATACCTCTGATGAGAGGTGATGAAATGAAATTTCCCATTTTAAAGTGAGTGGTATCAGGTACATTTCTAGCAGTAGCCAACGCCCCCGACTCTCTCTCTCTCTTTCTCTCGCCCTCTCTCTCTCTATCTTTCTCTCTCTCTCTCTCTCTCTCTCATTCCGCACCCGAACCATCAATCAGCCTGATGTACGGTTCCACGGGGCACAAATGAAACCTGTCACAACAAGGGTAATGATGTCAGAGTTGCTATTGCTCACCACTGGATGAGGGAGGGGCAGAAGGGTGTGGAGGAGGGGAAAGGAGAGAGGAGAGGAAAAGAGGGGAGTGGGTAGGATAAGAGGAAAGAAGAGAGGGGGGGAGAGAGGAGGCGAGGAAAGTTAAGGAATTGAGAAAGCGAGAAAGAAAGGAGGAGCGAAGGGGAGAAGAGGACTGAGAGAAGGAGAAAAGAAAGGATGGGAAGGAGGAGAAAAGAAAGGAAAGGAGATGAGAAGAATGGGGAAGTGAGGAGTAGAAAGGAGAGGGGAGGAGAAAGGAGAAAGGAGAAAAGGAGGAGAGGGTAGTAGAAGATAAGAGAGGAGATGAGAGGGAAAGAAGAGTAGGGGGCAGATGGAGAGAATAGGAGAAGAAAGGTGAGGAGGAAAGATAAGGAAACTGCAAAGTAGACAGAGGTGGAGGGGAGGAAAAGAGTGAAAGAAAAAAAGGAAATGAAGGACGAAGTGGCGGTGGGGATCAGAGTGGGGGGAAGTGAGGGAGTGAAGGAGGGAGGGAAGAAATAGGGAGTAAACGGGAAAGGTAGAACGAGAGAGAGAGAGAGAGAGTGTGAGTGTGTGTGTGCATGCGTGCGTGTGTCCATAAAGTCATGGCCATGTATTCTGGAGTGGTCTGTGTCCTCTCTCTCTCTCATCATTACATCGTCTGACATCTACTTCCCCTCTATGCCAACCTCTCTCTCTCTCTCTCTCTCTCTATCTCTCTCTCTCTCTCTCATCCTCTGTAATCATTGACATCATCATTTTCTATCTCTGTCCATCTCTCTCCTCCTCTGTCACCCTGGCCTCCTCGCCAACCTCTCTCTGTCCACCCGTCCTCCTCCTCCTTCTCTGGCAATCTCTCTCCATCTCCAAGACGCTGCCCACTAATGGATTGAAAGTCTTGCGGAAGAACCAACAGTCATTTAAAGATTAATGTCAGGAGCGGTACAGTATTCTGAAGGGCAGTCGGACTCACTGTGTGTGTGTGTGTGTGTGTGTGTGTGTGTGTGTGTGTGTGTGTGTGTGTGTGTGTGTGTGTGTGTGTGTGTGTGTGTGTGTGTGTGTGTGTGTGTGTGTGTGTGTGTGTGTGTGTGTGTGTGTGTGCGTGCGGTGCAGGACATGAACGTGTAATTTTTGCAAAGATGCCATTGAGGCAGGGTCACGGATTGGGAGCGCGGAGTTTGTGTGTGAGAGTGAGACAGAGAGCAAGAGAGAGGGAGATTATGCAGGGGGCTGGTTGGCTGACACACACTGACACATATTACAGTATGTCACATTCGTCTTAAATTCCCTGCACTAGGACACCATTAAAACCAAGGACTTGCATCCATTAACGCACGCACGCACGCAGGCACGCACAGGTCTCTGAAAGATGCATCTCCATAGATGATAAAAGCAATCTAGACTTGAAATAAAAGTTAATAGATGAAAAACTGTTCCCTTTTCCAGATTTAACCTTGTTTTCCATTTGCAAAAACATGACCAAGACATGACTAATGTAATTTCTAATGTTGGTTTAAAAATTACCCTTTGAATATGGACAGAAATGTGATAATTGTGGAACGTGACGTTGTGATCTAATTCTGTGATCTGCAAATCATTGCAATCGAGCGATGATATAGTAATTGTGACGACCTTACCCATTGTGAGGTTTCATCATGCAATCGAATCTGTGGTTCGCTGGGGTTCAAAGCAGTGGCTCTTAACGTGTGGTTTGGGGACCCTCAGGGGGGTCCTTCAAGAGGTTCTAGAAGTTAAACTTCACCGTTATTTCATTTACAAGATGTTGGCACTGTTAGAGAATGGGCAATAGAGACTGCTTTGATCATTGTTCCACTATTATCTCCTAACAATAGTAGAGACAGGTATGGAAGTTTGGGCTAAATCATATCTAACAATAAAAATCTTTGGAGATTGGGCTCCCAGAGACTAATGGATGGGGTCTGTGGCCTAATGGGTATAAAACATCTTGATATGGAAAAGTTTGAGATACACCGAACATAAAGAACATACCTCTCCTTAAAAGTTCCCTCTTGGGCATTATGAATATCCTTTAACATTATAATGCAGTTGGATATGTTTTAGAAAGAAAATTATTCAAACAAAACAATTCATAAACTCTGAATTCTGGCCCAAACCCAACACCAATCCAAAAAAACAACAACTCCTCCACCGTCCCTTCTCCGCTGCTCTGTGAATGTCTCGCTGAGAGGACAGCTCATTGGTGGATCTATTAGCGAGTGGCGGCGGTGGCGTCCTCCCCATCCGGACGAGGAGCGAGCGGCTGATTGCCCTCTTCACCGACTGATCATTCCACTTGTTGAGCCATTCAGATGGAGGACCCGCTCGCATACCAATGTTTCAACACAGCGCCAACCCATCCAGCACACCCAACACATACACACATACTGAGATACGCGATGGCACCGTGGCACTGCTGCACTGAGCTTGCACTGCTGCTTCACAGCAAGAAAGTCCTGGGCTCAATTACAACCTGGAGCACTTTTGGCACCGGGTTACCTCTCGATGAGGGGCCTTTCTGTTTGGAGTTTGCATGTTCTCCTCGTGCTCACATGGGTCTCCACCGACATAATAAAGGACCCGAAAAACATGCCGAACGCTTTCCCGTCCTGTCCCTGACTACGACATGAATCCATTATCTGGCTGCCCTTGGATGAAGGACAGTAAGGATGGGAGAAATGCACAGGCTAAATTCCAGTCACCACTCCCTGCATGCCTGTGTGTGTTTGTGTGTGTGTGTGTGTGTGTGTGTGTGTGTGTGTGTGTGTGTGTGTGTGTGTGTGTGTGTGTGTGTGTGTGTGTGTGTGTGTGTGTGTGTATTAAGTGCATTGCACCTGTAAGATAAATAAAATGAGTTTCTTCTTGACACGCACACACACACAAAATATCAAACCATAATTGGACTCATTTTAATTAAAAAAAAACTGAGATTTCACCCAAAGAACCATCCGTCCCCGACCTTTGAGAAAACAAACAACAAACAAACAAACAAAAGAAAGAAGGAGACATTTTACACTTTCTATGGCACACTCCTCTGGTGCTGTGTAGAAAGTGCGCGCCGCTCTGCTACATATTTAACCCTTCCCCCGTCTGATGCCTATGATCACTTTCAAGAACAATAGCAGGCGGGAGAGAGAGGAAAAAAGAGAAAAATAAAAAAAGGGTGGCGGCGTGTTGGGGTGAAGGCCACGTCTCCCAGCGTGACACGACAGGCTGCTTGCGCCTTTCACAGGCATGAAAAATACATGACAGGTGACTATCAATATTAAAATAGTGCAGGGGGTGGGTGTGACCGGGGAGGGCAGGGGGTGAAGGGTTAAATACAGTTTCCTTTGTGGGGGGGGGGGACTGACATGTGCCATGATTTTTGAATGAATTCCCTTTTAAAGACAAAACATCCAGTTTTGAAAGTCTAGCAATACTAGCGGAAAGAAGTGAAAATAAAAAATAGAGCGATGCAGGGGTAATGGGAGGTGTTCAGGATTAAGGTGGAGACACAAAGAGAGGGGGGTAAAGAGGGAGACAGGTGGAACCTGAGAGACAGAGAGAGAGAGAGAGAGAGAGAGAGAAGAGAAAAGAAGAGAAACTTTGACAGGAATGGCATGAAATGGGGCCAGGATTCTCCGGGAGAACAAGCCCTTTCTTCTGCTGTCAATTAAAAACTTCTCTTTACAGAGGTGTACGGGGGAGAGAGGACGAGTGGTGGGGGAGGAGGGGGGAGAAGTGCTGAGTGTGTGCGTGTGTGCGTGTGTGTGTGTGTGTGTGTGTGTGTGTGTGTGTGTGTGTGTGTGTGTGTGTGTGTGTGCGTGTGTGTGTGGTTGGGGATGGAGGGATGGGGGTCTCCTTACCGTGCCCTTGTCCTACCCTGTCTTACTGTGAGAGCTCTGAGAGCCTGCAGCTGGAGGAGGAAGGGGGGGGGGGGGCAGAGGGATGGGAGGAGGGGAGCGGGTACAGAAAAAAATGCAGAAAAAATGTGAAGAAAAAAAATCTGACAGGATGATTTGCAGAAGGTGGTCAGAAGTTTTTTTTTGTCGGTGGAGCCAAAAAATTGGTTGACTTAAGGTAGAGACCACCCATTTAATGAGTGGTCTCAAAGATGTGACCCACGATAAATTAAGGAAAAAAATAATAAAGCTGAGGAATTGAAGAAAGCAAAAAAGTACAAATTAAATATATATTTAGTTTATTTACATTAAAATATCCACATTAATAAGCAATTAGTATAGATATGGCTGAGTCATTTGCAGCTTTGTTGAGGTCTCATATGAAGATAGAAGACAGTATACTGTATATTAGTTAAGATAAGAGCCAATCTTCCGGTCAGAATTTGTAAAATCAAAGTAGCTATAGCTTTGTATACTTTGTAGCTATAGCAGAGATGTGAGAGCAGGTTGAACATTTTTATTTTTTTAAATGCTTGATTCCAGCTTGATTAACCCTAAAGAGCATATAAGGGGGCTGCGTTGGTCATGTGCACACTAACGCACAGACCTTTAACCAATCTGGCCCATGATGAGTTTGACCTCCCTGAACCAATGACTAGATGGATTTACTTGCTAAGATGAATAGTTGGTTTGATTTCCTTTCTGTTGAAACATGCATCCACGCAGATAGTGGAGCATCAAAAAGGTGAAACGGTCACTGAGATGACAAGCGAAAAATAACTCCCCTTTCTGGGCAGATGCATCAACATGATTAACGTGTTGGCGGCGAAAAAATCGACAGTCTGATTTGAGCTTGTCAGAGGTCCGTCTGATTTATTCGGAAGGCGGAGCTGGCGGTTTATCTGGCCCATACTAAGGTAATCAGACTGGTGTGGGGTGTTGATGGGGGGGCATTCTTGGTGAATATGTTGCTCTTCACGTCTCCCTGCCTCGCTGTGGTAGAGAGAGAGAAAGAGAGAGCGAGAGAGAGAGAGAGAAAGAGAGAGAGAGAGAGAGAGAGAGAGAGAGATCTGGAGATGCAGGGAGGCTCGCTTCTTGTTAGTTCACCTGCCACTGACTACACCGCCATCCAATGCACCTCGCAGGGACATGAATTAAACAGAGAGAAACACATTCCTGACAGCACTTAGCCAAGCCTCATAAACAACCAGCCGACATTTGTCACTTCCCCTTCATCCAACAAAGCCAGAGCAGGAATAACTCACCCAGAAGGAAACCTGGTTCCTGCATCCACACATCCCATCTCACCCCAAACACCTCTTTCCTCCAGTATCAGCTGCTTGGTAGCCCAATGAACTGACAAACCAGGGACCTTAAACAAACCATTGTGACAGTGACATCCATTATTGAAGCCTTGTGTGGCCTCGGTATACTACGAGATTTGTACATCTGGCACTTGTGAAAAGTTGTCTGGACAAAGGGTTGCTTTGTTGCCCATCATTGACCTAACAAACAGGCTTCCTCCCGAACAAAATTGTCCTCGTTTTCATAGTAACGGGACAATCAGCGCTACTCGGCTTAAACCTCTTGACACACAGTGACATTTGAACATTCTACAGGCATCCAACAATGCCTCCTCACATATATTTGCCTTTTTTCATTTGTAATTTGAATCTGTGTCAAGTGTCAAATGTCCAGTCTAAATTAGGCTAAAAGGCTGAGGTACTGACTGTCGTAATTTGTGGTCTTTTAACAGTTGCTGAATGTCTTTATATCCCTGGCAGCTGTGTAAGGACATTAGGACCTGTATTCAGATTGGACCAAGCTGTGCTGGGCTTAACAAAAAAAACAAGTTGATCCCAATGCGCTAAATCATCCCTCTGCTACCACACCCAGGACTCCATCCCCCATTTTCTTTCTTCATATCCCTGAGATTGTGAAACAAAAAAAAAAAAAAAGAGGGGGGGGGGATTCCTAACATTCCTTGGATTACACAGCCGTATTCACATATCCATCATCCATCCACTGGAGAAGGCCCAGCACGTACATACATGCAACACTACCACCACCACCACCACATCCATCTCCACCCGTAACCTCTCAGCAGAGCAGGGGCCAACTTTCCCCCAGATAAGAAAAGGCCATTTTGAGCCATTCAATATGCACTGCAATCCTAGTAAATGAACCACTGATGTGCTCTCCTCATGAAACAGTGACTTTGTCTGCCTCAAATATGAATAGCCGGAGAAGTTCCCAATGACATTTTTCTCCTCGGTTGCCTGGGCCCTGTTGGTGCACGGAGAGCAGCTGGGATCCTAACGTTAAGGGGCTGCTATTGAGCTCACCCCCCAAAGAAAACACAGCTTTGTTAATCAAGCAAAACCAAAACAATTACTAGAATCCAATAATCAATTGCTCTGGACAAACAGTAAATCCTGCAGCGCGGCATTTAGAAAACCAGAAGTGGAAGGAAGCTGTGTGCCACTAATTGAACAAATCCCCTGGTACGCTATGTTTGGCTAATATCTCCAACAGCACAACTTTTACCCTCCCTGATTGGGCTTTGAGACAAACAGACCTCAAAGCAATTGGAAAGGACCCAAATTTATGTTAAACAACTGCTGCACACTGGCCCCTAAACCTCAACAGGACTTGATTCAATAAAGGGTAATTTTCACTGCACAGCGATAGCAAGTACAAGGAAATATCGGATTCCAAGTCCAAAGCCCAGTTCGAAGTCCACCAGTGGGTTCTGGATCTGTTTTAAGTGTATGTCAATGTTTAACTCAGGCCTTTACGTTACAACAGCTATAACAGTTATAATCGAGGAGACCTTTCCAGAAATGACAATTTAGCCTCTCAAAAGGTGCCATAGCTTCACGGCAAACAGCCGTAAACTGTGATGGCCTTCGGTCGGATCAGGAATCTGGATTCTACAGCATGCATGGAGTGGGAAGGGCCCCAGGAATTACAGAGCCAGGAGGAGGAACATGATCCCAGGTTCCAGAGGAATCAGGTTGGACAAATCCGTCTGGAATCATGAGTAAGCTGCCGATAGCAAAATATAGACCAGGGTGACAGAAGAGTCAGTGGCATGGAGCATGGCTTGTACAGGCCGACATGGCCTGAAAGACTAATATATACTCCATAACCTATAGTTATGGCCCAATCCAGTTCATGGTAAATTTTGCTATGTTTCATGGAGTCAGATTCTCAAAAATAACAGATTTCACAGATTTGAATAGAAAAACATGACATTTCACTGCGATGATTAAATTAAACTTTTACAACGGCACACAGTTAGGCCAAACCGTTCATCACATGCACTGATGTTTCATCCGGTGCTTTATGTTTACATCCAACGGTGCAAAAAAACCCTAAACATCCATTGTTAAAAGACTCACTGAGACAACTTTAACACGCACTCTACAGTCAACAATAAAAAGAATATATATATATAATGACAACCGTCGCATATGCATGACGTAGACGAATGCTGTCGCTGACGCAATGCATCATTTGTTGTCGTGTTTTAGTTTTTCTATGGACTTCCTGTTGCCTATTCCAGCTCTGCGGCCATGGAAACACAAACCGTACAGTCGGCACGACCCGGCGGCTCTTTACAAATTGTCAATTACAAGAAGGAAGCAGATTTTGTGAGGTGATTTTCAAGGCCGTGAATTTGATAGGGCCCTACCAAACCTATAGTATTGACCATTTGAAGACTTATTTTTCAGAAGGTTACAGGACCAGGGAGCAAACAGTTTTGCTGTCTGTCCATTCACTGCTCAATTGCCTCCATGAATATTCTGTAAACAATTTAAACTGCTTTGGAAATAATCAAAAGGTTACATGCAAAATACAAAATAACAGCATGAGGTTGTTAAGGTGAATGCCGTGCTCTGTGCTGTATCTAGCGTGGCAGCTGAATGGAGCAGAAATAGATGAAGATTGAGCGAGCGGGTCAACGGATTGACACGTCTCCACACCGTATGATGGTGCCACCTTGATCAATTCCTGTTCAACCCCGGCTTTAAAAAAGAAGGTTCCATCCCTACAGTTGTACCTTGTCCACCTTTACTACCTTAATGTGTCGCTTCTTCTCTTTCTCTGTTTGCTCTACTGGAATCTGTATTTAACCCCTATCCTCTCATTTAACCTCATGTCTTCCCATCTCCCACCCTCATTCCCTCCCTCCCTCTGTCTATCCCTCTCTTCCCTTGCTCGTCTGCAATCCACTGTGCACAGGTTTCCCAGGGCGCATTGTTGCATCTCCAACGGAAGCTGACACCGCACTCTGCTATAAATAATTGAGGAGGGCCCACATGGCCGGGCACTCTCAGTCTAAATGGATTATTCTTGGGGAGATCAATGCCGGCCTGCAAGGGTTTTATTAGGACCTGCGCATAAAATGTACAAGGCCACCACCAATACTCTGCACTTTCCGTCTTAATTCCACCCTGACAATTCCTCATCTCTCTCCATCCTCATAAGAATCGCCACACCTCCCCTGCCATAACACCCACAACCCACAACAATGGGGATGGTAGCTCAGGAGGTAGAGCTGGTCGTCCAGTAATCTAAAGGTTGCTGGTTCGATCCCTGGCTCCTCCTGCTAGCTCCTGATGGCTGCGTCCGTCGGTGTTTGAATAATTGTAAGTCGCTTTGGATAAAAGCGTCTGCTAAATGTAATGTAACCCCAGCACATCCTCCGATTAGCATAGCCAAGTTAGCATTACCCAAAGCCTACCTTCTTGAGATCAATTTAAAGTAGTAGACAAGATGTATGAATCACTCATTCTTCACAAAGATAATAACCGTGATGGGGGCCATAGCTGCAGATTGTAAATGAGCGCGATAGCATTAGCTTTTGCTGCCATAAATGACATTCATCGTTCCTAAAGACCCCCCCCATCTCCCTGCTCCCATTGTCGTGGTAGACATCTGCCAATAATGACTTGGCCTGTCAAGTTGAGAAACGCAACAGGTGAAATGCTACCGTGACCTTCAAGATTTACCACCAAAGGGAGGTAAGGGACAGCGGTGCCACTACCCTAGTTAACAATCATCCTCCTAGTGCTGTGAAGCACACCGCCTCCCCCCAACACCACCAGTCTACTCCAAGGAGAGGCTCCTTAATTGTCTGTGCTCCGGAAGACCGCCCGGCGAGCCAGTCGCCAGGGACAGTTAGCTTGTCATTTGATATTTATCAGTCTCATTTGAGGATAGGATGCAAAAGAGGAATAGGAGAAGGCAGGGAAGCAAGACATGCACAGGGGTAACAACTATAGAGTTGCCCTTCATGTATTGAAACTCACAGATAATGATTCTGAACTTGCTCAAGGCCTGAAGGATTATGTACTGTATATATGAAGCACATATACATACATATATACACATACCTACTTATATGCACATATACATATACTGTACACTCACTAAGTAATTTATTAGGAACACTATACTAATACTGGGTAGAGGCTCCCTTTGCTCTCAAAACAGCCTTAAATCTTCTTGGCATGGATTCTACAAGATGTAGGAAATATTCCTTTGAGATTCTGCTCCATGTTGACAGGATCGCATCACGCAATTCCTGCAGATTTGTCAGCTGCACATTCACGCTGCGAATCTCCCGTACTTTCACATCCCAAAGGTGTTCTATTGGATTCAGATCCGGTGACCGGGAAGGCCGATAGAGAACTTTGAACTCATTGTCATGTTCATGAAACCAGTTTGAGACGACTTTTGCTTTGTGACATGGTGCATCATTAGAGCCATTAGAAGATGGCCAAATGGTGGCTATGAAGGGATGCACGTGGTCAGCAACAATACTCAAATAGGCAGTGGCATTCAAGCGATGTTTATGTTACGGCCCAAAGTGTGCCAAGAAAAAGATTCAGACCAGGATACGGTTTTCCAGTCTTCAACTGTCCAGTTTTGGTGAGCCTGTGCCACTGCAGCCTCAGCTTTCTGTTCTTGGCTGACAGAAGTGGAACCCGACGTGGTCATCTGCTGTTGTAGCCCATCTCCCTCAAGGTTCCACATGTTGTGCATTTTGAGATGTTTTTCTGCTCACAACAATTGTACAGAGTGGTTTCTGTCAGCTCCAACCAGTCTGCCCATTCTCCGTTGACCTCTCTCATCAGTAAGGCGTTTCTGTCTGCAAAACTGCCACAAACTGGATGTTTTTCAGTTTCTTGCATCATTCTGAGTAAATTCTAGTGACTGTTGGGTGTGAAAATCCCAGGTGATCAGTAGTTACAGAAAAACTCAAACCAGCCTGTCTGGCACCAACAATCATGCCATGGTCGAAAAAACACTGAGCTCACATTTTTTACCCCATACATACATATACATACACATATATATACACATACATATATATGTTTATTTATATATATATATATATATATATATATATATATATATATATATATATATATATATATATATATATATATATATATATATACATTCACATATACTGAATATATAAATGTATATATACATACACATATACTAAATATATATATATATATATAATAAAGGGATATCACAGCTGATCATGGTCCTCATCATGTTTTTAGCATCTAAACTGTAAATGCACACATAACCTGTACAATTACAATTACTTGGGCAAAGAGCCTGTGAAAGCTCAGCACGCCATGTTATTCTGCACAAGACTTCCCTTTGTGATAACTATGCCTTATCCCCAGTGTCTAAATACAGCCATGACAATGCCTTTTTTCATATTGCCAAAACAGACATTGGACAAGGTTATCCTCTCTATAGCCAGTTAGATTCTTTGTAGCACTTCATAGTTTTTATTTTGTATGTAGATTTGCAAATTAAATGACATTTCTAATAATAGATGCCGTACAGAGTGATGCAGTCTCTTCCAAGGTCCATTGGTTAACAAGGCCTGGTGGGGAGCAGCAGCTTGTTTCTGCCAAATGGAAAGGGCATGGCTTGGGGTCCCTGCTGCGTGCCCTAAAACTTTTTTCAGCGACTGGCCAAATAAAATTTGTCACGACTTAATGAGACGCTATGCTTTTCAGAGGCAGCGCAGCAAAATGTTGCGGGGTCTGATAAGGTCACCAGAGAGGATCCTTGAGCAGGGGGAGACCAGGCACTCCACCGGTGGACCCCTGCCACATGTTCATTAGAAAGCAGAATCATGTCACTCTTGGAGACAAATATAGGGTCGGGTGGAGTGTTGTTGACCTCTCTTTTTCCCTACACCTTCCCTACATTTTCAGTTGTACCTAGAAACTTTAAAACATGTATACAAAGCAGGGCTTTTCAACCATTTTTTGGCCCATGTACTGATTTTAAGACCCCAAAATTCAATTAGGTGTTGGCAACATCAATTAGACAGTATGACAAATTCTCTAATCATTCTTTTGTTATCTTGAAGCCATCAACACTAAATCTATGCGTTACAGTTAGGCCTTTAAGCAACAGATTAGGTCTGAATAAGAATATTTCTTAATATAAAATGTGAATATTCCACTTAGCATATTTTACAAACTGTTTCATATGAATTTGAGTGTCTCATCGGCTACGTTTACTATATCACAGGGCAATGAGGGAGCTCCAAGTGGATTATATCAAAATGATGGTATATTTCAAAATGACTTGGCAAAATGACAAAAATCAATTTAAAATTATCAAAAGGTTATCAACCAAATTCCAATAATTATATCAGTCCTAGAATTGTCCTGCAACCGAGTGTGCAGACCAAGTGACTCCGCCCTGTCTGTATTAAAGCCATATAAAGCTCCACAGCAGCCAAAAACAACATGCATTTGAATGCACTGACATGCATTTCATCCGCTTTTTCCTCTCTCCTGGAATGTTTCAGCATTCATTTGCATGGCTATTTGACAACCATATGCTCCCTGACAACATTTACTGTACAGTGTGACACAAAACCCCCCTCACGACACACAATCCCGCCTCTGCGTCTCATTAGGTCTTGTGCTCGGGGATCTTTGACCTTATCTCCACTAGATGTCCAGAGACCCATGTTGGGTGCCATGGACGTGGATGTAAACAATTCATTTCAGCTTCTATTCATTTTGTTTACCCACGACTATTAACATTCCTTAAAAACAAATTAGTTTGGTAGAAAATGTGTTTGTGTGTGGTAGGTGGGCAATGGAATTTTTCTGCCATTGACATTTTTACCGACTTAGAATCTAAAATTCTTCCGCAGGCTGGAACAAAAAAATTGATTTAAAAAAAAGAGAGAAAAACAGGGGGAAGTTGGGAAAAAAAAAGCCTGCTGTTCATCTTGAGGTGACATCTTGACGCTCTCCTGGTAATTAGACGACTGCAGTCCACACGGTGTGTAGCTGTGCATAGAACACACTTACTGTATGGTTTTATGTTTTTCTTGTCTCTTGTCTCGTTCCTTTCCCGCCTTTTGGAATGGAAATGGATTCAGATGACTGTGCTGGCAGTCATCTGAATCCATTTCCATTTTGACTGCATTAACGGTACGGCAACACTCTGTTCAGGGGCCGACCGGTAATGAGGCCGCACGATGTGACTCATCTAGCTGGTTATCTTGCGTCAAAATGTGATAAAAGTCCAACCTGCATGTGTGAATGTGTGCATGGAGTGGACGCCAGCGTGTCGTTATGCATTGAGAATAAACCCTCTCCTAATAGCCGGCAGCACCTCCCACATCCACCAGAATAAGTCTTCAGTGACAGGTGAGCGTGATGGAAGTGGAACAGCAGCTAATGGCGAGATGTTCCGTTTCCATGCCTACAACACATGCAGCGGAGGGGGTACGTTTATTTGGTCAATATGCAAAGTCACAGCGGTGTGTATAATAGTTCTGGAATGTAGCATCCAAAACCAGATCACCACAAGGGGACACACCAAGTTCCACCACACCAAGGAGCCATGGATTCTAATCCAATCGTCATCTTCGGAAGACACTTGTCATAAAAGATCAAATTAAATTCTGTGATGGAAGGTCCGAGAACCTCTCAGGAAACCATTATGGAACCCTGTCTGTCCCCTGGTAATTGAACCGCAAGGTGCTAATCCAGTCCCCTTATGCAATGTGAGAAGACACCGTGATGGACCGCTACTTTCTTTTTAAAACATATGTTATATATGTTCTATATCTTTCCCTCTCCTCTCCACCATGATTTTGTGACTACTGGGGTTAACCATGGTGCCGACTGAAAAAGAGAAAGAGAGATGAGCTGGTGGTTAATGATATCAGACCGTGTAATTAAAATTGAAAGGGGCATTATCATGATCTGACAAAACAGTCGACAATCCCAGGGGTGCAGTTGTGAATATCTAAGCAGATGTGAGGCCACCAGGATCATCTAGGGCAGTGATCCCAACGTGGGGGCCGCAGAGCCCCCAGGGGGAGGTTCCAGGGGGTCCTGTTTAATCGTAGTCTCACTGCTATCTGCCCATCTATAGTACAGACAAGTATTGAAGTTTGCACTGAATCATACCCATCAATGAAAATCTTCTCCGATTGGCGTGCCAGAGACTAAATCTTATTGAATGGGCTCCATGTTCTATTGCCTATCAAATTGAGGGTCCATGATATAAAAATAGTTTCTCCGAGACCTAATGCTGCATTTTTTTACGTACAGTATGAGCAACAATTAGAAAAGCAAAGGGGAACGTTCACAGTGCATAAGAAAACTCGAATAAATCTGGATGGGTTCGAGTTCTGAATTTAATTTGGAATCTCTCTCTCTCTCTCTCTCTCTCTCTCTCTCTCTCTCTCTCTCTCTCTCTCTCTCTCTCTCTCTCTCTCTCTCTCTCTCTCTCTCTCTCTCTCTCTCTCTCTCTCTCTCTCTCTCTCTCTGAGGTATAACGGGGAACTGTAACGCACAGCAACATCATAAATTTGATTACATTACATTGCCGTGCATGCCCGTAAGCCATTTCCAGCCACCATAAAATACCTATAACTAAGTTACCATGGGCAAGGAGAAAAAGAATAAAGCCATTTTCTCTTTTAACAGATATTGTCCTCCCTCATGTGAGCTGGGCAGCCCTGGGCTGCTCATTGGAAACAGGAGATGGAAGGAGAGAGGAAAAAACACACAACTTTGGGAAAATTGATATTGAAATCTAAATTGCTCTGGTTTGATTCCCCCTGTGCATCCAGTATTAACCATCATTTACTTTTTTTTTCCTTGTCACATAAAAAAAAAAATCACCTCAAACGTTTTGATCGTTTATCGTTTTCATCGCTCCGAAGGTTTTCAGTCATTGCGTTATTCCATTTTCGTTAGCCTCACTTATGAATAAAACAAGTTTAAGAAGCTGGCTGTATGACCACTCAGGGGAAAGCAAATATCAAAAAGAAAAGAGGTGTGGGGTAGTTCAAAGCAAACCAAATGTGACCCTCGAAGATTGGATTATTTTAACATTTGGCACATTGCAATGAAGCTCTCCAAACCAAGAAGAACGTTGCCAGGTATCAATTTCACCAAAATATTATTTCACAGCAGTAACACCAAAATGGATTTTCATCGGCATTTAAAAAGTCATTGACATTGCTGTAGAAGCTGCACGTCTGAGGGCTATGGAGAGATGCAACTCAGACCTCAAAAGTCCTTCACGAAACACGCATTTACGAGAGAGATGCGCATCCGTCCGTTCGGACCAGGGTGTTTCCCATATTAGATTAAAAGAACAAGCACCCACCACAAGACAAATCCCCCACGCCCTAAAGAAGAAAAAAATATATATACATTTCATCAGACACTTATCACATTTTTTATCAGTGCTTTTTTTTCTTTTCTTAGTGACAAGATTAAAATGTATTAAAAAAAAAAAAAAAGATGCGTTTTCGTTTTCCCATTAGCAACAGGAAACTGACATATGAATCAATCTAATCAACCGACCCATCAATTACTGTTCGATGGGGATCTAGGCAGGGAGACCCTGACTGCTACCGTTACATCGCATTTCCATCAAGCCTGTCGCATTGTGCTGATGAATAGGAGGCAGGGAGGACGGCGATATGGATATTAAACTAATTTCTCTGATCACGTGCAGCACCTTTGCGGCAGCGGGGAGTCAGACCGGACCGGAGAGTCAGACCGGAGTCAGATCGCCGGTCGCGGTCCCGTCAGCCGGTCCTGACTCCCATCACCTCCGTAGGTCCGTCACGGGTGCGGACGGGCTCAGCATCTCGCGCGGCGTAAGCCTTTGTTCGGACGGAGGGCGAACACGCGCTGCAAACTCAACTGCTTTTGAAATCCACGGTGCAATGCACCTCCGCGTCAGCCGCATCCCCCACAGCCCGTCAAGGCGCCAAGGCAGGACATTCGAACTCTCGGACGGGGAGATGGAGGCATGTGAAGCGCGCCTACCTTTTTCTTTCCAACCGGCGGAGTTCCTTGTCCCCCCCCCCCCCCCGCCCCCTTCACGTCTTCATTATTTGGAGAACAATAATCCGTGCGTCAGATCCAAAAAAAGGTGGAGTGGAGTGGAGTGGGGGATTGGTTCACGGGTGCTGGTGCTGTATTATAAAAAAAAATGATGTGTTCTTATTAAAATCCGACCCGGGCGCGCAGGCTGCTCGGACCCGTGTGCGCGTCGCAGGAGGACTCGCTCCCTCAGCAGCGTCTGGAGGAGCCGGAGCAATGATGTCATGCACACCCTCCCTCCCTCCCTCCCTCCCTCCACCCTTCTACTCTCCATCACTATCTCCATCACTTTCTCTCCCCCTCCTCCTCCTCCTCCTCCTCCTCCTCCTCCCTCAATTTCAATTCACAGGGCTTTATTAACATGGGAAACACACGTTGACATGGCCAAGGTGGCAAATGGAAAACAAAAAGTGAAAAAAAGGCCAAAACCTCGATGTTGCTGTAAAAGGATGTATATACAGATAAGCCATGTTTAAAGGCTGTTGTTAAAAACTGGGGTACAGGTAAGTGAAGATAACCTCAAATGAAATAAAAAGTAAACATTTTTGTACAAAAATATTCCTAATTAAAGTGAACCCAAAATAAAAATAGAAAAATCTAAACATTGCAGTTGAAAACATATATACAGATAGGTAAAGCGAACTTAAAATACAATGGAAATGGACTTAAACGGAAATAATAAATTGCAGGTAATAATAACCTGAAATATATTCATATTTCTCCATGTATGTGAAATACACCTCCCTCCCTGCCTGTCTCTCTCACTCGTACGTCCACGCTGTCACGTGGTGACGTCACTTTGCCTGGGTGGAGGTGTGGTCCAGTAGCATCCTCAGCTTCCGGCTTCCCGCGCTCAGCTGGACGAGGCGAGGCCTGGAGTGGACCAATGAGAGGCAGCCAAGGTTTAAAGGCGTCACCTCCCCTTGGCTCACCTTAAAGGCCTTAAAAAATGAGTATGCACTAATTGGGCACAAGCAGCGTAGCTGGTTGTGGTGAGTAAACTGTTGATATGGAAAAAAAAAAACACCTCTAGCAACCATGGAAAAATGAATAAATATTATATATATATTTATATATATAATTTTTCTTCTTCTTCCGGCTGCTCCCATTATATATATATATATATATATATATATATATACACACACACACACACACACACACACACACACACACACACACACACACACACACACACACACACACACACACACACACACACACATATAGTCTATAAAATCAACTAAATCTATCAAAAGAAGGCATAGTTGATACACGATTTGATGGAATTCTAGAACTTGTAGTGTAATCCACCCAAAACATCCAATCACACAGTTTCCCACTTCACCTCCATTTTGTGAACTGTACAATATTACTTACAGCAAAAAATATATATATATTCTTTAGGTTTTTCAGGGATGGGGTGCAGTATTTTTTTCCTCTCAACATTGATTACTTGAATGTACTTCCAAACATGTTGATATCTGGGCAAGGACACTTAGAATTGTGTGCTCTTCTGTTTTTGAGAAATATATGAGCTGGCATCAGCACTGGCCCAAGCCTTTTGGGGGCCCCCAAGCAAAAATGTCTTCTGGGCCCCTCTGTGATAAGATAAATGAATAAATAGATAAATAAAGGTATTGTGTGTAGCGCCTGGAGCAAATGCTATTACTGTCATCACTGAAAGTTATTGCGACCAGACACAGCGTACTGCTCAGCCTCACCTGTGTGATCCATCAATATAACATTGTATTGTTTTCCTTAATGACCAGTGGTGTCGCTTCCATGAATTACAAGAACAAGGCTCTGTTGAGGTTCTATGTTAATGCACATGAATGGGAGTTTTTTTGAAAAATCACTGATAATAAAGGCAACACCTTTAAAGTCATTGATACATAGTGTTACAGCAACCTTTACCCATGACAAAAAAACTCCTGAAATATCCTGAAGAGCTTCAACACAGACAGTTGCTGCCCTAAGATATTTAAATATGACGCCAAACATTATTTATTCAACTTCATTAATTTATACATATCAAGAATATTTAACTGCCCTTTGCTGCTGAGGTTCTGAATGATGGTTTTGAAATTTCACAAGTTGCATTAGATTTGGTAATGTTCAACGTGTTCTTTTATTCTGTTTGTGGTTCTCTCTCTGTCCTTATCTCCCTAATGTATGTAGTCCGAGGGTGTCTTGGTCTGTCTCTGGCTCCCTCTATCTGCCACCCTTGTCCTGTCGCTGAACACCTGATCCCATTCAACAATTAAGCCACCTGTCTTCACCTCCCTCGTCACTCCACCTGTATATAATCTGTTCCCTGTTTACTCAGTCCTTGTCAGATTGTCGTGTCCACTGCGTCAATACTACGATGTCCGATTAGCGTCCCTACTCAACCTACCGCCCTGCCCTGCCCTGCCCTGGACTGACCTTTCCACATCTGCCAACCAGTCCTGTGTTACCTTCCTGCCTGCCCGACCTTCACAGCCCGCTGTGTAATCGCCTTCCCCCCTGGTCTTCCTGCGATAAACTTTTGATCTTTTGCACCTACTACTGAGCCTCCGTTGTGTCTTGCATTTGGGTCCACCAGACAGCACTCATGAAAGTATCATGACACAACGATATGACCAGCCATGAACTCAGCGGACCCAGTGTTTTCAGTTCTTCATCAGGGACCAGCCAGGAGATTCACCTGCTAGCCACCAGCCTGATAGCTACCAATTTTCTAACATTAGGCCAGTATTTCCCGGCCTGAACATCCCCTTCAGGCACCCCAGATTGCTCGCCACCAACCAGCTGAAGATGCGGCTCCACTACCGGCTGCAACAACCCTGTCAGAGAACCCTTTCACCTCTCACATCCCATTTCCCCCGAAACCTGCCACTCCAGTTTCCCCGGCCCAAGCTCAGCCTGTTTCTGTTCATGAGCCTTGCCTGCTGAGGTATAGCCCATTCCTCAGTAATTGGTCGACCCTGCTGAGGCTCAGCCTGTTAGTGTTCCCAAGTCATCGGCCAACCCTGCCGAGGCTCTGCCCATTCCTGTTTCCGACCCATCAGCCACTCCTGCTGAGGCTCAGCCCGTTCCTGTGCTGTTGGCCGCCCTTGCCAATGTCCAGCCTGTGACTGTTTGTCCGCTGCACCAAAAGCATAATGGCAGTCACCTGCCATTGTGCTGCAGCTTCCTCCACTTCCTAGACAGCAGCAGCACCCTAGCTTCCAGCCCTAGGTGCGGCAGCAGCCGCCCAGCTTCCAGGCTAAGAGGCAGCTCCAGATGCAGTGGCCACCTGTTTCCCTGGCAAAACCAGTTTCTTGGACAGTTGCCCGGTAAGCTTTCTCTGCTGATGTCCGGCTGGACCTCAGGCGATTGGCATTTTCCGCCTAAGTGGTCGTTCTCCCAAGCAGCTCTGCTCCCCTGCCACAAGGTCAGGTGGACCTCCCGAGTAGGCCTGTCCCCTGCCCGTTTGACCAATCAATGAACAACAGGTATACAGCCACACTGATCCTGGGGTACAATTACCTAGATCCGGAGCAGATGTGACTGCCAAACCACACCACCAAACTGAGGCAAGGGAGGATCCCTGGCAAAAGTCTACACCGCCCCCCACCCCCCCCCACCCCCACTCCAAAACAAAGCAGAGAAAAAATAAGAAAATGCCTGGACTCTGAAACAGGATTCCCATACCTAAAATACAGACTCTGACACAGGGTTATTAGATCTAAAACTACAGACTCCGACACAGGGTTTTAATACCTAAAAATAATAACACATTGAACTCTGAAACAGGGCTCCCATACCCCAAACCAACAATAAAGTCCAACAAAACAGAACACCTTCCACGGGACCTGGTTCTCCGGAACAGCACGGTACATTGGCAACCCTCCCCCAGGGTGACGACAGACTACCCTCCTCCCTTCTGGAGTGAGGGGCCTCGGAGGTGTGGTCTGGCTGCTGGGCTGCTGCATGGTCCTGGTGGTGGCTGCTGGGTGGAGCAGCTAGCTGCAAGTGGTTACCCATGGTGGTTGCTGCGGCTGCTTCTCCTCCAGTCCTGCGCCGGACCCCTGGGTGCTGCTGCCAATCGGGAGAGAGTTGGTGCTGGGACCCCATTTGACCTCGTGGTGACTCAAGGGCGTCTTCGGACAGCCCTTCTGTGTCCCTTCCCTGTGCTAGAGAGTCCCTATTAAGATGCCACCGTGACAGTCTCACCTGCCACACGCCACCCCAAGTGGCATTTTCAGTGGCCTCCGGCACAGAGACACAGACGATGGCGTTGCAGACACACAAGTTTACTGGAGAGAGTGGGCTAGATGGAACAAGCCCTGTAGCAGATGGACAGCATGTCATAATAAGGGCTCCTCTCCTGAGTGTGTGTGGGATGGGGATTTTACCTGTTGCTTGTTAGACTAATGAATGGGCAACAGGTATACAGCCACACTGATTCTGGCCCCAATTACCTAACCCAGGACAGGTGTGGCTGCTCAAACCACACCATTCCCACACCACAGAATGCTACACACATCCCTTTGACTGGTCATTTGTATTGCCTTTGGATTGTCTTTCACTTTATGAATTGGATACACTTTGTAACTCACAATCCTAAATAAAAATGATGGAGCTGTCAGAACACAATAGAAACCCTTCAGAACAGCACTGAATTCCTAATTCACCCATATAGTTGATCAATTTGGAGGGGCTCATTCACTTCTGGTCTCTATGAATTAGGAATGATAAGTCCAGTAGAATTATTTTAATAAACACATTTAGGTAACACTTAAATCATTTTGAAAATGCAATAAATGACGAATAACATGATTTGACATCTTGGAACTGAATTTCTTTTGGAAATCTACACAAAGTTGGAAATCAAACTTCTGGCTTGAGTGCCACCATTATCTTGCAGTAACTGGTTTAGGATCATAACCTGAAAGAAGCTTGTCTCCTGCTGTTCTTGCCCCAGTCTGTTATCCTCCTCTTCCATTCGGCCTAAATTTACATAAAATAAGTGAGCCACACTCCCTCCTTTAAACAATGAGAAAGAAAGAGAAGAGCATGGGTTTTTAATCACCCCCTTCCCATGCCTTAAATCACCTTTCCCTGTTCTCTAACCTTTTCTCAGACTCTTTAACTCCCCCTGCCTCCTTCCAACCTTAACTTAACACCTTTCCTTTGTGTGGGAAGCACTCGTCAATCAGGACAACGAGAAGAGTCTAATTAGAGGAAGAAGGGCTATGTGTCACTTCTTACAAAGCTCTGGAAATCAAGGAAACTGCAGCTCTGAGAGAAGTCAGGTGAGGCCATTCACTGAATGGCTGTTTCAGGGCTGTAACTTCATTTGAGTGGGCCATTGATTCGCCTTTAGTTGAGACGAGTGATAACCCAAGGTAATAGCACTCATAGTTATAAGAGAAAGGAATTTATTTTAAGCCTAATTGAGTACCACAAAAAAAAAAACTGTGTGCAACAGTCAATAACATAGTGAACTATGCTGGATTTACTGATGTGAGTAAACGTACATAGTTCTTTATCTATGTTACGTTTAGTTATTTGCTCTAGGGATAGGTAGTCTGACTTTTAAAATTTGACTTTTATAATTTACCCCATGGGATAAATAGAGTATCTATCTTCTGAAAATAGAAAAAAAATATCTTGAACTGCAGCAGAGTAGACCCCAATTACCTAACCCAGGACAGCACATGCAACATGCAATAGTCCAATCATCGAAAAAACGAACATCCGCAGTTAGGGGCATTAGCAAGGGCATAACAATTATTGGCAACTGCATTGTCATCGGTCTGGTCAGTGTATGTTCCTGAGAAATCCAGCACAGAGAATACAATTGCCATCATGTAAATCAGCGAGCAGCATTGGTAAACAACATCCACTGCTTTGCTCTTGTACATTTGTGCTACTGTGAAGTAAAGTAAAATGCACAATGCACATGAGATATGGATCCAGCAGATGAAGGAAAACAGGGAAATGTATCGGCACAAATCCTTGTTGATCACAATGTTATTGTCCATGTGTCGATTACTACAATCATTTGAGGTTCCAATCCCCCACGGACCACCATGCTCTATTTATATACAGTGCAGTCCTGTCGGTGTTAGGCTGTTCGAGCATCTCCAAAATGGCATCTGCTCTTCTCCAGCTGTCCTGATGCCACTTGATTAGCCACTCACATCAGCCAAGACCCACCAAAGTCGATGAACTGATGTGCAATGCACCGTCCAGGGTTATACACTAATCTTAATGAATCAATGGTGACCAATCCATAACCACGATCATTAGCCATTCCTATGGATGAGTACACATTGATGTCTCAATCCATGTGAATGTTGTTTCTTCATCGAGCAGTTCTCCATCATTCTGTACAGGCCTGGCGCAAGGTCACAGAGCTGGTGGCTATCGCAAGGATGCTGTAGCTCTACCTCTAGCAATACCTTTTTTCTGCTTTTTTTTAATGTTAATAAGTTTAAAGCTCTTTCATCACATACATTAGTAAGTTGCTGTGGTTCCTTAAAGTAAATCCTTTTAAGGAGGAATGGCTTTCTGAAATATTATGAGCCAATGAAATGTGATCTATGTGATGAAATCAAGCATATCTTTTTCAATTGGTTTCCCAACAAAAATCCATCATCTCTGTGGTCTGGCACTGGAATTCAGCAACATTCTTTGATGCTTTTCTGCAACACAGATGCATGTAAATTACCTTTGGATTTGGTGATTGCACCAGTAATCATTTGGGGATAGTGAATCTACAACTGGATTTAAATTTAAATAGAAACCAATAGAAGCTCCCAGGACGATGATGATTTTCAAAATGTAAATATGTTCCCTGGAAATATTGTTATTTTCCCCTTTCTTCAAACAACAACAACAACAACAACAACAACAACAACAAAAAACAGGTAGAAGGTTTTGTTGCACCTTTTACTGTGAAATGACACCTGCCTCAGCTAAGGACAGAATCACACTACGAGATAATGAGATAAAGAAGCTTGTTTTTGAAATGGATAAAAAAGTAAATGCAGAGTCGATTTTTAGACTGAGATTCCTTGTTACCATGGCAAACAAGTCCTCGCTATCAGAACACAACACATCTGCTCAGTTATGGAAGATATTCACTCTATTAACCAGAGTATGAAACCACAAGTCCTCACCCTGGAACGAAACACTGCAGCGGTTGGAGGTTCCATTCTTTCTGAGTTTGATGGGCCGAGCTCAGTGGTTAAAAAGGTTAAAGGTGTGGAGACCTTTGACCTGTGGAGGTCAAAGGTTAAAGTATGTCGCCAACATTATCCAGGGTGAAGGATTCCACCACTGGATTGATGGGTGGAGTGCTGCAGGATAAAGAGATATTATTTTTAGAGATAATTTTAGGGGAAATTCATTTTTTTATAGTGATAGCTCAAAGTAGTTCTGAATGTAGCTGCATTTAAAACTAAGATCCTTGTGGCAGAAGAGTGGGCGTGGTTGAGCCACATCTTCAAGTGATGGGGCTGGCTTGGCTCCGTAGCGGCGCAGCTGTACCTGGTCTGCAGAATCAGCCTCTTTAGCACTGATTGGTCAGACCCGACTGGGAGAGTTTTCTTGTATGTTGTACTGTTTTTTCAGTGGGAATCGGGCTTGCAGGTCGTGGAAACGGCTGGGGACCAGTTTTATTAATATTATGATTATTAATAAAACCCTCGCCATGTTGGCGTTCCACTGCCAGAAAGAATCCGCCTCACTCCCTAAACCCATATATGTGGGTAGGTACGGCCACAATCTTGTTTTTATTTTTGCTTGTCATAACGATCCATGATATATTGCTTAAATAATTACCTTTTGACATGCCGGAATGCTAATTTCCCTAATTCACAGGAGCGAGGCTAGTTCCCCTCTCCAGCCTTGCATTGGACACAGTTAGCATGTGGCCCACCGCTATGTGCTATGCTAATGTGATACTTTTATGGTACCAATCAAGCCAAATTGCATTTAAGTATCAGAACATTGGGTTGCATTTGAAAAAACATTTCATTATCAAATTTGATCTCCTTTTTGTTGAAGGAGACTTTTAGGTAGAGGTGTATTTATGTTTAAGCAATTCATGACTTCTACCGATATTCTTTTTGATGCCTTAAATACTCAGTTAGAAGTATTGCTTAGGAATCTAATACCCTGACTTAGTATTAGCCTTTTCTTTGTCCCTTTAAAGGTTTAAATCCTTGACCACTGGCACAGCCAGTTTACATGGAAACATGATCTATTTCCAATTGGGCTTACAGATGCAAAATAATAAAATCAAATGCTCTACGTACCACAAGGTATGTAGAGCATTGTCAACGGACGGCATGTGTTGGAGCTGCTTGCTATGCAGGTCTTTGAAAGAACACAGCAGGGTGGCGGGGTGACAAGATGAAAGGTGCAGGACTCCGACAGTGGTTGCTGGAGGAGATGGAGCTCGGCGCATGAGGTGTTATGCACAATAAAACAAAGCCCAACAACGACTGCGCAACGGCACCGATGGCTGTGCATGATTCACGGAGAGGCACTCGGCTCATTTAGCCGAGGAGATGAGTGGGAGTATATACACGACACGATGGCGCTTTGATGGGCTGACAGGTACGTCGCTCGTTCTGTCGCTCTTCCACCCTCATCACTCCTCCCTTCACCACGTATTCTGCCCCTTCCGGATTTCACTGTTGAAAGGGCAAAGGGCTTTTGTTCCCCGTTTACTGTCTCCCAGTTAAAACTCCCCTCTCTCTCGATATGACTCCTTTCTCCCCCTCTCTCTCTTCTCTTCTGTTTTGCCGCATCTTGTTTTTCCTCTTCTCACTTTGTCTCATCATTTGCTGCACGCCAAGAGGATATCTATAGCAACAGCCTGTCAGGACATTCAAGTGGGCGAACGTGTGAACATCCCACTGGAAACAGATAAAATAAGGAAGATGGTATCTGCAAGATGTGCAGGAGTCTTCGAGGTTAGCTTGTCATCTTTACAGCTCATTGGATATTAAGGGTACAGTGTGGTTCAAAATAGCACCAGGTGGGCTCTTTGGGGTTCGTCATATACTAGCAACAAGGAAACATTGTGAAATGCCTGCATAGGTGGGTCGATATGTTTCAATCTTTGAGGCGGTGAGACATGAATTTGTCAAGTCTTCTTCTGTGATACCTACGTTTCTCACCTACACTTTGGGGATGGAGGAAGTGGTGGGCAATCATGTTTCCCTTCACAGGCCCGTGACAGTTACTGTGGCTGTGTGGTTGATATTTGTGAGAGTGTTTCTCTCTGCCTGATTTGCAAAGATTTTCTTATAGATACAAGCACTTAAATCAAGACTGCTAGGAGGTTTAGCGCTGGTACGGTAGCATCAGTAAGATAGTGTAATAGATGACGATATAAAAAGGGCCATTTTAGAAATAAGAGGGGAAAAAAAGACTACGTTTAACCTTTAAATGCTCTTGTATTTTGTATATTTGATTTGACTCTAGTCATTACTTTCAAGGCTTTTTAAAGCTTTAGACCCATTACCTCTGAATACCATATGAGTCTGCGTGTAGCCTGGGATCACATGCAGACAGCCCGTTGGGAGCACAGGGATATTTTCCCGGTGGCCTAAGGGTTGTTTTGGCCTGCTGTGAACAATCAACTTATTTATATTTTTTGGAGGTTTATTATTATTTTTTTGACAAGACAGTAGTTTGACACAAAAGTGGGGAGAGAAAGGGGATGACATGCACCCCGGCTCACATTCGCCAACTGCGGGCGAGGACTGAGCTCACAGTGGCCCCTGCGTGGGGCAAAAATGATGGTCTCTCGGCGATGCACATAGCAACTGTCTACCTGCTTACCAATAACATTTAAGACAAGTCGGCTGGCAAAATAGACAGTCAGAAGAAAAGGAAAGGTAGAGCAGAGAGGGTGAAAATAAAAAAGAGAAAGCAGCTAAATGCTGCAAAATAAGCAATGTATGCACACATTGTTGTAGCTCGTGTTCAATTTCAGTGAGTGTGTGTGTGTGTGTGAAGTTGATACGCTTGATGCTTGAATATAAAGATAACGATTTGAACATTTGCTAACTTTATCTGATTGTGTTTTTAAAAAATGAAGGCCAATTGTTTTGTTGCGTCAAGCCTTGTGCATTTGTATGTGCTGTGTTTGGTGGATGCCTAGTGAGTTTTTGAGGGTGCACCCATAGCCACAGCACCTTGAAAAGTCAGTATTCAGATAGGCTACCTGTTGATCATTCCCAATTTGTGGTATTTTTTAATCTGGATAACTTTCCTCCCAGATGAATATAGTTCCCACCTTTCTAACTAGTCTTGAACCTGTTACATCAACAAACAGGGTTCACCTACAAAATTAGCCGTGGTTTGCGTGATCAGGGCGTCCTGGATTAGAGTCAAATTCCTGACCTGAGTTATTGTTTCACTCCCCCCCGCACAGTGTCCAGGCTTAAAACTGAAAATTTGGCTTTTGCTATCAGGACCCCCAGGGCTCTGGAAAGACATGCCTGAGGAAATTAAACAAGGGAACTAAACAAGGGTACGTAATCCTGAACCCTAGCAATTTCACTGCCATGAACAACCCATTGAGCTGCAGAGGGAGCGGAATCTGTTATCCTGGCATCTTTTAGTTGGTTAGTTTTAGTTGTCCGTAACTTGTCTTTGTGGGTGTATGTCTGTGCCGTATCTTACCCAGTGCCACCTTTAATCTAGACCAGCACTAACACTAGCTAAATAACTGTTATACATCCATACAGCGCCATAGAAAAGCCTTGGTTGGTCAGTCAGAGTGGAGCTCATCACTACATTATCACCCAACCTTGGCCTACCCTCTCTCCGCTCCACCACCACCATCGCTGCTTCTTTCTCACACAGACACCCTGATGGGATCTGACTTAACCTTAGTGAGGTGCATCACCTCCAACAATAACACCACCTTGTCACTACAGCAGATCATCAGCTCCCGGGTACGGGGGCGCTGTGAGGGCAGGAGAATGGACAGCGAGATAAGGGAGAGGGTGTTTATGGGATGTGGATTTGTGGCTTTGCGTGTAGCAATCTACATATTCGGTTTAGCACCATTGGGTTCTCCAACCGAATTGTTGTAACATCCCTGCGCTCCTTGTTTTTCTGCTGCTTTGTCTGCTCTCACCTTTGGGAAACAAGCTGCAAATGTTTCAATTTTTTTGCAACCTGTTTACCATGAAACAGAGCAGCCAAAACAGTTGGGTTGTGTTGGAGATAAGAGTTTCCCAAAAAGATCTGCGCATCTGTGAGTCCCCTCCGGTGAAACCCCATATTGAAGTCATGTGCCAAGCCACTATCCAAGCTAAGTTCATTCTCAAAGCTTGCTGACATATTGAAAAAGACCAAAAAAAGGGCAAGTTTCCCAGCTACACCTGTTACATTACTTCACTGATAAAAAAAAAAAAAAAAAGGGGGGGGGGGGGGGCAGCGGCCACGGCTCAGGATTGGTTTACTCAGCCATCAGTCAAAGCCTGGGGGACAAAGGCTGGAGGACAAAAAAAAGAGAAGATCATCAGTTTGCTCTCTAATGACTAGTGATTAGTTGTCATCTACTGAAGGAGTGTAATTCCTTTCATTGACTTGTCAGAAACGGACTGACCCCTTCACTCCTCTAAAGTGCATGTCTGAAAGAACTGCAGACGCTGTCTGTCCAAGTTACAAATCAGAGTAGCTGTTTTTTGTCGAGCGGAGCAGCGCTTCTGGAATAAGAATTGTGGCATAGTTGAACACCATGGAGATAAAGAGAAATACGCTCTCTACTTTTCAGACTTCGGTCAGAGAATATTAATTCTTCAGGCTTTACTTCCTCCATTCCGAGGCAATGAGACATGAATCAATCCTTCGTAGGCCATTTCTCCTAATGGTAGAAACTGAATTATAAAGACCACAATTATCTCAAATGGAGACCTTGAAAAATACAATTTTGGGACCTTTTAAATTCAGGCGTGATTTCATACACATTTGGGTAAGTTATTAGAACTGGTAACCAAACCTGTAAAGTGTTTACTAGGTGAAAACTTCCACATAGCAGCGTTCAATCAGCCGGGCTCTCTTCAGGATGAAGATAAACATCAGAAGAAGGCAAAAAGCAAAACTAAAAAATGCTACTGCTGTGGTCCTTAGAGGAGAGGAGATATTTCAATTTGAATTGTATTGTAATATGGTAGCGCTGTGAGGCAAATGAAAAGGATAGAGAATTTGATGCTTTCTGTCCAAGACTTCTCCAAGCAAACGGAATAAATGGCTCATTAAATCAGTTATGGTTCCTTTGATCACTCACCCGCTACTTGGATAACTGTGGCAATTCAAGAGCTAATACATGCCAATAATGTGTGCATTTATCAGATCTAAAACACAAGCTGTTACAAGAGTGAAAATAAAATGTTAAACTTCCATAATAACTTTGCAATAACTTGTACTTTTGACAATAATAATTTAGTAGTAAGATTGTAATAATTTCTTAATAATCAATTGTTTGCCAAGCCTTTATTATTGTATGCCTATTTATTCACTATACTAAATATCAATATATGTATACTCACTTATTCATGCTGTGCATACAACACATTTTGTATTTATATTCAGTATATATATGTATATATCTTTATGGCTTTTTTCTATGCAAATTGAATATTACGTACATGAACAAAATAGACTGCGAATGAATTTGAAAATATAACTGAGAATGGTACATACTTTAACAATGTTTAAAACGTCTAACACATAATCATTTATAAGGAATAGGGTGTGAGACCAATTGTATATGAAATCCAAAAAATGAAAAATTAGTATTTAAAATAAAACTACTGTATTCCCTTCACGTTGCGCACACGTTCACACACAGTAGCTGCAGCAAAGCCAAGAATGTAACTAAAGCAAAGCAAAACCAAATAATGACACATTTTTTTTTTTTGGAGTACAGCCACATCAGCAGTTTTCTGAGTGTGCCATATACATATTGCCACATTTCTACCACAAATATATCTATCACATCTATATACTTTTGCCCTTTGGCTTCATGGGAGGTTTCTGTCCTCCCTGAGCTCCCCTTAGGACACCTGTGTTACCATTTGACGGGTGTACCGCCACAGTCAAACTCCCCACCTGTCACTGTCCCTAGGACGAGTCACTACATCACAAGGAATGGTCTTGGTCGTGAAAAGAGTCTATCAACGCCGAGGCCTCCAGCTGCATTTTATAGCAAACATTCTATTCTGCCACTAACTACATTCACAAATGTGTTCTGAAATCACGCTGTGAGTTGCCAAGTGGCCTCCTTTTTTTTTTTTTTTATTTATTTATTTTTTTTTAAATCTCCACTCTTGATTTTATTTTGTATAACGATGTAAGAGACGAAGCTGTTGATAAATTAGAAGTACTGAATTCTGTTGACTGATGAAGAGCAACACAGAGCTACAGTAAGTCATTTTGAAACTACTTAATTAAAAACGTCAGGGAAATGAATAATGCCGTCCTTATAAAATATATATATAGAAAATATAAATTGAACAAAATTACTGCATTTCTGTATAGCTTGTGCCAAACATGTTTTTTCCCTGGCAAATGTAGCCTTTTCCACATCTGCGCAAAGATGAAGAGTTCACAGCTCTGCCTTGCAAATACTGTAAGTAGAATCAGATCAAATGGTAAAAGTAAACAAGTAAAAAGTACATGGAAAGCATAATTAGCACTTCAATTAGCGCACTGGCTAAAAAATAGGCAGAGCTAATATTCAAGATTCAAGAGGTTTATTTGTCACATATAATATGTGACCCACTGCAGATTTTAGGTACTTTTGGTGCCATTTCACTTTTGTTTTCACTTAATTTGAAAGTGGAGAATCAGGGATTCAAAACAAGATGTCAATTGTGCGAAACAAGCAAATATTTGTTAAAGCTATGGCATGTTAATGACGAGGGTGCGGAAAACTGTGCTTCTGAGATAATCACCATCAAAGTTTTCCGAAGGCTCCGCGTCTTGTTTACGGAAGTTACGTCAGCTTTTCTTCTTTGCATGTTACACCGCCTACACAGCAATGAATCCAGGTGTGTGTAAAAAACGCGTAAGATTTAAAGGTTGATCTCTATCAAAACAGTTTCACATTGTGACTTTACATCACACGGAATATGGATAAATGATCTTCACCTGGATGGTTGCTTTTACGGAAAAGATGGATTGCGTTGTTCAGCGCTGTTCAGCGTCTCGGTAAGTGAACTGTGTTTCCCCATGTAATCTAATGGTAACTTAACTCTACGGTTTAACATTTATATAATATTTATAATTCAAACTCGGCTTTGAAATACGTTGAGAGATAAAAACAACCCCACAAAGGAACACGAATCTGGAGAAATCTAATTTTCCTTCTAGAAAGGTTTTTTCAACTTTTTTTTTTTTTTGTTTGTTTTGTTTTTTTCAACTGGTGATTTTAGAAATGCTCAACAATGCAGGTTTTGCTGGGGGTCACATATTTTGCGCACCAAACTACATAAAATGCTAAATTATTACATGAATATTATTGTACCTTGTGTCAGGAATAGGGATGTAACAGTATGAAATTTCACAGTACAGTATCTACCAAAATACCGTGGTATACAGTATTTCATGGTATTCATTTTTCCCCCTTTTTATTTTTTAATCGTTTCTTTTAAAAAAAAAGACAAAAATATGGTAAAGCCTTTGACACAGTGCAACACAGGAAGGTGCTTGTCGGGGCTCTCAAATTCACAGGAGAGGCAAAATAGGCAACATATATATCAAAATCTGACTTATTTGCAAAATTGGAGATGCAAACTTTAATTCACCTCATGCTGGCGCTGCAAGGCTTACAGATGGCTAAATGTTGTAATAATTTATCCAATGAGTAATTTCACTAAGCGCCGTTTTCCGCCATCTTTGTTTACACTTGCTACAGTACCATGCACACGCAAGTAACGTAAAGCACCGTGTCGTAAAATATTGGCGTAAGCAGTTCTGGCGGACCGCAGTGTTGGGCGAAATTACTCATTGGATGGATTATTACAACATTTGGCCATCTGTTACTGCGCAGCGGAAACATAAGTTGAGGTGAATTAAAGTTTACAGCTTCAATTTTGCAACATAATTGTATACCATGGGCATACAGGGAAGAACCGTGGTTCCTTGATACCGTGGTATACCATTACATACCTAGTCAAGAAACATGGTACCTGTCTGACAACAAGGCTGAACTGTGGAGAAGGACACATATTTAAAAGGACAAAAGCACAATACCTCAAGGTGCATATAACAATATAAAACAATTTAACATTTACAATGAGTTTCAGGGTTGTTTCTCACCAGTCTATGAGAAGTTCCATACCAAGGGTTTGCCATGGCTCTACAGTACGCAGATGTGTCCACTTAACCTTTTATCAATTAGAAGCTGCTGGATGCTAGTGCCTCCAAACTTCTTAAGAAAATGTTATTTTGTCATTTGAAAAGTTATTTTGAAAAATATTTGCCAATTTTCAAAAGCCATTTCCACTAAATTATCACATAACAAGAAATTGATATTATTATTTTGAGATGCCATTAGTAAATTGAAAACACAGGGTGGACAATGAGAACATTTTTTTTTCAGAGAGATCGAACAGTCAAGCAAAGCCAATTCAAACAAATTAAAGATGCAAAGAGGACATACAGTATAAAGGAACATTTTAAATTCTTGTTTCAGGGAGGAGAGGCAAGAGATGCTTGGAAAGGGCTTCACTTTATTGTAAACACTTTGAAGAGCCTTTCAAAGTGTTTATCATAGATTCAACAAATATGATGTAATGTATTGTTAGAATCTGTTTAGTCTCTCACTCAAGGAGCACACAGTGGAAATCATCCATCATATCCAGAAGAAGAAGAACAACCCGGGGGACCCTAATGACTTCAGACATGTGGCTTTAACACCCGTCACCATGAAATGTTGTGAATGTCTCGCACCTTCACAGATCGGAGTGTGTAAAGTAACAGTGCATCCTCCTCAACTTACTTATTGGTGACCTATCCTGACAGTGCTCCACCGTTGCTCCGGTGGCACGCAGGTCTGGCCTAAAAAAAAAAGTAATTTAACCCAAACAAAGAAATTACAGAAAGTTTGGTTCAAATTTCATCCATTAAGCTTTAAATGGTTTGGACCTGTGATTGATTCCTTAAAGCATGAAAAAACTTGACATAGCCATTGTTAGGAGACTGTGCAACCTATAGTTTTGGGAAACAAGATTTGATACCACTGAGAAAAGATTGACAACGAAAAAACACTACCAACCAGTCTGAAGAAATCATTCAAATTTCTCCTGAAAAAGAAGATGTTAGAGGGACACATCTGCAATCTTGGCTAGCAGCGCCAGCCCCCAACCACAGGGGCCGGTAGTTAGGTTGAACAGGTAGGACACTTGTCTTATTTTGTGAAATAAGCTGTGTGGTGTATCTATGTGGTGTCGTGGGTGATGGTTGGGGTAGATGTTCGAAAGCCACCAGCTTTCCAAGAAGTCCACCAGCAGCTCCACCTTGTTCATTCCAAATTTACAGGTTTGGAAACCGATGGGTATGAACCCCAACAAAAACGTTGTTCTTTGGATATTGTAATTTCTTACCTGAAGACCTCAGTGCGTTCGATACGGAGGTCAATGCAGGACCATCAGCTCCATATCCAATGGTTCACCACAGGGTTCAGTGCTATTCACACTCTACTAAGATAACTGCTATAGCACCTGCACTACAACAGCCTTCATCAAGTATTTGGATGTCACTGTGATTGTCGACACCTCTAACAAGGAAGCCTCACTGCGATCCTGATGGTGTAAAGTTTCAATGGTGCTGTTCAGTAATTTCCTCGATCTGAGAAAATAAGATCAGAAAAGAGAAAATAAAAATCTTAACTTCAGTATGATTCCCACTGCAATCTGCAAAATGCAGCATCTCACGATAGGAACCAAAACAATATAAAGGGACAGTACAAATGCGTGGGTACCATCTTGAACAACAAACTGACATGTCATCATCACCTTCTTCCTCAATGCATTTTACATCTGCTTCCTTAAGTGAGTGTTGACCATCAGTTTAATAGAATGGCTCCCTCACAACATGTGGAAGATGAAGTTGGAAAGGGCGGTAATTGTGACGTTGCAAAATAATTGGAAATCAGCAAAGGATCAATGCACAGTTAAGTTAAGAAAGGGGAGTGCATAACAGATCTACCAACACATACTTCGAATCATCTCCCACTGTAGAGGGTGAAAATTTAGACTTTACTCTTGAGAATTTCCTAACAGGTGGCTCTCCATCCAAACTGGGGTGTCGATGTCCACTTAAAAAAAAATCTAAAATTCTTGTTTCTTAAAGTGTACCAAATTTCTGATGCTGTGCTTTTATTTTGAAAGGCTCCACAGTATGTGGGTGTTTTGTTGTGACCTCATATCACCAGACAGTCATTATTGATCAAATTCAATCAAAGCATATCTTACCAGATCATCTTAACTGTGCACAAAAAAAACCAAGAAACCATTGTGGATCATTGCATTATAAATTTTGTGAAACAGAGATGTTCACAAGTCATCAATTACAAGTCTCAGTCAAATTTGTCCAGAGTCCAAGCCTGTGTGGCTGTCAAGAAATGTTCCTGTTTTACTTGAGATTATCGATATATCTTTTTGCGACAAACATTCTATCTAAATCCATTTACAAACAGACAGTGAACATTAATGGCGGTAAATGTCATTGCCTGTTTGCCAGAACATCGTTTGCCTAACTTTACTTTTTATAGTCTTTTTATAGTATGTGCAGGGATGGGCTTCTTCTTAAGCGGCGAATGACCCAACACTACAGCAGGGTGAACGTTGAACCACAGATGAGAGGTGAATAGTGAAGTGCTGGGTGCAGTGTATTCATTCGCGTCCGCACAGCAGTGTAATGATGAAGTAACGACAGGTTGACTTGCAAACATGTAATCAAACTACGGTAACCAGTCGTCTTGGTTTGTCTGGGATTGTTCCGGTTTAAGCTGTGTGCCGAGTGCCGACAAGTAACTGTAAAACACTAAAATGTCCTGTTTTTCAACATTTACTACCAAACTGTCCCGGTTTTCCCCACAATTAAAAGAATATTATTAATAATAACAATAATAATAATAACAATAATTGTCCCCCATCCTGATAAAAGCCCCTATGCTGCGTGCATCAGTGCATACATGTGCGCATGCATGAATGCACTACACTTAAGGGTCCCGGTTTTGGGGTTTCATAATGTGTCATCCTAAACCTAACAGTAGTAACCATATGTAAACACATCAGTAGTCCACCGTTGTTTGTAGGTTTATGGCGCATGCTCAATGTGTGACACAACAATTTTCCTGTGTAAATCCATGTCATGACGTCATCGTTTTGCAAAACAACAGTTTCATTGTTCACATGAACACACAGAAGGTGGAGTTTTGAAAAATCTCCAACCTTTAAGGAGTTTTTCAAAAGCTTCGTTTTTGACTGACCTTAAACAGGGTTTTGGTGTGGACAGGAGGCCAAAACACAGAGAAAATACTACTTAAAAATATAATACCCATATACTGTACGTGTGGACGAGGCCTAAGAGGTTCCTAAACAGCCTTGTGCCAAATTGTGTGCGACTGCTAAATGACTATAGGTATTATGGGTAGGTACAAAAGGTATTCTCTCTTAATTATATCATATTTCATTCTATTAATTCCTCATTTGTCTCTTTCTGAAACTGCCTCACTCTCAGTCTGCATTTGATTGCACTTCTTTACACCATCATTCATCATCAACGTTCACCTGATCTTAGAATTCTTTGGACAACATTGGTTAGACCAAGCTTCAGCTAACTGCCCGTTAACGAACTTGTATTTAACACCTCTTTACCTTCATGGAAACAATAATGTACAGAGATAATTCAGCTCAACCATCCCCCCCTTCCCAACTTCTCAGCACTGTCTGGACAGACCCAGATCCCAGGACTGAAATGACCTTTGTTGTCTGTGGACTCCGAGGGCCTGACACGGTGTCTGGTGATGGCCATGGCCCCATGTCGGGGCTCCTGACCCGGAGGACCGGCACGATTCAATGGACTGTTATGTCGGGGCCAAGTGGAAGTGGCAGCAGATACAGCCGCCGAATCCTAATCTGAGCAATTCATACCATCGCTGATTGAGTCTGGGAAGGGTATGGGTGTGTGTATCATGAGTAAATGCATGTTCATATGGATATAGATGTTTGATGACAACGATGTTTGTCTGCGAAAGAAAGGCAAAGCGAGAGATTCACCTCAAGTTGTCACCTGCTGTTTGTGGTGAGACGCTGCAGTTGGATCTGTTTAATGGCATGTAAATGTAAATGCAAAATAGAAATTTAACATGTGAAAAAGCCGAAACCGACTAAAGGCTCGGCGCTCCTATGAGCCACCCACCAGTTGTAAATCTTTTCCCTTGATTACATTTTAAACACATTGTAGGAGAATAGTTAGAATTACCAGATGCCGGGTTGTGCCAGGTTTTAGGTGTTATACAGGTACGTTATGCGTTCAAATTATTTAATATATTTGACATGATTCATGTATGAATATGAAAGTTAGTTGATGAGTTGAACCTGTCAAGATGGAGCATCGGGTTACATCATGATTTCGAGCTCTGCTGGGTTTGATCTGTGAAGGGGCAGCAGAGGAGGAGCGACTCCTCCGCACTTCTTTTCCTTGTGCCAAGTTTCTTTAAATATGCACTTGGAGTTCAAGTAAACATGAGAAGCTGACCCCCATGTGAAAGGTCTCACCAAAGAAAAACATTCATTCAGGTTGCCTGAGGGGGCCTTTGAAGCTCACAAGCAACAATGGGAACAGGACTCGGCTTGATGAGCGAGAACCTATTCATCGCCTCTACACGCCAGATGCTGCGCACGGCGCAGTGCACTCTTGTCTCAGCTGGAAGTGTCGTTTTTTGTCTTGCTCTTGTCGTTGCTGTTGTTCATATATGGTATCATATCTTCAAGATTGAAGTTGTACACATCCAAATGCTACAGTGTACAGTAAAGCTAAAGCTCCAAAGCGACATCATAATAAAATGTCACTGATAAAATACATAATGGCACCATTTACATTTAGTCATTTAGCAGACGCTTTTATCCAAAGCGACTTACAAGGGAGAATAACATTCAAGCTACATTGCGACAGAGATTAGTGTAACAACAACATTTGTGTAACAATAAATACTGCTAGGTAGTGCTAAGTAATTGTAGGTTAGGACAGGAGGTACTGACTGAAGAGCTGGGTCTTCAAGTGCTTCTTAAAGACAGAGAGGGAGGTCCCTGCTCTGGTCATTTTTGGCAGCTCGTTCCACCAACATGGAACTACAAATGAGAATAACCTGGATTGCCGTGGCTGTATGGCCGGCAGAGCCGGGCGACGCTCATTTGACGAGCGCAGCATCCGGGGGGCAACATGTGCTCTTACAAGAGCATTTAAGTAGGCGGGAGCATTCCCAGCAATCACTCTGTAGGCCAGCATAAGAGACTTGAACTTGATGCGGCAAGGTTGTATATACAACCGTTGTATATACAACCATGATCGGGAGTTGGTTTGAATGAGAGAAAATGTCAGTTATGTATTGCATAGTACCATGTACAGAAAGTAGATATGCAAATACCCTATCGATTACCAATAGATATAAACATTAAAACCTTAAAATGTTAATAATAAAAATACAAACTTGTCAATATACAATACACCCCAAATTTACAATAAAACATAAACCAGAAAAATAAAAGTAAATATAAATAAGAAATAATAAAGATTGGGCAAATATACAATTCACCTACCGCTGCCTACAACCGGTAGTCGGCACGGGGACCTGCCAAGCGTTCGCCCCCAGTACTCACGCGGGACCCCGGAATCTCCCAGCGCCCCGAAGGAGGGTGGCCAGGTATCAGCCGGGCCCATCGATGCCTTGGGCCCTTCACATTTCCCGCACCAACGCCTTCTTTCTTCCCAGCACTGTGTTCAGCCTGGCCACTTTTTCAGGGACTGCCTGCTGATAGAGCTCAGACGAGTGGTGCGGGTTTCCGGATCGGCAGGCCCCTCCCCCGGTCTGGAAGGCACCTACTACTTGCCGGCAAGGGTGCAAGGGGGTACACATCAGGCTTTGCTGGATTCCGCCAGTACATAGACCATGATCCAGCAAAGCCTGGTTCGCTTCGTGGCTTTGGTGGAGGGGTCACGGGTGAACATTCGGTGTGTGCATGGGGATATTCACACATATCGGTAGTGCATTTATTGTCTGGGGGAAAAAGCGTATGGTAAAGGCAGCGGTTAGTTCCGGCTATTGCACCCCCTGTTATTTTGTATAGATTGGCCTGGGTTTGCAGCTTTGATGATGGAAACTCATCTCGGGACAACACCCAGCAGGATGCCCTTGAACAAGTCACTAGATTTGACAGGGAATTTGTGCGCCTGGACACTCACTCACCGATACTTCTCAATGATTAGGGACAGATTGTATCGGGCGAGCCATGACACGCAGTCAGAAGAGGAAATCACCCAGTTGTTGGTGCCAAAAAGCCACTGGGAAATGCTTTTGCCACCGCCTCGCCAAAATTGCAGTTGAGGCCCCTTCCCTTGGTAGAGATACCATTTAAAAGGCTGGGTATAGACCTCATCGGGCCTTTAGACCGCAGGTGGATTGGTGGATTACGCAACACAATACCTCGAAGCAGTGCCATTGCGCAATATATCGGCAAAAAGTGTCACATAAACACTATTTCAGGTAATCTCCCAGGTCGGGGTTCCGAAAGGAATCCTGACCGACCAGGGCCCCTCCTTTATGTCATGTACACTTCAGGTGCTATACAAGCTGTCGGGGGTCTGCTCAATTCGGATCAGTGTACACTACCCCCAGACCAACAGCCTGCTCACAAAAATGCTGAAAAACATGGTTTGTAAGTTTGTGCACAATGATAGCCGAAATTGGGACAAAGTGGTTGGACCCTGTTGTTTGCAGTGGGGGAGTTACCCTCGGCCTCCACAAGATTTCCTCCTTTTGAACTCCTGTTCAGCAGGAGACCCTGGGGGGTGCAAGACCATATCAGAGAAAACAGTAAAATTGAAATTCAGTATGTTATGGACCTGCAAGCAAACCTCCACACACTTGGGAGAATTTGCTCCAGGCCCAGGAACGTCCGCATTGGCAGAGGCGTATAACAGAGGTGCACGACTAAGACAATTTTCACGAGGAGACAAGGTGCTGGTTTTGTTTTCTAAATCCAGCTCTAAATCACTCACCAGATTGCAAGGGCCCTTTGTGGTCACACAGCGAGTCAGGGAGGTTGATTATGAGGTCGAAAATACTGACGGGGATGTGGCGACTCAGGTTTATCACCTCAACCTCCTAAAAGCATGGAGGTAAGAGGCATCTGTTTTTCTGGCCACCTTGGTGATTGAGAGCAATGAGTTGGGTCCGGAGGTTCAAAAAGCGACCAATCAGACTCCGGGTGAGCTGAGCCAGGGTGCGGACATGGCTCTTTGCTCATACACCACCACGTAGTACCACAAACCCTCAGTATGAATTTCATTCATAGATACAATTTAGCTGGATATAAATATCAGCATTTGCGTGCCTGTATACCCATCAGCCAGTGTGGTAAACATTTCCATGGCAACAGCTAGCTCCACCATCATAGACGTTGCTGTAAAATTTAGGATTAGGGGTAGTGTAGTCTCCATGACATCACAAATAAAACATGTTTTTCTTAACCCAAGGTTGAGATCATATTAGCTTGCGGTTTCTATAAGAGTAAAAACAAATTATTATATACATTGCATAATATTTACGCAATTATTTATAAACATTTCAAACCCTAACACTGGAAAGTACAAAGGCTACAATTCTGCACCATTTTGTTATTCATCTTGACTGCCTCATAGGTAAAGTAGTTATATTATTAAAAACCTTAAAAGGAAAATAATATATGGGTGAAAAACGACATGCATGTGGGAATATACCTGTGCTGTCAGAATTGACATATGTTACCTGAATATTATGTTAAGCCATTTTAAGAGCCGCACCCTACTGAGCTGTCCAAAACAGTTGACCTTATTTTGATAGCTGTTTCAATTACTGAGATATAGGGCTTCAAAGGTGACATCTGGTCAGGGTTCAAAGGTCAGTATCTCAGTTTAGGGTCCACTGAAATCTCTCATACTTTATGTTAACCTACAAGATAAGACCTTTTCAAAATGTGTTTGGTTTTGTTCTATGACAAACTAAAAAATATAAAATCCTGCCATGGAAGTGGGGTTGCAAGTGTGGACCAAGGCCATTCACATTTTAAATGGAATGAAATCGGATTTATTTTTAAAATTTTTGAATGCAGGTGCCTTGGAAAATCTTTAAAGAGAAGTGATCAGGTTTTAAAAATTTTTTATTTTATTTTTTTTTTTTTATGAATTTACAATCTTGGCTTTATTGGAGAAAAAAAAAGTAATTTTAAACCTTATTTACAGGCAAAAAATACAGGACAATGTAGATGTTCTAAGTTTGCTGGTAAATGGGTATTTTTGTTTTCACATCTGGCTGATGACATCACAAAAGGGAGTCGTCCTCTCACTGCCACAGCGCAGTAGCAGGGTGGTAGTCAGTCAGCAGGTCAGTCAGTTTCACAGAAATTTAGGATTTAGTATTTACACAAAAAATATAGTTTTTAAGTAAAGTAAAAAAAAATTAATTAATGATTCAGTTGAACTGCTACATAATTTCCCCACACATTAATCCATTTGGTATACCAACCTACAAGTTGCTTTCGAGGAGGAAAAAAAAAACCTGACCTTCTTGCTTGATGTATCAGACTTGGAGGGATTTGCCCTGCATTTGCCTCGGATGTGGAATGCCCACCTTGAATCTTTTTATATACAGTAGCGTGGGAAACCTTGATTTAACATGGTCCAGTCCAGATAGGAGAGCGAGGTAAACCCTGCCCTCACAGTATCTTAGTTGTCGGGGTATGGAAAGCCAAAAGTTCCTTTGATCTGGTCATCTTCATTCCAAAATGCACAGTCCATTTACCCGAACATCTCGAGAGGTTGTTTTGCAACCAACATGATTGTGATAATAGCTGACAAGCTCTTTGTGTTGACCTTCCAATGGAATCAGACAATGAACAGCAAGATTCTGAGTATGTCAACAGTTTAGAAACCAACCTTTGAGAGATTTCTACAAAAGATTGAAAAATGTGGTCCACGAGGTTACCTGAAAAAGGGACGACTTCTCACGGAATGTAAAATATTTGCTGCAGATATCACGTTCCACTGCAAACCAAATTAAAGCCTATAAAAATGTGAATGCAATGATGTAACGCCATTTTTCAACCAATCTTGTGTTGTCTTGACCAGGTTTCCTGTGTCCATTTAGTTTAGTCTCCTAGTCCTAACCTTAACCCTTATTTTTAGAACAAATTTTTGAAAAAAAGGTGTGCTGTGACCTGGCGGGGCTGCGGATAGCGGCGCCGGGTGCCGTCCAGGGCCCCTGGTGGGGCAGCTTGCTGTTGTGGGTGTGAGTTGGGGTGTGGGGGGCGGCTGTCGGACTTTTGCTCCTGCTGCGAGGCTTCTGTGCAGTGGGTGGTGGAGGGCCTGCTGGCATCGGTGGGGGGGGGGGGCTAGCATCCAGGTGCCCTGCACTGAGCACACTCTGCGACGTGGATGGGCACTCGGTGCTAGCGTGGATGGGCACTTGGCACTCCTCGTGCTCCCTGGGACTGGGTTATGCTCCTCGGGGCCAGGGTGTGTGGGTTGTTCCACGGCCCTCTGGCTTCTCTGGGGGCCCGGGGGTCTTCTGTGGCCGCAGGGCAGGGTGCTCGGGGCTTTCCTGCAGCCGTAGGGTGTCTACGCGGCTGTGGAGCTCTGGGGTGCTTTGGGGCCCTTTCCGCTGCTTGCCACGACATTACACCGACCTTCTACACCAGAACCAATTGGGATAAGTCATTTACACTCACCAGTGGACACCTTACGCACACAAACACACACACACACACACACACACACACATACCTGCGTGGAGTGCACCCCAGCACCCTCCTGGTTGCATTACTCTCCTTTCCTCCCTCATTTACTGCCATAACTATCACAGGAAGAGGCCACGTGACCAGTTGTAGTTCCAGTTTTCCTGGACCTAATTATCTGTTTTTTAATACATGTTGTTGTCCAATGTTTATGTTTTTGTGTAAATGTTGTTTGGTTCTATGTTTATTTGTCTCACCCGTGGTGATTCTCCCCCTCTTGGAGTAGTGATCAGTTGTTTATAGACCCAAAGATGATAAATAGTTCACCAAATATTGATTTAAGAATGAATAAAGAGTTGCATTGCAGGTTGAGAACTTGACTCTACTTGCAGACTAACTCTGTCCTGGATGCAAATGGCATACAAATACTCTGTGTTGTATGCCCAGCATGCTGACAGCACAGGTTAAAAAAAAAAGAAACTTATTGTGCATAACCTCTGGGTGCGTCGCAATGACATTTCATTGCATATATGTATGAATGTATGTATATGTACGTGACAAATAAACCTCTTGAATCTTAAATCTTGAACCTGTCCTTTTTCATCTTCAGCAGGTGTAATTTATGTCTTAACAAGGTTCCATTTGCACAAATTGGAGAGCAATAGCGTAACATATGATACATAAGAATAGATAAGACGTAATTATAGAATACTTATTATAGAATAGTTTTTGACGTTTCCATGTTTTCTTATACGGCAATTCTATTCCATTCTGCAGTTCTCAGGTGTTTATCTCCCCCTTGTTCCATAACACAGAGCATAGAGGATATTAAAACTTACATGTAAGCTATTAAATGTAAGTTTTATTCCCTGTTGTCTCTATTGGGTCCTCATGTTTCACCATCATATACAGTTGCCAGCTGTTATTGTAAAAATGTTTAGCTGCTGCCATTGTCTTCAATAACACATATGGTTAGATTGAGTAGACAGTTCTGTGACTTTCTCAAAGGAACATCCACAAGTTGCTTGTATGTTGATGGATGAACACAGGCTGTGGAAGACCTTTGCTAAGAATAACTCTGCTCCGACTCCAGTGTGGAATGGTCTGATTCCAATGGAAATCATTGTCCAATAAATACTAAATACATATATTTCCAGCCCATTTCAGCTCCTGGATCAATGGACGGCTGATGCATTGTTGCTCCTATTTGTATTTTTTTTATATTTGTTTGCCTGACATCAGAGTTTTATCGTATAAAAATCACTTCCATCTGAAACTTTCGGCTGGTTCGGTGGTTGGCTGTGGAATATCAATGTTGCCTTGTTTTATGAATTTGAATCAAACCCCCTCGACTAACATACACCTGTTCAACAAAATCACCTTCCAACACAACATCAAAATAATAATCAAAACGCTTGCAGTGACCCAGGTTCTCCACCCCTCATTTCCTGTCTCTCTCTGCAATAGAAAAAACAACAACAAAAAAACACATCGGCCATTACCCGTGATCTGTGAAGTTGGTTTGTGAATCATGTCTCTATAAAAAAGACTTAAGTTCTCCAAAGGCATCCCAAATTGTTATGCAAAGCAAATTGTTGGGATGCACCTCACGCCCCACTTTTTGTTGTGATTTGCCGTGGCACTTCACACGGCATTGTTATCGCTAAATATCATTTCAGGGCCTGGTGGAGACACTCTGGGTCTGCTGTTGAACGTGTTTGGACTATCGCCACAGTCTATTTTACACCTCACTAGCTCTGGATGAACCTAGAAAATCACAGCGCTAGGCCACGGCCTGGTAAACCCAACGCTAGCGACTACCTCTGATACTCCATCCCTGTTGATACTACTAGAAATTCATGACTTCCCAGAGAAACACAAAATAGGCTTTTTGCTTTCGATCCAGAATGCCTAAGCTTACCAAACTGTTTACAGAGCAAATAGTGGTGATTATTGCCGTTCAGGAGAGTACGAAGAAACTTGAGGTTAATGCAGAGAGAATTCCTCAAGTCTGCTTAGCTATCTTATCCAGTGGCATCATCTCAAGGAATGGAACAGCCTTTCCCGCTTGCAAATTAAAACGATTCGCTGCCAACTTAGACCAAGATGCCCAGCAGAATGGCTCTGGCTGTCTGAAGTGCAGAGCAGTCGAGGGCTGTGGGCGTAGCAGTCTGCCAGGTATGAGCATCTTATGAATTAATCCAAATATCTTGACATGCGAGGGACCGAGCCGTATGACACAAGGAGTCGCAGGTACAAAGGCAAAAAAAGTGGTTTATTTACTCAATGCACAGTGCGAAAAAGTAAAGACGACCGAGCACACCTCACCAAATTCATTAAGAGGGGACATTAAGGGGATGGCCAAACTAAAATTGACACAAGAGGGGTGAGTCAAAGACGGCAAACAAAACTTTCTAACATTAAATAATACTTGTACTGTACTGAAAGAACTTAAGTACAACCTGTTTAAATGATTGCAAAATGACGACAAAACCATTTGTCTGTAAAGGGGATTCAGTTACATCAGAATTAACCCTAAATGGATTCTTCCACAGCTCATCTCCTCCTGTTCTTAAATGCTGCAGCTGTGGTGCAGGGAAATGGCACAAGTTGTGAAGCAATGCAATGGTAAAATCACATCAATTGAGTATGTATGTTATATAAAATAAAACATTTGTGTCATTATAACGTGTTTTATGTCTTTATTTATTATTCGTTTATTACTTGCATTGCTTTATTATTATTCATCCTATCCTCCCTCCGGGGATGAATAATGTCTATCCATTAATCCATCCATCCATCCATTATCTATCTATCTATCTATCTATCTATCTATCTATCTATCTCTCTGTCTATCTATCTTGTACGTGCATTATTCATTGAGTTTGTAAAAAAAAAAAGAAAATTAAGGCGAAAACAGGGAAAAATAATTTAGAATTTCCAGTTCAAATTTAAATGCATGGGCTTGGGTGCGACTGTGACATGACCATACATCAGCAATTGATCGTTTGTATGCAATATGTGAAGACGGAGAGGGGTGGACTGGTTGGCGTACAGTGCTAACGATGCTGCTTATTTGACTGACGGGTAGGGGGGGGGTTTGGGGGCACATGGGATGGGGCCTGGGGGAGAGCAGTTGGGAACATCACAAACAGTTGATTTATGCACGGAATGCTAATTGACCGCCCCATTTTCTCTCATCATTTCAGCTGCTGCCTGAGATAGCCTTGGGCTGAAAAATATAAATAATAATTGCACGCGTGCACACACACACACGCACGCACGCACGCACGCATGCACACACACACTCAGGTGAGATAGCTGTGGTCTGGGTTGATTATTCCAACATGACCGATCACTGTCCTGACTGTGATCTGGGCTGAATGAATGAGTTCGCTTAATGTTTCTCTATGACCCTGAAGAAAAAATTACACCAGGGACAATGACATCACTTTTGGAAACATGTGACGTTTTATCTCAATAGATTTACTAACACGTGTGTGTGTGTGGTTGAGTGAAGGTTTCAAAACAACGCCGAAATTGGAAAGAGAGACACAAGTTCTTGTAGTTACGTGACTCATGCGCCTGACTTTATCCAGTTTTTTTCAGCTCGTCCAGGTTGATGGTCCAGGTTGTCTCTTTCAGTAATTCTATTCACTGGTGTGAAAGAGAGAAATTAATGAAAAGTTTCTCAGTTACATTAAAATCAGCAAAAAAACAAGATAAGATAAGGTAAGAAAAGATACAATTGTATTGATCCCTGGGGGATAATCAGGTGACACAGCAGCAGAAAATTTACAGAAAAGTGTTGGTCTTGTTCCAACCTGGTTACAGTGTAATTCTATGATCGGGCGGTGTTTGGGCCTTTGGGTGGGTTTCCGCAACCAACGGCATTTTTTTGCAAGGAAAAAAAACTGCCTGTTTTTGCATGCACACACACAAAGAGCCTGTGTGTGTGTGTGTGTGTGTGTGCATGCTCCATGGAGCCTGGCTCCCGCTGGCGCACGGATGCACAGATAATTTACTTTGCCGCACATGGATAATTGCGATCAGGCGATGCTCATGGACTGCTCAACTCAGAAAGTTTGTATACATTGATTTCTCCGGAATGTCTATAAATTCTGACAATGATGTTATTGGAGTACACATTTTATTTATCTTGTCTGTGAGTACAGTGGATCCATGAGATCCATAAGCAACTGACGTCACCTTTTCATTAACAAAAACAATAGGGCCCCTAATAATTATATAGATGCAGACAGCAATGCATGGGGTCCAGGTTAGTTGGCGCAACATGTGTGACGTGTAAGAACCGCCTTGCAAAACGTGTATTTTACCACTTTAAACCCTTCCCTCACAACTCTTCAATGCCCCCTCCTTCTTCAAACGAAGCTGTCTGAGCTTGGCTGTGAACCAGGGCTTGTCATTGTTATAACTCACCCTGGTGCGTGTCTTGGAGTTTCCCCCGGGAAACGCGTTGTGCATGGTGCTGGAGCAGTGTTCCGCCCTGTTCTCCTCTCTGCTCGGAAAGTTCCTAAACTGCTTGAATTTCAGGAGTTTGTGTCATAAATTCCCTTTGTTAAAGTCCCTGAGGATGACGAGGACGGGGTCCGGGTTCTTTCTCTTCACATACAGTATCTGATTGACGTGCAGCCGTACCTCGAACCTCCGTTTGCTGGACGGCAACTGTGGACGCGAGTGGATTCCTGACCACCTCTGTCAGGAGAACCGAAAGTGAGTGAGGTGCATTTGGCTCAAACTCAGGGAGAAATGGAGATGCATTCAAGTCAAGTTTCAAAAAGCAAAAAAAAACAGAGGTGCTTAGTTTCCATCATCGCTACCAGGAGTAGGGCACTTTGGCGTCAATAAAATACTAAATAGAGTGTGACAAGGGTTCTATTGGAGTACATGTAGGCGGGATGTGGAAGCCTATTGTCAAAGATGTGATCCCTGTGTTGCTTGCAAGGGATGGACAAACTTGGACAACGGCGTGTCTGGACTGGCCCAAACACAACTATCTATTGTTCGTGTCCGTGTGTTTGACGGTTTCTGAGCGCCAGACACTTTGACAGCCATTTTGTTCTGAACAAAAGCCCCTTCATGGCTGGACCCCTAATAAAAATAATTATACATACGAATACTAACAACAACAACAACAACAATAATATTTTTTTGTGAAATCCAGCAAACTTACAAACATAATGTAGTTACGTCCATGTAATTCCACGAATCAATCTTTCATGACATTAAGTATGACAAATTCCCATTTCAACCAGATGTCAACCATTGATTTTAAGTTGTAATGTGACAATGTGTCAACACATTTTTTTGAATGAAATCATTCATGTCATTCCAGTATTTGTGGGTGTTTTTGCTTGTAAAATCATCTATAATGTACGTCCCATTTGTTTTCTTTCCAGTGGCTGATTGGCTTCCTTTGTGTGTTGATAGTTATTTTTCTCATGTTTTGTGGATGTTCTGTAGGTTGACTTCAGTTCCTGTTGATAATTGACACAAAAATCAATGTGGTCGTCCGTTGCTGTCTTTCTGAAGTGTCATCAAGAATAATTTGCGAATGATATAATTCATGTAATTTCCTTATTTATGTGATTCTTCTCTTGTACAATGATCCATAGGAAATGTTCTTGTTGTTCTTCTTTCCGGCTGGTGATTGGATTCTTTGTTAAGGATGTCAGGAATTATATGTTCTTACTGGAATCATTGATGTTCGTGTAGGTCTGAGAACATTTATTCCAGAGTTTGTATTGTGGCATATTATTAACAGATGGAGTTTATAGTGATGGAATTGAACCATAATCCAAAGTCCTATTCCAAAAATACCAAATATTTTGTATGGAATATATGTACACCTAGTACATTTGCTGCTGCTTCTATTTCAACTTCAGTATCCCAACATCCAATGTAGTTCATTTGTGATAGTTGTAAATAATTTTCAACTGATAACCAAACATCTTAAATAATTACTGTACAAATTGCAGTTTTCCTTCGTGTGTTTCACTATCATAAGTCTACATTTCCTGTGATTTCCTTAGTTTTCTACTTATTGAAAACTATAATGCTTTAAAGAAGCAGTTACCATCAGACACAAAGAATTTTGTTCCACAAAAACTATAGCATTGAGTGACCCGCTCATTACTACAGCTTTTTGACATGACAACAGACATATTCAATGTTGCTGTAGCAAGCTATAGAACTACTCGGTGAGTCATACTCATTCAGTCCTATTAGGTTCCTTGCGTGTGAATCAACAATTGCATACCATGATCCCTGCCTGAAAATGCACATGTATTAGGGTACATGCACAGGTATTACCCAAAATAGTTGTATTACCCAAAATAGTTAATAATCATGCATCATTATCATTTAACAGTGATTTCTTCACTCCATGAACAACCCACGCTGGCCAACGACCTGAACAACTTCTACTGTCGCTTTGATAGGAATGGGACAGTCCTGACACCATCCCCCGTGACCCCTCCCACCAGCCCCAGGCTACCAGCTCCACCTGCCCCACCACAGCAGGGAACTGGACCTCTTCACAGCTACTCACCTCAGACCCCCCCCCCCCCCCCCCACCACCACAGTAACGACTCTTTTGATCCTGGAGAGGGACGTCAACAGGCTTTTTCAAGAGGCAGAACCCCTGCTCCAGGCAGACTCTCTGTCTCTCCATCCACCCACAAGCACTGTGCTGACCAGCTGTCTCCAATGTTCGCAGACATTTTCAACACCTCACTGGAGACATGTCATGTACTAGACTGCTTCAAATCCTCAATCATCAACCCAGTCCCAAAAAAGCCAAGGACCACAGGACTTAATGATTACAGATCTGTCGCCCTGACCTCTGTGGTGATGAATTCCTTTAAACGCCTTGTGCTGTCCCACTTCAAATCCATCACAGAGCTCTCCTGGACCCCCTGCAGTTCGCCTACAGAGCCAACAGGTCTGTAGATGATGCAGTAAACTTGGCCCTACACTTCATCCGCCAGCACCTGGACTCCTCAGGAACCTACACCAGGATACTGTTGGGGATTTCAGCTCTGCCTTCAACGTAATCATTTGGATCATGCAGGACAAGCTCTCCCAGCTGAGTGTGCCTGACTTCACCCACAGGTGGCTCACACACGTTCTGTCTGACAGGAGACAGAACGTGAAGCTGGGAAAACACGTCTATGACTCCCAGACCATTAGCACCGGTTCCCCACAAGGCTGCATTTCTTCTCCTCTGCTCTTCTCCCTGTTAACCAACAGCTGCACCTCCAGCCACCAGTCCGTCAACCTCCTGAAATTTGGGAACACCACCACCCTCATTGTGCTCATCTCTGGTGGGGATGAGTCTGCCTACAGGTGGGAACTTGACCATCTGGTGATCTGGTGCAGCCAGAACAACCTGGAGCTCAACGCAGTGAAGACAGTAGATGGTTGTGGACTTCAGCGACAATTCAGCCCCACTCACCCCAATCACCCTGTGTGACTCCCCAATCAACTCTGTGTAGTCATGCCGCTTTCTGGGAACCATCATCTCCCAGTGCCTCAAAGCCCAGCAGAGGACATACTTTCTGCGGCAGCTGAAGAAGTTCCACCTGCCAGAGCCGATGATGGTGCACTTCTACACCTCCATCACTGAGTCCATTCTCACCTCCTCCATTACCATCTGCTACGCTGCTGCAACCACCGAGGACAAGGGCAGACTGCAGTGTGTCATTCGCTCCGCTGAGAAGGTGATTGGCTGCAATCTGCTATCTCTCCAAGACCTGTACGTCTCCAGGACTCTGAGGCGTGCAGGTAAGATTGTGGCTGACCCCTCCCACCATGGACACAAACTGTTCGAAAGACTTCCCTCTAGCAGGAGGCTGCGGTGCAACAAGGCCAAAACCTCTTGCCACAAGAACAGTTTCTTCCTGTCTGCAACTGGCCTCATCACCAGTTCAAGTTGAAGTTCACAAGAAGAGCTGGGATCAACGTTATTTGGTTTTTCACTAAAATCTGCTCCGTATGTGGATCGATTTGGATGAAAAATCGATCACTGACTCCTTGAATTGAATTGATATGTCAATGCATTACATTAACGCACATTCTTCATTCTTCTGGACTATTATCTGTGCACATTGCCCATAAAGTTATACTTCATACTCTGAACATACGCACAAACTGTACAGGTCTTTATTTACAAAAACAGCCTTATTTTGAATATTCTTATATATTTAACATATTGTTTGCCTATATTCAATTTTCAATTATGTTTCCTGTATCCACCGAACAACAAGACAAATTCCTTGTACGTGCAAACTTATTTCGCAATATAGACCATTCTGATTCTGATTCTGATTAACTGCTCTATTAATTGGCATAGCTATATTATACAATGCTGAGCCATAGTGATAGTACAGAGTGATCTACACCAATGCAGCCAGTAAATGGATCTGCATACGTTTTACGTTATTTGGAAATTTGTATTAAACATAATTTGTGTTGTTGGCAATTCTGTTTTTGCAATATAATTTTTTCCTGGAACATTATCATTTATTCTCCCAGACTTTTTCATATCCTATCCATAGCTGCACACTGTTTATTTCTGGAGTCTCCAAACTGTAAATCATCACTTGCAAACAAGATTTATGGAATTTTTACATTAATTTGTGATTTGAATTACTATGGAAGAATTTGTCAATACTACACACACTTTCTGCCTTTTCATTAAAGTTTGTTAAATTTAAGTGTAGGAAAATGTTTATACATGACATTTATTAAAAGAAAGTTGTTTTTTACTTATTTTTTACTTTAAACTAAATATTTTCATTGTTATACCTTACCCTACTTACCTTGTTGTATGTAAGTACATCTGGAGTCTCTGGCGGTAGGTGACATTGTGTCTCGTATATGTCAATAAGGAGGTTTTCACGTGGTCTTACGATAGTAGTCGAATCCAAATAATTAAATTGTTGGCTTTTTTTCTTGGATTTCATTTACAATAAGTTACTGTTTCCATTGAAATACCAAAGAGGTGGTAAGTGGTATTTCAGTGAGTAACCATTGCACAGCTTCTGTTTTTCCAGCACCCCACAGAATCTTAAACGCATCACTTTCACATCTCACATTTCCGCAGATTTGACTCGGCATGGTTACAAGTTTTTATGGATTACTTTTTTTTGTCTTTTTCATTAATTCGACAAAGTAATGGGGACCATAGAGGTAAAATATCAATCTTACAGATCTACCGACATCTACCAGTTACAGTAAGAAGGTACATAAATACGCACTTAAATGGATAGTTGGTCATGTCGAATCACTACAGTGGAACAGTCTACACCGCACACTGGAGACGGTGTCAATGGACATTCTGAATTGGAATCTGTACATGTATAGGAAATAGTATGATGATGTCATGAAGCGTCTTACTGTAAATCTCATGTTAATTTTGTTTAAGAATAGTGACATGTCAGTGAATAAGTTCAAGTTCAAGTTCACAAGAACGGCTGAATATTTGGGATGAAAGTTATTTGGTTTTTCACTAAAATCTGCTCTGTATGTGAAACTATTTGGATGAAATTTTAATCACGAAATGTGTCTATGGGTGGGTTTCCGCCATTGCAACTAACATTGGTTATCATTCTGAAGTAGGGCTTCATGATTAAATTCAAAAAATGATCTAAAATTATAATCATGATGATTTTAGTCGATTATTTGCTGGCACTCTGTAAATCACTTTGTAACCTAAGGTAAGTGGTTTAACTGACAAATTGTAGAGGGTATATAATGAAATGAATTGTGTAGTGGGCTACACCAAAAACACAAAAAGAATGAAAATATAAAAAAAAACATACACAATAACTACATGTTCCTTGTATTATGTAATTGCTTTTCCTTTTTGTTACCAGTAATTATAATTCAGGACGTTTGTATACATTGAACTCTCTGGAATGTCTATAAATGTCTATAAATTCAGAAGAAAAACAAGGGAAAATTGCACTCAGCTGAGTGTCCAATCGGCGAGCAGGCTGATTGAAGCTGACAGCGATCCACAGAGAGCCTGGTGTCCTGGCTCCTCCAGTATATCTTAGCGCCTGGTAGACTACAATGCTATCATGTGATGTGTGTAGTCCGTCAACTTGCACATACGCGCAGGGATTTATGCCTGTGTATGGTGGCACTACCTTGGTGAGGTAGTGTTTGTTTGTCACAAACTCTATCTACAATACAGGACCAATCTGGATTAAAACTCGGACAAGGCCATGTTGGGACTGCCCCAAATACACATCTTATTCAGAAACCGACGTCAGTTTTTCATTAACAATAGCAATAAGGCTCCCGCCCTAGAGGAGAACACGCTGGACCACCGCAACACCATCGTCCACAATGCGTAATTACAGTTTGGATGAATACACAGACGTGTGACACCAGCTACTGTGAGGAGAGCTGTATACCGAAACGCCCTCAGAATTATAGAAATTCCAAAGAAATACATTTCTACAGATATCTATGTCTATATTTACATGTATATCTTGTATATTTGAATTAGCCTTTAGATATTAAGCCAAATTCCAAATTAAGGGTATACTACAAACGTTTTACTTAATAGTCAGAACCAGATGTGTTGTCAATATAACATAAAGGTTTATTCCATTACAGACAATTTGGTTAAATGTCTTCCTGAATTGTAGTTAGTTATAACAATAACTATATAAAATTACACAGTGCAAGAAACATGTATTTATTGTGTCGGTGTTAAGAAATAATTGAATTATTTTTGTGTTTTCATGTGCCAGAAGCCTCAAAGAAGCCAAAGGTCTAAGAAGGCAAAGAAGCGGTGGGCAGAATAAGCTGCCTTAGAGGTCAGCCACTGTCCTCTTATAAAAGACTAAAATATTCTCTAAAAACTGTGAATATAACTCTATATATTCAAGGAAAAAACTCTGGAAAAAACTCAAGGACTGCAAAACCCCCTGAAATAAAGACAAAAAAATGGTCAAAAAAAAGTTACAACAACATTTCTGACAAAAGTTAGTGCAGTGGAAGCCCCTTTAATTATACCTGTTGATTCCCCGGACATATCGGTGTTAAGAGGCTCATTTTATCAAGGCGATGCACAGTTTGGAGGCTCCAGGAACAAGCAGTGTACAGTGTGCAGCTGTCAGTTTGACAGCAGTACTTATGAGTAGATACGAAGAAGCACTGAAGCACACAGATCTGGGAGACACACGTCATACCATCTAATTGGCTCGCAAGCCAATTATGGCTCTTTCGATGACGGTATATGGCTCGCAGACAATTTTGAGCTAAAATTTTTCATCACAATTAACAAGTAATAAATAATTATTCTGTGTCACTTTAAAGTAAAACAGGTAAGAGAAATTACTATTTTGAAAATAAAATTCAAAATATAAACGTGGCGGACAAAGGGGTGTAGTCAAGCACCGGCTGCGGACCACAGAAAGACTCCGGGGCGCCTTTTAACTCGGCGCCCTGCCCCTCCCGGGTCTCTGCTCAGGCCCCACTTGTGGGAGTCTCTGCCCACAGGTAAGGGTTTAGGGAGGGAGACAGAGTCTTTCTTCACCTGGTGCGTAAAAAATTATAGATGTGTGCTTAGCAAGTGACCCCACTCAACATTTGGATCTCCAGCAGCTAGCTGGCTTTAAGTCCAATCTCCTGTGGTCATTCAAAGCGCGTTTTAGGGAATTTCATGAGCGCTCTATTCTTTTTAAATTCATCCCTCATCCACACGAGTGTGCAGTGGACAAAGCCGACCTGATATGCATCCCCGGGGTCTGCATCAGAGACTTTGAGCTGGAAGTTGCTGAGCTGAAGACTTCAGACATGTGGGAAAGTAAGTTCAAGTCACTGAATGGAGAGTTGGAAAGACTTGCGCGACAGCGAGCAGAGCTGGCAAGTGAACACAAGTGGACAGAAATGGAAAAAACTTCAATATGTATGTGACAAATACTCTCTTGAACTTGAACTTGAACATGAACTTGAACTTGAACCTGAGGCTTCCATCAGTTAAACATGAGCGTAGCTTGCTCTTAATGTTTCTCAGATGTGAGAAGGGCTGCTCACATCTAATGTAGAGCCAAACATGGTCAATACGGCAATACTCACACGCTGCATTGTGTGGTGTGTGATGGGAAGCTCGTTCCAAGTTTTAAGAATCAGCTGGTCTAGGGTTTTCATTTATTATTAAATTTTTTTCACAACCAGCCATTCACTGCATCATAAACATCATTACAGCCTCAATCATTCTAATCTGCCTTAATCGGCCGTTTTGACCCACGCTAAAAAAACAACTCAAAACACCCGACCCTTCAACAGATGAAATACATGAAATGGGAGGGGGGAGGTTAAAGAACTAAGAGACAGAGTCACTACAAAGTAGACATTTTGCATTTTGGAGCACTGGTGCGTGCATGCGTGTTCGGGAATGCTGCGGGTAATTACCGAAGGGTTTGTTCCCCTGGTGGTCGTTCCAAAGTACTGTGGCGAAAACAACACCTGTCATCGGTGAGTTATTCTCAACGTTATTCAACGGGTGCATTGTCAAAAGGAAAGACCCCACAGGAGCTGCGGGTTTGTTATTTCAACTTACAAAAAGGCAGCAAGCCACCAAAAACATGGGAGCAATGGTGGAAGGTTGGGGGGTTGAGTATTCCAGTGGAAAATTACAAAAAGAGACAATAAGTGGAGGTCAATTCCAGCGGTTTTTCATCAACGTCTGTGTTTTGATGGAAAAAAACCGGCATCGTGCCAGTTGAAATGGAATGAAATGAAATGAAATTCGTCTCAATCGGAGGAAAATTACTAAATTAATAAATCGTTTGAACTGGAATGAAATGAAATTAAATTCGTCTCAATCGGAGGAAAATTAATAAATCTGTTGTTCTCCATATTGTAAGAAGCAGGGGTGAAGACTAGAGCTGGTTGCTATGGATATTAAAGAGATGGAATACAATGTTTCCAGCGCAGGCAAGTAAACACAAATGACCTAAATTAAACATACGTATAAACGAATAAGAAAAAAGAGAAAGAGAAAAAAAAAACAAGCCTTTGTATCCATCCATTTTTTCTACTCACTTATACCAATTCAAGTAGCAATCTGTACGATTATTTTTTTAGTAAAATTCTACAGACATGAAATTTGGGCGAAAATGTGGTGGATGTCCAATTTAAAAGTTCTTGATTAACTAACAGGTGGTTAAAGGACAATGCCACAACAGTTATATTATTTTCCAAATAAAGACGTTCAATTTAGTTTGGTTGAAAAAAGGCGTGAGCGAACTTGTTTTTTCTATGCAAATATCCTTAAATATAATTCACTTAAGCCTTACATATATGAACATACAATGTAAATGGTAAACATGCTGTTGTTTATCGAATAATTTCTGCACCAAGCCCTTGATATGTCGTGTTGAGGAGACATTTTGGGAAATTGAGTTTGAAAATGAAATATTTTTATTTCCATATGTAAATTTCAAAGAGCGGACCATCAGACTAATGAAGGAAGTGAGATCCACAGCCCTTATGAGCAGTCATATTTAGTCATAAACCAGTAATGAGATATTTTTAACCGCCGTTGTGAGAAAGCTGTATATCAAAACATGTTCTGCAAATTTGTAGTGCATGTCTCACTGATATTATCCCTGCGTGTTTGTGTGTGTGTGTGTGTGTGTGTGTGTGTGTGTGTGTGTGTGTGTGTGTGTGTGTGTGTGTGTGTGTGCGTGCGTGCGTGTGTGGCAGCCATGTTTTGGCGAAGCCTTCCCTCTGTCCCTCCCTCGCTGCTTTGATCATGCTCGGGCACTGAGTCCTTTTTTGATGTCAGAACGTATAGTGTGTGTGTGTGTGTGTGTGTGTGTGTCTGTGTCTGTGTCTCCGTTTGTATATAAGTATGTCTATCTTTCACTGAGCATGGGTAAATATATGTGTGTCAGTCTGTAGCTGCGTCCAAAATGCGAGCATGTTATAGTATTCAACTTGCTAAATTAGTATGCATGGGTGTTTAGTGTGTCAAAAACCATAGTATGTATCAAATACCATCCGAAAAACACCAGAATGAAGTACTACATCTGATAAAATAATTAAATAAAATAGCAAATCTATCCTGTAATGCACAGTGACCTCAAGACACCGGTAAATGTTTCTAGGCAGTGTTATCATATTTGAAGATTTTGTATGTAGTATGTAGCATGTAGTATGTAGTATGACGTGTGTAGTATGTGGTATGAGGTATGTAGTATATAGCATGACGTATGTAGTATGAGGTATATCATATATAGTATGATGTATTAAGTATGTAGTATGAAGTAGGAATGTAGTGTGAGCTATGGAGTATGTAGCATGTAGTATGTAGTATGAGTTATGTAGTATGTAGTGTGAAGTAAGATGTATGTAGTATGAGGTATGTAGTATGTAGTATGTAGCACGTAATATGTAGTATATAGTATGAGGTATGTAGTACAGCAGGTAGTATGTAGTATTAAGTATCTAGTATGTAGTATGTAGCATTTAATATGTAGTATGAGGTATGTAGTGTGTAATATGTAGTATGAATTATGAGGTAGGTAGCATTATGTAGTATGTAGTATGCAATATGTAGTATATAGTATGAGGTATGTAGTACTGCATGTAGTATGTAGTATTAAGTATGTAGTATGTAGCATGTAATATGTAATATGAGGTATGTAGTGTGTAATATGTAGTGTGAAATATGAGGTTTGTGGTATTAAGTATCTAGTATGTAGTATGTAGCATGTAATATGTAGAATGAGGTATGTAGTGGGAAATATGTAGTATGAGGTATGTAGTGTGTACTGTGAAGTATGAGTTATGTAGTATTAAGTATATAGTATGTAGCATGTGATATGTAGAATGAGGGATGAGTCTGAATATGTAGTGTAAAGTATGAGGTATGTCGTATTAAGTATGTAGTATGTAGAGTAGTGTGTAGTATGTAGCATGACATATGAAGATATGTAGTATGAGGTATTTAGTGTGTTGTATGTAGTGTGAAGTATGAGGTATGTATGTAGTATTAAGTATGTAGTATGAAGTAAGTAGCACATAATATGTAGAATGAGGTATGACATGCGCAGTATTTAATATTAAGTATGTAGCATGTATCATTTGGTATGGGGTCTGTAGTGTGAAATATGTAGTGAGAAGTATGAAGTATGTAGTATTTAGTATGTCGTATGTAGCATGTAACATGTGAGTGTATGAGTGTGTGAGGTATGTAGTGTGTAATATGTAGTGTGAAGTATGAGGTAGGTAGTCTGTAGTACAATATGTAGTATGTAGCATGTAACATGAGTGTATGAGGTATGTAGTCGTGTGAAGTATGTAGTATTAAGCATGTAGTATGCATTAAGTAGCATGTAATATGTAGTATGAGGTATGTAGTGTGTAGTTACAGTATGTAGCATGGCTGCAGCCTGCAGTTCATTCAGAACCAAGTGAAAGGTCATCGGGCTCTGTCAGCAATAGCACCGCAACACTGTGCGCAGCACGCTAATTTGTCTTTGCTAATTTTCTGAGGTGTGTTTCAAAACACCAAGCAGCATCCAGTTGCATGCTGGGTAGCGTGATGGTCTCCTTCCAGATCCTCCTGCTCCAGAGGTTGGGCTCGGAGGGGAGGATGTAAGCTTGTTTGCTGCCGTCGCACTCATTTCCTCGACTGTCTGACTAACACACACGCACACACGCACACACGCACACACGCACACACGCACACACGCACACACACACACACACACCCTTACAGTATACTCCCATACAGTACAAAAGAAAGCCAATGCACGGCTGCACAATTAGGACATTCACATACATGGACACACTGAGAGGCTTGTACATACACACACACACACACACACACACACACGCACACACACGCACACACACTCCTTTTCTCTTCCTTTCTTTTGACTTTGTTGGGCTTTCTGTCTCACCTCCCAGGCATAATCAGCCTCTAATCCATTCGCTTACATTAAGTGCTGCTCCCTCCTCCGTTCTGGCCGCTGGCGCAAACTGCTGCACCAGCTGTTGACAGCACCGTTGTTTTTCTCAGGAAAAATCCCTCCCGCTGGCGGCTGGAGCGATTGAAGGGAGAAGAGAGAGAGAGAGAGAGAGAGAGAGAGATCCCTCTGGCGCCTCTTAGAAGACATGCTCATTTTTGTTTCCCTCCCTTAAAAGAAGACGGGCGGCTGTTTTTGGCTTTTGTGTGTGGAATGTCACAGCACAAAGTGGAGCGCGTATTGGCGGCATCCCGGCTTTTTGAGGTTGAGCTATTTGTGGCGACGCATCAAAAAGAGATTGTGACGGGTTCTCCGGAATCCAGATTTTTTTTCTTTAACGTATTTTTCTTCCAGTAGCCATTTGGCTTCACCCCCCCGCTGACCAATCTTGGAGTAGAAAAAAAATGCATTCATGGCTCCAGAGCAATTTTACTTTGGTCAAATGAGTACCAAGGTTTTGGAATTGCCTTGGCACGGAGGCTCAACGGGCAGTCCACTTAAACAGGAAACCTCGAACCTTGGCACGGTCATGCCATGCTGGAGCCCATTGCTCTGCTGTGCCAAAGCAATCCCAAAACCTTGGTACTTTGTTGTCATTCCTCCAAGAAAAAATTCTTCTTCTAGTTGGGAAAATGTAACTTTTGTGAAAAGTGTTTCTACATCCTGGTACTATTGACATCTGACATATATGGAGCAGAGCACTGTGGTTACCATTAGCACATTTCCCGAGGATGTATTTGCTGGTTCCCGGGCAGAGTAATTTAATGTAATTATGGCCTGAATGTATTCAGTGATGTAAGACTTGCGAACAATTAGTTCCTATTGAATCATTCTTTTAAATTGGCGAGCGAGTGTGTCTTTGACTTGCAGAATGAAAATAAATACTGATGGCTAAAAAAGTTCAAGGCAAAAAAATTTAAACTTTAAACTAAGGGTATTTGGCATAATTCCGATTGAATGTGACTGATTTACTCATCATTTCTCATTATTCCACTAAAATAACTAATTTTGACAGAATTAAATGAGTCCTAACGAACTGATTCTTCTGACTCTCCCTCCCTCGCTCACCGTGCGTTACACCAACTGAACCAAATGAACCAAGAGTTGGAAAATCAAACAACCTTTTTTACTGAGTGACTCCTCCCGAATCCAATCTAAAAAAGGAGTCAAACCTTTCATCCCTACAAATAGTTCTCACGTTCAGACTGAAACTTAAGCTTGCCCTGACAGACGCAGAGCTGCCATTCTGAATAGAGATGAGGAATGAAATGAATTAGTACGGCCTTGAAATGTAGATCTTGCAACGCACAAGTTAGATTCCATTATTTATTTTTAGCGGAATTCGATTTTTTTCCCCACGGCACTCTTGGTGAGCGTTCATGGCCCAGCGGTTGAAGAACACCACCTCTGATGAACAGATGTGGTTCACGATTCGGATTTTCCTCAAGCTCACATTGACAGGAATGCCATTGTCAGCCGAAGATTTGAAACCAAACTTACTTTACCATTGGGGTCCAACCAGGTCGCATCGGCCCCTTCGTTGAATGACTCATCGCTGTGAATTTCCCGCTGACATACAGATGGTGGTTATGTTTAACTGCCTCCCACGACCGACCAAAATTCTAGAACCAAACATTAACGACTGTTTTTTATATGATGCTACACATCGTACCCCTCCAAATAGCTTCTCTGGGACAAAAAAAAAAAGCATGTGACAGACAGACAGACAGACAGACAGACAGACAGACAGACAGACAGACAGAGATAATCAGAGCAGCTCACATTATAAATAGACTATATTAAAAAGTAATAATAATAAAAAGAAAAAAGAAAATTGCAACATACAATACACTAAGAAGTAACTCCAAGATAAAAAAAATGTTAATATACAGTAAACCAAAGGAATTCACAATAAACATTGTCCGTTTTGACGAGCTTAGCCCAATTTTTAGCTAGTATTAGATTTAGTTTTATCTTGTTCCCTGTGAGCAATGTTGGGAAAACAGTTGGATTCAAGTCATTATTGTTCATGGAAGTCATTTTAATTCTACCTCCAACCCCCTTTTTGAGACTCAAATCTCACCCTCGCTTCTCCTGTCCTTGAATTGAACCGGCCCCTGCTTTCTCCTCCTCCTCTTGTACTTCCTTGGTGTTTGATGGCTATTCCCCGTAGTCTCATCTGCTGAAGCCATGCAGAGGCAGCATTCTCTCTCTCTCTCTCTCTCTCTCTCTCTCTCTCTCTCTCTCTCTCTCTCTCTCTCTCTCTCTCTCTCTCTCTCTCTCTCTCTCTCTCTCTCTCTCTCTCTCTCTCTCTCTCTCTCTCTCTCTCTCTCTTCTCTCTCTCTCTCTCTCTCTCTCTCTCTCTCTCTCTCTCTCTCTCTCTCTCTCTCTCTCTCTCTCTCACAGTGTTTTGTGCTTACATATTTCTGTCATCATCTGCAGCATTCTCCACGGACTGGGTAAAAAAAATTAATAAAATCTTGAGCCGGAAAACAGACACACCTCAAGGTGATGTGAAGCCTCCCTCAGCCCATCTTTAGAAGGAAAAGCAACTGAATCGGTGATGGGAAAACAGAAAATGGAAGCTCTGGGATAGAGGTACCACTCCGCTTCCAACAGTTTTCCCTCAAAAACCCATGTTCAGCCCAACATCCAGGCCTTTCCCCAGTCCCTGTGCATCACACGAGGACCTCCGCCCGCCCACACTCTCGGTGGACCGCCCGTCAGGCATTTTCAATCTCGTCTGTTTGACCATCTCCCCATCTGCTGATTTAAAGCATGCTTCCCTTTCCCCCTCCCTCCCCGAATCTCCTGACAGTTCGGCTCAACAGCAGAACAGCCGCCGATTCCCCAGGAAGATGGATCGTGTCATCTGGCCTCTACATGCAATGCAAACATGCATCCATCACGCTCCAATGTGATGATGGCGCGGGGGGTAAGAGTGGCACTTCACCGATAAGGTCTCTGGCGGTGAAAGGGGAATTGGAGGGAAAACACTTTATTGATGTAGCTGTCAGAGAAGCCACACTTTTATTGTACGTCTGCTGCCTTATCACTTCACCTTTACTCCTCGTTTGCGTTGTCGGTCCTGAAACCCGTGACCGGATTACACCGTCGCATCCGAGATTCAAGTGGACAAAGCTGCTGCACCCAGATACTGACACAGTCGTACCTGGGATTGTACAGGTAACTGGTACCAGATGTTCCTTCTTATCCTACATGTAGGATAACCTGTATACATTGCCATATTGGAGATGACATATTGTTTTCTTTCCTCTCCATAAGATTATTATAATTCCAGTGCAAGGTGGTGGAGTGCTGAGCAATAAGATTAAATGGTATTGATCCTCCAATGTTTCCAACAACTATGTCCAATGGTTCTCAATGTGGGGTCCTCAGCAAAATGATAAATATACTTTACTAAAAAAACAACAAAAAAAACACCTTTTTTTTTTTTATTAACAAAACATTAGCGCCGTTAGAAAATATTACAATAATTACCGTTTTCATCCTAATTTCACTGTCACTGTCACTCCCTAACTGTAGTACGGACAGGTACGGAGCTTTGGGCCAAATCATATCTAACAAAAAAATGTTCTCAGATTGGGCTTCCAGAAACAAAATCTTATCAAATGGAGTGCATTGGAGTCCATTGGAGCCAGAGCCAGTGGGCTAGTCAGAACTCACAGCTTGTGCCTTCTAATACTTAAATGAAAAAGTGCGCTCTGGCTCAATAAAATATGATATACTTTATACTATGTCCACTTAATTTGTCCACTTGAGAGTGCAGAACAGTATTGACAGCTTGTGAGAAGTGTCCGTGCGCAGTCACGATAGGCCAAAGAGTAAAACATAGAAGTGGCACTCCTACCGGTGAATACCGGCCCACCTCGAGCACTCAATGTAAGTACAAATGCAATTAAATTACAGAAAGAAATGTTTACTCTAGACCCACGGTTTGTGTTTTTCATGCTGGAAGCAAGGAGATGAGAGCGAGAATTTAAATAATTGCCCTTGAAAGACAGTGAATGTTCTTCATTCAAATGGAGTGCGTGTTGCTCAGCGAACCGTGTAAAGATCCTGCCGCCGTACTAGAACTACTGCATTGAGCTAATAATTACACTTCGCTTTCATCAAGATCTCTCAGGACCGTTGCATTTGAGGACCGTTGCAGAGGGAAGCAGTTGACAAAGGAGAGAGCCGGGGTTCTGCAGAGTGTTTGGACAGATTTCTGCTGTAGAAAGTTCATGCACCGCTAGACTCAATTATTAACCACCCTGGCAAATCCTGCACACGAGAAAGAAAGGAGGAAAATTGTGTTTACCGTAGCCTCTGTTGAGTAAACAGCATTTAAAAGGACACCGTCTATGATATTCATCATTCTGTCTGCTGACTACAGCACCTTGGTCTTTTTATAATTGGCTCTGAATTATCTTTATCAGTTGTTGGTTTACTCCATCGACTTGAGAGCACAACGGAGCCCATCACATTTTCTCGGTGACCATGGATGTATATGCTTGTGTATGTGATGGATAATTTGAAGGTATATACAATTTACAATGTTTTCCATGTTGTGTGTGTTCTGGGAAGATGAGCTTAACCGCAATGTTATAATTTGCCTTCAAGATCTCCTTCGTGTGGGAACTAATGGATGGATGGATGCAAAGGGGGGAGAAGTTTCTCAAATTGCTGCTGATCCTCTCCTGGCTCACTACAGTACATGCATCACATACGCAGATGACAAAAGCCTATTACCTGGCTGTCCTGGAGTAGACAAAAGAAAACCACTCAGGAGTAACAATGATTAATTTTGTTTGTCTCTCATTTTCCAACATGCATCAAAGCGCAGGGAGGGTATGGAAAGTCACTACATATAAAAATATGTATTTCGAAAGAATCAGGTGACCATCGACATTACCTGCATCAAATAAGGGGTCCAGTAAGGGTACGTTTGCAGAAGAGCATCTTGACAGCATATGCAAAATACTTGCAGCTGCAAGGAAAACCCCCAAAAATTAAACTACTAGATCCATTGGGTTGTAACACACAGAGGTTACTGGCGGTGTGGAGAGAAAGAAAGAGAGAGCGCAATGGAGAAGATAATCAGGTTAGATTGGTGGTCTGATGGAGTTTCAATGCTATTGCATGCTTCTACTTGAGAATGTGCCCATGTTGGAATACCACTCATATACGAGGATTGGCGTTGGTGCTTACTGTTCAGAGGCCCCTCCCGGGTGTCTTGTATTTCCTGTACACGTACGTTACATCATGGTATCAATGACCCTACTGTCATTTACGTAAGTAATGTACACAAGGCATTCAATTTGATGAGACAAGTCCGGGTTGCAGATTTCATACCTCTTTCAGTATGAAAAGGCTATTAGTCCAACTTCACCACCCAACCCCAAATCGTGTATGCAGGCCACTTGGCATGGCAGGCGAATACAGTACAGCTGTGTCCTAGATGGTTATGAGGTTTGGGGCATCTTACATCCTCTTACAATGAGGTATTTTGGAGGACTTGAGATTTTCTTGAATAAAAAAAAAGAACTGTCATAATCATCCATGATTTAACACCTTCATCCAATCCAATAACAGTTTACGCCAGCACAGTTGCCGGTCTAGCCACATTTTGTAATTCAGGTGGACATTGAGGAAAAGCGTGGCTCTGGCCTTTACCAATGTTAAATTCCACTGTGTTTATATACAAACAACTGCATCTTCATGTTACCGGCCACGGAGGCAAGCGCTTAAGCAAGCATGTCTGGCCGTCATGTTGTCACGTTAACGCCGCAAATTAATCCCTGCATTAGTGCCTGCGCTAATTATCCACATTTCCTTCTACGGCACCAGTCATTGTAATGACCTATCTCGGCAATCTGCCTCCCACGTCATTTTTTAGCCACTGCTTGTGTGACAACTACTGTAGAAGGGATGTGTTAATGCACGCAATTAAAAACAAAAACAAGAACAACTAGAGGCCTCTCAGACGGTAAAACCGTGACAGTCTTCACAGCTGTAATTATCTCTCGCTGAGCACTAAACTGTCTTGCGTCGAGTCAATTATTTTCGGGAAATTTCTTATAAGAAGTGAACAAGATGGAGAGGGGAGGGATACTGCAGGCACGGTGGATGATTACACCGGGGATTATTTTCATCAGTACAATGTGGAACCCGATGGGGGAGGGAGTGTTGTATTTAAGGTGCGTTTTATTTTCTTTGATCAAAAGGAGCCTTCACTCATAGCATTGGTGTTAGGTAGTATCGATTCATTCTTATCAATTATGCTTTCACTGGGGTTAAAGATAGTTTAGTGGTTTACATACAATTTGAAGGATTACAGGTTGGATGGGATAAATCCTAAAAATAAAGTCATATGCTTAGTGTTTTCGATGCTTGTTTATATTTTGGTTTTTTTTGTAAGATGTTCTATCTTCTAGTTAAATTTTAGGTTTAGCACTATACACTACTCACAAAAAGTTAGGGATATTTGGCTTCCGGGTGAAATTTATGGAAAATGTAAAAAGTTCACGCTACAGTAATATATCATGAAGGTAGGGCATTTAAGTAGAAGCATGCAAATGGTGATTTCCTCATCTCAAACAATTTATTGAAACAAAAGCCAACAACAGTGGTGGGTATACTACAACCAAAAATGTCTGTCTCAACTTGTCATGTGCCCTTGAGCATCAATTACAGCTTGACAACGACGTCTCATGCTGTTCACAAGTCGACTTATTGTCTGCTGAGGCCTGGCACCCCACTCTTCTTGAAGGGCGGCCCTCAGGTCATTGAGGTTCTGGGGCACAGAGTGACGAGCCTCTACACGGCCACTCAGCTGATCCCATAGGCTCCTTATTAGAGAACAGCAAGTTGTGCAAAAAGAACTGAAACACTGAACAGTTGGACATGTGCATTCAAAAGTTTAGAGAAGGTCAAATTAAGTTCACCTGTAAAGGTTATAGTGCATTTTAAGTTCATCCTGAAATTTCACCCGAAAGCCGAATAGCCTTAACTTTTTGTGAGTAGTGTATTACTAAAATGTTCAGTGTTTTGGGATTATTTAAGATGTATATTTATTTTTCTGGTTTACTGAAAATGTGAAGGTTTGTCTAGTTTTAATTTAGTTAATTTTTAGGTTGTGTATATGATATCTATAGCCACCTCTTGACTATTCTGTCTGAGATCGGCATGTACATTTAATTATGTTTTATAATTCTATATCAGGCCTATTCAGAAAGTGAGCTACAGTATATGCCCCTTTTCCTTATGACCCTCAGATAATCATTTACTTCAGAATATAGATTCAGAACCTCCCACTACAGCTCCAAATCGGTTTGAATAAAGCCAACAGCGTTCTCCATAAGCTGCTGGCAGATCCTCCCTCCAAGGCCGCCCGCTCCTCCCTGGAAGTTGAGGAGCCGGTTTTTTGGCATTGAGCGTGTGTTCATATGAAATGCCAGCGAAAAATCAGGGCAGGCTCACACGCAGCATGGACTCATAGCGTCATCCTTTGTTACGCAAATCACAACTAGCTTTTCAGGGAACAAAACCGGGGAAGAATTTTCCTAAAACCACCACCCTGGTCATGTTAGCACCATGTTCTCCGGAATTAAAATTTTATCTTTTAGCCTTCCAGTTGGAGTTTGCAGCAAAAATACATTTTATAGAGACAGAGTCATTAAGAAACAGACTGTCACAGGTGTATGGTCAGGGGAAAGAACCCTGAAACGTAGGCCCGTCAGGCGGAATTCTGTCCAGGCCAACAGGGAAGGTGGGAGGAGGTTTTCCCCGGAGGGTGGATGGGCGAGGCGGCTCCAGAGGGTGACCCCCGGGCCAGGTCCGGACGGGCTTGACCTCGGCAGAGGCAGCCGGGATGGGCTGGACCTTGGCAGAGAAGGGACCTCGGCGAGGGTGGGCAGCAGAGGGCCTTGGGTACCCCTTGAGCCGCGTCCTCTTCCAGGGTCCGAGAGAGAAAAAGAGGCACGACCCGCAGAAGGGGGACTGCTTGGGATCCTCGGAGGCAGGACCAGAGAGATACCGACCTGGGCCCGGGGGCTTGGCCAAGGGCGGGCTCCAGTGTCCCAACCCCGCATCATACTGTATACGCGGAGGTGAGCAGTCCGGGGAGCCTGCTGGCGACCAGCAGGCTCCCCGGCAGGGAAAGAGGCTTGAGATTGGCCCCGGGTGAGGGAGGGAGAAAAAAAAAAAAAAGAAAAGCCTTGAAGAGCGGATCCGCTGCTGGTAGTTTGTACTGTCGGAGGTGGATGGCCAGGGGAAAGAACCCATTTGCAGACACACGGCAGGGAATACATCAGGGGTTTATTGCAGAACAGGCAGGGGTCAAAACAAGGGAATCAGGGTCCAGGAACAGGCAGCAGACAGGGGATCAGGACTGACAGAAGAACTCACAACCAGAAGCAGAGGAGCCAGCAGGGAATCAGGCATCGAGAGTCCAGGGCAAACACAGGGCGACCGGCAGGGACGTGGAATGCACACGCCGCAACCTAGGTAGAAACATGGGCAGAGGCGCAAGGAACAAGAACAAACTAACAGAGTCAAGAGCACCAGATTAAGTACAAACTGGAGTGACGGGGGAAGTGGAGACAGGTGGTGTGATAACAGAATGGGGACAGGTGTGTAGTGACAGGGAACTGCAGTGACATGAAACCCAGACAGGGGGAGCTAGAGGGAGACGGAGCCCTCGTGGCAAACGGGAAGCTGCAGCAGGGGAAGGATCATGACAGATAGATAGATGATAGATATTTACTTTGCATAGATTAAAACAGAAACAATTTGAAAAAAAAAAATGGCATGACAATGACTACAAATCAATCAACAATTTAGGATTAACTCACAGTAAACACTAACTTCCTGAATAACTTTACCAGAGTAACGACAATTCCTGACATAAAAATTGTGTTGATGAAATGAAAAGAGAAATCTGAAAAAAACAAGATGGTAGATGAGGTAAAACATTCGCCACGTACATTACAATGGGACTGGGGAGGCCTTCAAAGAGTATGGCCCTTTCTCAATGTGCGTCCTTGTCTGTACTCTTGTTCTTGTGGACTTGTGAAACGTCATCAGTCGCAGCCCAAGTACTGTTCCAATTCAAAGTACGCATCAAGCCAAGTCCAGTCCAAATGCCCGGATGTGGACCTGCTCCGCCCATTTTATCGAGGATGCATCGTCGGTGACTTGTGCGGACTTGGGACAGCCAAGTATCCCAGAATGCATTTCGCAGAATGACTGTCCTGCGTCCTCCCGTCCCCTGGAGTCTGTACTCCCGAGTCGAACTTGCCAAGTCTGAACTACCAAGTCCGCAAGTCCGGAGTTTGTGTACTTGGTATTGAGCAACGGCCTATCTGATTGCATTATGGGCTTTGCTCCACAGCTGGCAGCTGCTTTGTGACAATGAGATGATGAAAAACTCTCGTCGTTTCCACTCCAAAATAGTCAATTTACGGAAATGAAATTGTGTGATGTCTGCCGCGGCACAGATGCCGAAGACGACGTAGACGGACACAACGGCAAACGGCAAACTGCCCTGAGAGGCTGCAGAGAGGCTGCAGAGAGCTGCAGAGAGGCTGCAGAGAGGCTGCAGAGAGGCTGCCGGTTGGTGAAATGAACTGATGCTCGCTGATTGTTTGTTGTTGTTGTTGTTTCTTTCTTGCTTATTGCATATCCCAACAATGACATCTCATTCTCAAAGAAATATCCGAGAAATATCTTTAGGACATTTAAAGGTTTGGTCAGCACGCCGAACACCATGTTACACACATGTAAAGAAAGATCTTTCCGTGCACACACTCACACACACACACACAAATCCTTCCATTTTCCTCCATCTTGGACCTGTCTGCAGAGATCCTCCAGAGATGGATGTGGAGAATCTCTAATTGGCTAGACAGCACGAGATCTTACGTTTTCATGGTCAATCAAGCGATCTCGACACGGCAAAGACGCAGAGATATGGGGATGGAGACAGAGAGAGAGAGAGAGAGAGAGAGAGAGAGAGAGAGAGAAAGGGGCTGTTATCAAGCTCACAGCATATAACATGGAATCTGTGAGCCACAACGAAATGGCACATGAAGGAATGGGCACATGGATGAGCTATGTGTCATAACTCGTAGAGCTTAAAATAAAACACACTAATTATTAAAAAAAAAAAAAAGTCAAGTTCTAATTGGTGAAATTACAAAGGTGAGAATTAGATTCCCTATTTCACAGATTGACCTCAGGAAATAATCTATTTAAATTGAATTTATAAATCCAATTTAAAACGATTATTCCCCTTCCTTTCCTTTTTTCCCCCACAGCACATAGTGCAGTTTGTCATTTGATATTATTTCGATCACAGGGTTTTTAATAGCTCCAGTGGAATCATTGCTATGGCACCAAATCATATCTGCAACTGACTGACTTTGTATTTCCGAATTCCTGCTAATTTGCACATAATTGTTTCCTGTTTAATTTTCTGTTACATCTTGCTCTTGGTTTTGTTTCCACGTACAGTATTCTGGCAAAATATTTAATCATTTCTATGTGGTTTTTGTGGACAACACAGATTTGATAAGCATTTCATAAGAATACACTGTAGGTGCTAACTCTCATGGCTCTTTATTTGGATATGTTCTGTGTGTGTCAGTGCATCTGCATACGCAAAGTGGTGCACAGTCCTGAGGCATCTTCCAGGAGGAGTTTCCAGGATATATCAACTTCCAGAAGTCTGAGGGAAGTGGAGACAGGTGGTCTGGGAGAATCAATTAAATACCACCAATGGAACCATGTCAGAGATTCTCTCCTGTAGCTTAATCAGTGTTTGAAACAACTTGTCAAATCCTGATCCAACCCAACATTCATCCGGTCCAGGGTCAAGACTGCCAGAACTGAGAGGGAGGGGTGGTCCCCAAAATCTCCCAAATCTTACAAAAACAGCACTGAGAAGCCTCGCGCAGGAGGGGAAAAGAAAGCACGAAAACAAGAGGCTGCAGCCCGTTGTCCATTGACCTCTGAAGGAAAAGACAAATTAATAAACCTAAATACATCGCTGGCTGGCTGTTTGTTATTCTATATAGGCTAGTTTGAGGATTGTGCCAATATTAAAGTTGATTACATTTTTTTCTGGTTGTACAAATTTGTCATTTGTACTTTGGGAAAAGGACATTGTCAAAAAATGACATTTTTATTTTTGAATTACACAAACACACACGCACACACACACACACACACGCACACGCACACACACACACACACACACACACACACACACACACACGCATGATTAATTTTAATGAAATGATTAATATTGCAAAGCACTCATAACTCATCATTTCATTTGATTTTCAGATAGATTAAATATGAGAGTATGTACCCTATGATGCTAGCCGATCCATCAACCAATATGCTGCAGCTGATTGTTGTGCAATACAAAACGATTTGGTTGTAGTTTTCGTCATAGTTTTTGGGAGGAGGGTTGGTGGGGTCTGGGGGGTGTTTTTGGAGGCGTGTGTGTGTGTGTGTGTGTTTGTGTCGGCGTGCCATGGCGTGCCATACACGTGCCATGTACAGAAGGGTCGCTGGGCGTGGAGGTCCAGGGGGAGCAGTCAGCACAGATGGAGCCTCAGACCCATAGAGCAGCACCGTGGGTCAGCTGCAGCACTCAGCAAGACCCCCGGGACCACCGGAGGAGCTCTCCCTTTCTCTCTCTCTCTCTCTCTCTCTCTCCATTTGAAACAAGTTGGAATCAGACTCATGTAACGTTGAAGGCATCCTAACTACTTGAGATTATTTTCTCATTTATCCCACAACACAGCAGTCAAACAGTTGCTCAAAATATGAAAGAAACATGGAAGGATCCAAATCTATCGATCAATCTATCTATCTATTTGTACTTGTTGAGTCGAACATGAACACACGCACACGCACACACACACACACACACACACACACACACACACACACACACACACACACACACACACACACACACACACACACACACACACACACACACACACACACACACACACACACACACTCAAGTTAATTGCTATTTTCCACTCTTGTTATAGCTCCCTTCAATCCGTCGCTCTTTTCTGGAGTGAGTAGGTCTGTCTGTCAAGGAGAAGGAGGTGATGGAGAGATGGAGCCGGATGTTCATGTTTATACAGCAATTTCAGGTAAGGAGCAGAATGTAGAGAACGACAAAGTGGAAAGGATCCACGGATCAATACGACAAGAAAGAGACTCAGACGGAGATAAAGTGAGAGAATAAGGATGGGATTAATATCAGGAAGAGGAAGCGGGGGCATTTGTCAACTGTTGATCCACTGGAGCTAGAAAACAAACCCTGTGCCTGTCATTGCAGGTTTTCAAATCAATTAATTTGCCATTCGGAGAGTGGGAGACAGAGCGAGAGAGAGAGAGAGAGAGCGAGGGAGAGAGAGGGTGATATAGCACAGTGTTTTTCAACCACTGAGCCATCAGAGCTCGCCAGGTGTGACGGGAAAATGTTTCAAATTCCACTTAAGAGCAATAATGTCAATTAGCTCTTGTTGCAAGATCAAAATTGCAAGGCTGCACTAATTAATCTGATTCATCAGCTCCAGAGAGAACAGCAGCGCTGTGTTCAGCAGAGCAAGCTCAAGTTTCACACTGAAAGTCAGAATTATTAGTGTAGTGATGAAAGGTTTGACTCTTTTTTCAGATTTGGTTCTTGACGAGACATTCAGAAGAGAGTTGTTACATTTTTCTTATTCTTCGATTGCTTTGATTCACTTGCTGAAACGCACGGTGAGCGAGTGAGGACTTCCTAAACGATGGGCGAGAGTCATGAGAGTCGGTCCGGCTCTGAGTTGTGAATGGAATTCTCTAAAAAAATCTTTCTGTCAAAATCCTTAATTTTGGTGCAATGCAAAGAGTAAATCAGTCACAGTCAATATTATTTGTGCTATATGTCCACTGCTTCTGTTTTGCCTTGAACTTGAATTTAGTCCTCAGTAAATCTTTTTGGTTTGTGAGCCTGACCGATCATGAGAACCCGCCACCCAGCTGCAGCTCCACCATACCCAGCCCTGGCTGCTCCGAGTCGAAGGCTCTAGAGCGACTCCAGACTTCTGAGTCATTTCAAAGATTTGTTTGTGATGAACGAATCGTTCGCAAGTCTTGCATTACTTACTATTAGTAGGCCATAATAATAATAATTAGAAGAAGAACATAAGAATAAGACGTTTTATGGTATTGGAAGGTTTCGGGAGGTTTTGAGTGATCAACAGGATAGAACACTGATTTGAGCAGGCAGGAATGAGACGGCAAAGAGCCCAAAAGGAGAAAAAAAAAAGGGGAGACAAACTTCCTCCAACCAACGGACAGATGGACACCAGATTCAAATGAAACTGTGCAGCATTTCCCCTGTTGTCTCGCTTTGTGTTTACTCTAAAATTAACTCTGTCCCCACTTATTTTAGAGCCGTCTCCAGCAGGAAAGAGCCAAACCCAGGTTCACTGTTATTTTAGTTTGCAGATGACAGCATTCTATTTTTGGGACCTGGGCACTGTACTGGTGTTTCATATCTCTCTCCACCGTTCCCCCAAACTCATAACTCACCATAAATGTTTGGGGTTTGGTCCCATTTTTCCATGGCTACTTCTTCATCACACGACACCAACACTGTGTTTTGGTTTTAAATTGGGATGCGGAGGTACAGGGAGTAGGAGGGTAGTAGATGGTTTTGTTTCATTTGAAAGAAAACGGCAAACTAATACATTTGAAATGAGGCAAAAGTCCAGCACAGCATGCCTTTAAAACGAATAGAGAGATACAGACACCGACACGGAGATAGAGGGAGGTGGTGAAATACAAAGAGAAAGTAAAAATGAAATAGAGAGAGAACAGGAAGATAGAGAGAAAAAGGGAGCATGGTTGGAGTCGGAGCTTCGACTCTGGTCTCTTGCAAAAAATGAACACATTGACGGACTGGAAGTTAAAAAGCCAAACGGACTGAAAGACAGATTGATAGAGAGACAGTGGTACAGACTTAAACACTGACACAAAGACGGAGTAACATCCATTGTGTCCCTGAAAACCTTTCCTTTCTTGAAGTCATTACCATCCTTTAGTATAAGTTGATTGAAAAGTGCTTTGTCTCAGCTTCATGAAAGGAAAAGGATGGATCGAAGAGGGCCGAGACCACCACCATTTGCTCTGTTTAAAGGATTGCTTCACTATTTTATCACCCATGGTCTCATTTAAGTGTTTTTTTTTTTTTCGTTTTAATCATTTATCATCAACTGCAGCTTCTCACAATGCATGAATGCAGTCCAATTGGCAAATATTTAAGGCCTTAAAAATCTGTCACATCTTTTTCTTTGTTATTTGAAGGAAAAAATGGTTGCAATCTGTGCATTTTATAAAGTTTTGCTCTTCGTCAATTTTCTCTATTGGCTACATCTGATTACAACATCAGAGACAGAAACAGGAAGTAAGAGACTAGAAACAGGAAGTAAGAGACAAGGAACAGGAAGTAAGACAATTGGAAAGGAAGCAAGAGTCTAGGAACAGGAAATAAAATGCAAAGAACAGGAAGTAAGAGAATATGAAAAGGAGGTAAGTGATGAGAAACACTAAGTAAGTGACTAGAAACAGGAGTTTAGCTACTAGAAACAGGAAGTAAAACAATAGAAACAGGAAATAAGGGAGTAGGAACAGGAGGTGAGAGACTAAAAAACCGGAAGTAAGAGACTAGAAACATGAAGTAAGACACTAGAAACATAAAGTAAGGGACCAGATACAGTAAACAAGAGACTAGAAACAGTAAATTGTGCCATTTCCTACAAGCAATCTACAACTGCAGAAAGTCGCTTGAAATTATATGTGATACTACTGTTATTCAAAACATGTGAACAAAAATACACTAAGACACACAGGTTTTGGCGTGTGTGTGTGTGCGTGTGTGTGTGTGTGTTTGTGTGTGTGTGTGTGTGTGTGTGTGTGTGTGTGTGTGTGTGTGTCCTCGTCTCCTCCTGTGGCTCAGCGATGGCGGCCACAGCACCTGGGACACAGAGCTGGAACCAACATGACCCAGATGTGTTTTCTCTCTCTCGCTCTTTCTCGCTCTCTCTCTCTCTCTCTCTCCCGGTTACCCTTCTACCCCTCTCCATGCCCTGTTCCTCACATCTCCAACATTTAAACTATTGCTGATGAAATATATATGCAGCTAAGTAATGATACGCTAAAAGAGAACAATTTAGAACAATAAGCTGTTTAATATAAAACGACATACTGTGTATATATATATGTGTGTGTGTGTGTGCAGATAACGTAAAAAGATAACCTCAGAAATAGAAAACCTAATTGTTGAGGTAAAAAAAAAAATACATGCAAACTGATGAGGATAACCAAAAACACTAAAGAAATTAGACATGGAGATTAAAAATACATTGCTCTGTGATTTGGTTTCTCCTCCCAGAACCAGATGCCGCCAGTCATCCATCAGTGTCAAAAATATGCAAATGATCTCCGTGAGGATGCAGAGACATTTTCTGTGGGTTTGATTACACTTGTCATATTTTCAAAATGTTTTGACAGTCTCATTTTTAGCGGGACAGGGCATCAGCGCTCTGAGTTTTCAGATTTATATATATATCTATATATATATATATAGATATATATTGATATATTGATATATAAATATTGATATATATATATAGATGTAAATATATATATATATGTATATATATACAGTGGTACTTTGACTTACGAGTTTAATTCGTTCTGTGACAGAGCATGAAATTCAATCCCCTCGTATAGCAAATCAATTTTCCCCATTGAAATTTATTGATGTGCCATTAATTCATTCCAGCCCCCCAAAAACCACCCCAATTCCTTTTTGTTACGTGTTTTTAAATAAGAAAAATGTATTTATAAATAACAAATATTGTATTAAAACATAATAAAACATAATAAAAGAGAATGTAAAGAAATAAAGTGGTTTTTTAAAGTGTATTTTCCTTGGAGATCAGACGACTTGGACTAACGGAAGATGCTGGCGGAGGTGGAGGGTGGAGGAGATAGGTGGAGGAGGTTGGAGGAGTTTGTTTCGTGCTTTTTTGGTCGCTTTTGTTTGTTGCTCCACTTTATTGCTGAACTTAATTGCTACAATTTATTTTTTATTATTTCACCTCACTTTCGCTTAACTTAAAAAAATTGGCCAATTCCATCACACGCACACCTCGCTCATGTTTTTCTATGATTTCATGCTTTAATTCAATCGACATCATCTGCTTCTTCTCAGCACTTACTTTCTTAGGACCCATGGTTAGAACTTTTTTTTTGGGCAAAATAACTGCACAAAAGGCACAAAACGCGAGCACAAAACACAAAAGTGTTGCTTCCACGCTCAGGTAACCACGTGAAGTGAACGAGTGAGACATGCGGGATGCTGGCCGCATTCGCTCGCCACGCCAGCTAGCGGCGGCGTACCTCATATTTTTTCTCGCAAATCATAACAAAAAATTGACGGAACGACGGTTTGTAACTCGGAAAACTTGTATGTTAGTGTGCTCGTAAATCAAGGTACCAATGTATATGTTATATATATATATATATATATATATATATATATATATATATATATATATATATATATATATATTGATTCAGAAAACAAGTAATTACCATTCTGGAATAAAAAGACGTCCAAGATAATATTGTAAATGGATGTTGAATGATCCAAGGCGGTTTGTAATGTCACACAATTTAAATCAATTTAGTTTGTAAAATTAGTTTGGAGTCAAAGTTAATACTTTCCTTTTCATCAGTGAGGTATCCTATCACATCAAAATTAGCAAAGCAATAATAATAATCATAATAATAATGATAATAATAATAGTCATAATAATAATAAAATTACATTATAATTTAAGGGAAATAGAGCAATAGGGATTTCGGAATGCTTAGTTACCGTCATAGTTAAAGTAGTATAGTAGTTATTATTATTAATATTAGTTAGGAAAGGAAACAATAAACCATTAAATCATGGCTTTGCATGAACAAATGTATTATTTAATCATAGCAGCTATCCTTAAATTATAGACAAGTCCATTCATTAATCTGAATTTTATAACCTGTTGAGTAGAATATTTTACTTATCCCTCCTATAGAGATGTATTTATCAAGGGAAGCGTGAAGGAAAGAGAGAGACAAAGAGAGTGATAGAGGGAGGGTTAGTGGCGAGCATGGCAAAGCAGTTAATCATGCTAAAGCAACTCCCTCAATCTGTCTATCCATCTGCCTTACATGCTTCCCTTTCTCCCTCCCTCTCTCTGTCTCTCTCTCTCTCTCTCTCTCTCCCCCACTGTCCTTTCCTCTAATCTGTCAACCAGTCAGACGGCAGTCTGTATGGGACTCCCTCCATCACTTACCCCCAATTGCCCTCTGGACCAAGGGCGGATTGACCTCACCACACACACACTGCCCCCCCCCCCCCTCCCTACCCCCATTACTTACATTGAATTCCTGATAGGTTCTAGATTTACGATTCAAGATGTTTATTTGTCACATACATATTCCTAAAAGCATACATATATGTAGTGAAATGTCATTGCAACGCACCCGGAGATTATGCACAATAAGTACTAACTGGTCAATAGCTAACTACAGTAATTAACTAACTTACTAAACTATCTGATTCCTAAAAACGTAATTCAATTAGTAAATAGAAAAAACCAAGAGTAAAAAAAGGCTAATATACAAAGTAGGAATACAAAATAGAAATAAAAGGAATACACTATTATGTACGTATATACATATGAACATTTCACTACATATATGTATGAACTTATGTATATGTATGTGACAAATAAACCTCTTGAAGTAAGTAAAGTGGCATGTTAATAAAGTGTTAATAAAGTGTTTTCTCAGTGAGGACCCCTGGTGAGTTCAGCATTGACAGTCCTAATGGCTTGCGGGAAGAAACTCTGTCTCTCCGTTCTCGCTGTGTGACTGTGGAGGCGCTTGCCCGACCGCAGCAGCTGGAACAGTCCATTGTTGGGGTGGTGAGGATCCTTCATGATCCTGTGGGATCTGCACGCACCTCTCACAGGACTTATACACCTCCTGGTGTGTAGGTCCTGCAGGGAGAGGAGGTTAGTTCCAGTGGTTTGTTCGGATTAACTCACCACCCTCTGCAGGATCTGCCTGTCCTGAGCAGTACAGTTCCCAAAGCAGACAGTGATGTTGCCTGTCAGGATGCTCTCCACTGCTCCACAGTAGAAGGACTTGAGGGCCATCACCAAGACCCTGAATTTCATCAGCTGCCCGAGGTGGTAAAGACACTGCCTCGCCTTTCTCACCAGAGTGTCTATATGTTTAGTCCATGTCAAGTCCTCCGTGATGTGGACACCCAGCTACTTGAAACTGCTCACCATGTCGACAGAAGTCATCAACGGGGCGTGTGTCCTCGGTTGTAATCCTCTCCTGAAGTTTACAATCAGCTCCTTAGTTTTGCTGATGTTCAGGAGGAGGCTGTTGTCCTGGCACCAGAGTGATAGATCAGCCACCTCCTCACGGAAGGCCTTCTCATCGTTGTCAGTAATCAGGCCCACCACGATGGTGTTGTCAGCGAATTTGATGATGGTGTTGGAGCTGGAGCTGGCCACACAGTCATGCCATGCAGCCCTGGGGGACCCTGTGTTCAGGGTAAGGGGGCTGGACATGTGCCTCCCCACCCTGACCACATGGGGCCTGGCTGTGAGAAAGGCCATGATCCAGGCACACAGCGGAGTGTTCAGTCCTAGGCCCCCTTCCTGCCAACTGTGTGCGTGAGCGTGGTGTGCAGTACCTGAGAGACCACGCCGCCGTGTATCTGTTCGACAGGTATGCAAACTGCAGTGGGTCAATGGTGCAGGGGAGGGAGGTGCAGATGTAATGCTTAATCAACCTCTCGAAGCACTTCATGACCACCGAGATGAGGGCCACCGGACTGTAGTCATTCAAGCAGGTGGACCACTGACTCAGAGGCGTTGAATATCTTAGTGAGCACAGGGGCTATCTGGTAAGCACAGGTCTTCAGTACTCGCCCAGATATGCCAACTGGACCTGCAGCCTTCTTGGTGTTCACACGCATCAAAGCCCTTCTGACGTCAAGCTCAGACACTGAGAGTACGCGCTCATCCCCTGCGGTGTAACCCAAATTAGCTGGCGACCTAGTGGTGTTGTTACCAGCCTCAAACCGCGCATAAAAGAAGTTCAGTTCGTCAGCTAGGGAGGGGTCGACACTCGTGGCTGGCGGGGGGGGAGGGGGGGGGTTAGTAGTAGTAGTTCATAACTTGTAGTTTGTAATAGTCTGCAGCCCCTGTATCTGCACTCTGTCTCTGTATGTCTCTTTAGCATCCTTCACCACCCTACATAGTTTATAGGACACCGCTTTGTAGTTGTCCATGTTGCTGAATAGAGGAGTGGAGATAGAGGGTGGAGCCGAGGGTCCAAAGACTGGAATGTACCTACATACTACATGAGGGGGACATGTTTTTTATCTTGTGCATCGAGGAGAGTTTTAGAGTTAGATTGTTGATCCATTTGTATACAGTATGTCGTTATAGGCTAACTCTGGGGTGAATTCATAAAGAATGGATTTCGGCCGCTATTAGCACCATGAATTGCACATCAATTGCGCCCTCTATCTGCCCTGTATTAGTGTCCTTTCACAAAAGACAGTAATTTTAATTAAAATAATATTATCTAAATATAATTTACAGATCATTAGGAAGTCTGGGTGTGACACCCCTTATAAATGCATTTCAAATGCACCAGCTCTCTGAAGACAATCGTTCTCTTCTGCCTTTTTAAAATGTATTTTGTGGTCTCTGCACAGTTACCACCAGGTCTCTGCAGACAGTAATAATTTCACTCTAACTGTGTGTTGCTAATAGAGCCGGTGTTTGTGAATTGGACATTTTTTGCAGTGAGACTCATTTGCATAGAAAGGGGACAACTTTGCACACAATATGCATAATACCTAATTTAAATATGCAAACAGCACCGGAACACCGAGACACTATTTGCGTGGCAGCGCAGTTAGCGGTGCATTTCACCGTTTGCAGGTGCTTTGTGAATAAGACGGTGGCATTTTCTGTTATTTGAGCAGGTTTAGCAGGCACAAAAGCCGTGCAATCCATTTGTGAATTCGCCCCTGTGTTTTAAGGTCAAGATGGGGTTTCGATACATTCTCCATTTTATGTTTGTTTATATATGTACAGTAAGCTATCATAACCTGTCTTTACTGTTCTTAACCTTTCTGCAATAAAAATATTGATTGAGTAGAACACAGGGATAAACTTAAAAAAATCGGAAGTACTCCGATCCAAACTAACTATCCAACCTATTCCTCCCAACCATTCCACAGTCCTGTCTCCCATTACTTTGTTTTCTTCCCTTTCCTATCTTCCTATCCTTCCCTTACTTTACTTTTTCCCCCCATCACCCCTTAGCTGACCCCATCCCTCCCTTACATTTTCATCCCCAACCTACTACTCCACTACTTCCCAGTGAGATTACATCCATCCATCTCCACCCCTGCGGCACAATAGGAACCAGTGGGTGTCCGTGGGTCCGGGCACTCCGGGCTGTTTTGGGGGTATAGGTATAGACCTAATAACCCGCTGGCTGGGCCGGCATGTCTGGAGCACATCACTGTGTGAGATTAGACGGGGACAGAACGGACATTTCAGCCATTAGAGTGTGGATTGGTCAGCCAAACTAATGCCCTGCCTGGTGTTCTCCTAGAGGTTTTAAACACTGATTTAATGCAGGAAGGATAAGCTTGTGTGTGTGTGTGTGTGTGTGTGTGTGTGTGTGTGTGTGTGTGTGTGTGCGGGTTCACGGGTGCGCGGGTGTGCTGGTGCGGGTGCATACGAATGTTTAAGGGATGGGGTTGGGGGTCTTTACAATCATGGTGGAATTTAGTTAGCGATGAGGACACGGTGCCCTGGGGAAATACATCAGGTAACCTTTAACATTTTTATGGTTGGTCGTTGAGGCAAAGCTGTTACATCCTGGGGTGTTTGCTTGTGTGTGTGTATTTCTGTCTGTCTGTATGTGAGTGAAGGTGTTTGTGTCATCGTCTGTGTGTATATCTCTGTGTGTGTTCACATGTATATGTGATTGTGTGTATTTATGTCTGTATGTGCATGAATGTGTGTGTAAACATGTGTATTTGTGTGTGTGTGTGTGAATGTGCTTTTGGGTGTGTATAAATGTGTTTTTGAGATTGTCAAAGTGTGTGTGTATTTATATGTGTGTGTGTAAGTGTAATTGTGTGTGTGTATCTAGGTACGTATGTGTTTCAAAGGCGACAGGAAGACCATGGTTTGTGTTTGTAGAATTATATTTGTGTGCGTGTGTGTGCCTGTGTGTGTGAGCGTGCGTGCATGCGTGCGTGCATGCGTGCGTGCATGCGTGCGTGTGTGTGTGTGTGTGTGTGTGTGTGTGTGTGTGTGAGTGTGTGTGTGTGTGTGTGAGAGAGACTATGGCAGCCACTCCCTGCGAGGCAGTTTCCAGTAGCAACCAGTTTTCCAATATTTGGCTGATCGTTCCTCTGTAACTCCGGGTTTGTACTGAAAGTTATTTTTAAATTAGATTTCTATTCTCACTGGTGTGTATTTAATTTTGTGGTTATTGTTCTGACTCTTAAAAAGTGTTTTGTCTCTGTTCGATGATGTCAGTTGTCTATTTTAATAAAATAAGATATGACACAACAGCAGCTCAGTCAGATTCACCATGTAAGTACAATACACTGAGTTCACTAAATACAAAAGACAGAGAGAGGGATAAAAAATAGATTTCAGAAAAATAGTTTTCAATCAGCTAAATAATAAATACATATTAAAATAAATTCTAAAATATAAAAATAGTATAAGCTGAGAATTTTTACTGTCATTGTAAAACAACTTTGGATTTCCCGTACGACCTTGATCGATGTGCCCTGAAGCCCAAACAATAAATAACAAAAAATAAAAATAAACATTTCCACTCCAAGACACAAAAAGCCAGACTCAAAATGTCAAAATTTCACTGGGAAGGAAAACAAATCCCCAAAAAAGATTTCTTCATTTTTATCACATTCATTTCTTTTGACTTCAGAGTGAAGGGCTACTCTTCAGTCTGAGGGACCATCATCACTGAACCCCGCCCCCACCATTATGCCACATTGTGGCAAATCGCTATGTGCCCCACGCTCCTCTTGCAGGAATATGTAGAGGTGTAAAGGTGTAACTCCTTATTTGGGTGTTGGTTCTCCAGTCAGTGTGTTCTCCATAATACTGGACTTAAAGCATTCACTTCAAAAAGCACTGGAATCATGTTTTTGAATCTTGAATCTCCGCTGGGGCAGGCCCTTCGCCGCCTAGCGGAGATGCAGGAGAGCCAGGCTGCCATCCAGCAACAACTGCTGCTGGCGATCCAGCAACAGACCCAGGCCCTGGTAGAGCTGATGGGCCAACAGACAGAAGACCGTGCCCTACTGTGAGGGCTGCTGCAGAGTTCAGGCCATCGTCACCGATTACTGTGCCATGAATGACCAAGGCAGATGACCCAGAGGTGTATATCACCATCTTCGAGGGCACAGCAGAGTTGTTGAGCAGTTGGCTTAAGGTGGTGGGGACAGTGCGCCTACCCCCCAGCAAGACCATCGACACTGGTTCAGGGGGCTCACCTATGAGGCTACTGGCTGCCCCTTCGCCCTGACGCAGTAGCTCCTTGATGCCAGACGTCGGTGGCTCCAGCCAGACACCGTCAGCCAAGGAAGTCGTGAAACAAGTGGTGATGAAGCAGCTGATCGCCATCCTCCTGCACAACACGGCCGACTGGGTCCAGTGTCACCACTCGCCAATCTGGAATTGGTTGTCACCCTGGCAGAGAACTATGTTTGTCTCCCCCCTCGGACCCCGAAGGAAAATGACTCCTCCACAAACCCCCTGTTTGTTCCCCCATGAATTCCCCCTCAACCACCCATACCACAGTTTAACCCCTCTCTCCCTTTCTCCTCACATTTTCCAACCTCAGTGTTCTCTGCTTCAGACCCACGGAGGCCCTTCAGATGCCTGGACGGGTGTGATGGTGTTGACATTGGCCCAGACACCTCCGCAAGGAATGTCCACTGATGGAGGTGGGAGTAGGCCCGTGGGTCATCAGCAAACCAGCCCCCTCTTCCAGTCCGGAATGGAGGTATGGTATTCTGGTAAGGATACAAAGGGGTACACACCACGCTCTGTTGGATTGAGGCTGCACGCAGACCCTGATCCACCAGTGCCTGGTTTGGCCTGGAGCCCTCATGGTGGCATCATGGGTGGACAAAAGATGTGTGCATGGGGACATTTACAAGTACCCAGTAGTACTGGTGGAAATTTACTCTCCGGGTAAAAAGCATAGAGTGAAGGCCACGGCTAATGCACATCCTGTTATTAGGGATTTTTGGCCAGGGTTTGATAGGCTAGTTATGAAGGCGTTCAGATGGATATGTGTGTCAGTGAAGTGTGGGGTGCTTAGTGGAGACACAGAGGGGTGAGAGCCACATTCCCTCTAGTATCTAGTACTGTATGTCCATGTCTATACCTGACAGTGCAGCGTGGGCGTGGCTCCTGATTCCAGGCTTGGCTGGCACAGCTGCTCCTCATCACACTCATCACCACTCTCCATAAGAACCCGGTTCCTCATCTAGACCTCGTTTGATCGTACTGTCATCTAGTGTGGTATTCTCCAGACTGCTCGCCGGTGGAGTCGCATTTATTTGTTGCCTTGCCTTGCCTTGCCTTGCCTTGCCTTGCCTTGCCATGCCTTGCCTTGCTTGACCCTATCCGCCCCACGTCTCCAGAAAACATCCCGCCTGTCTGCCTGCCTGCCTTCCTATGCCTCACCACCAGCCTGTCCACACTCTGAGCCCTGTGCCTTCAGCCTGCCCGCTAGCACCCCAGACGACCCAGCTGCCCTTTATTCCATTCCCCTATGTAAATAAAGCTTCTATAGTTTCCCCGTGGTGTGTGCTGTGTCTGAGTCCTATCCGCCTTGTCCATGACAGGGGGCTAAGATGGTGGTGGCTGACGTCCTCTCTTGCTCTGGGGAGGGAGAGTGGCTGGGGAGGTGGCTGTTGGCCAGGCTATCTCCCGGTCCATCAATTGGCCACAAACAGAGAGACTTGTCACATTCTCATTTGCGTTTTCATACCAAGAATTGCCAAGGCCAGTGTCCTCACACCAAATGAATACTTTTAAAAATTTTAAAAGAAAAAATTAAGAAAAAATCTTAAACATTTCTACAGTGAACATTTGGGGCATGTTCATGGTAAAAGTGAACATCACCCCCATATACTTTCAAGAGTTTCTTTGGATAGTTATCAAATGAACTCACAAAGACCAGACTTTTCTCTTGGTCGTCCGTTTAATTATAAAGCACGGGTTCAGTTCAACAACAATAACAACAAAAAAGTTATCAACCATGATGGAGATGGACAAGTTCAAATAAAAAGAAGACAAAAGGCTGACATTGATAGCAATGATATATTAAAAAAAAAAAATGTTATTATTCATCTTCCAGTGAATATTCATCTTCAAAATAAATAATAAATAGATAGTTAAATAGTTCAATTATTGGTTGGAATTTACTGTGTCAGTTTATTCAGTTATTCAGTAAGTTTTTTGTTCAGCGTGTGTGTGTGTGTGTGTGTGTGTGTGTCTGAGACGTAAATGACCATTGTGAAATATGGAGAAATTTCAGATCTGTAGGTTGTCAAAGATGGTCGGATGAGTGAACCGCGGGAATGGAGAGAGAGGGAGAGAGTAAGAGGGAGGAAGGCGGTTTGGCGGAAGAGAAATGGAATGGAAGAGAGGAGCGGCTGTTAATGGTCAGATAGATAGAAGAAAAGACAAAGGTAAAGATGCTAATAAAATGATATAAAATGGTTTACAATGCTTTAAATAATACAAAATGCTTTTCTTTACTGAAATTATATTTGGGTTGTTTTTTGGAAAGAAAATATTTTTGTTTGTTGTTGTCATGATGGACTTTGACTGTAGGTAGAGACCCTAGTCACAGAACAAAGCCTCAGGTTTAGCCTATATTAGATTCAAATAGTTAATATTTGTAATAATTTTAACGACAAATACATTATAAGATGCCTCCATGGAGTCAGTGATTATTTAATCCACAGATAAATCATTTTTGAAAAATTTAGCCAGAAAGATAAATACATACAGTCATCATACATTATCATACACCATCGCCCAGGCGACCCAGCCAAGATTGGTCAAGGTCTGACTTGTGTCTTAGTAGCATGTCCCTCCTGATCCACAGCCATCTAGAGGCCTTCTCAGCTGCCTCTGTGGTGCTTTTGATGGCCTTTTTTTGGCGTGCACCTGTGATGCCCAGTAGGCTGTATGCTTTGCAGAGAGACACAGCTGCGAAGCCTCTACAGCCCACCTCTATTAGCACACACCGTGCACGGCACCCCCGCCTGTGGCCCTCCTCTGCTAAGTCAGCATACTTGGCGCGCTTCCTCTCATTGGCCTCTTCCATCCGCTCCTCCCAGGGAATGGTCAGCTCCAGCAGGACCACCAGTTTTGATAAATCTGAGAACAGTGCTATGTCTGGTCTCAGGGTAATTTCTGCTATGTGCTCTGGGAATCGGAGCTGCTTCCCCAGGTTGGCCTTAATCTGCCAGTCCGGTGCAGTTCCAAAGAGTCCCACTGCCCCCTTTTGCTGTTGCTTGGGCTTCTCCCCTGCTCGGATGAAGGCAATCACCTGTCTTGCTGGTCGAAGAGGCTTGCTCTGGATGATGCCGTTGGAGATGGGTTCTGCTATCACCTTCAGCATCTGGTCATGGCACCAGGTGTAGCGTCCTTCACCAGGGCTTTTGGCAACAGCTGAGGATGTGCCCTAGCATTCCTCTTGGAACAAAGGGCATGATGGTGTGTCAACCTTCCCCCAACAGAGGAGGTTGGATGGGATGGGTAGGACTTCATAGACGGACACAATCAAGAACTTGATCCGGTAAGGCTCAGCTTGCCAAAGCTTGGACAGAAGATCTTGCGGTCCATGGCTTGTTCCAATTGCTGTCGCATCCCCCCATCTGGCTAGCAAGCAGTTCCTCCACACCAGCTCTCACCTCTTCTTGGACCAGTCATCTGTCTTTGCCCAGGGCTTTGTCGTAGCTCATGGTTGGAATGCTACCAAGGCCTGCTTGTCCAGATGCCACTAGGCCGACCAGCACGCATCCACTTCCTCCCAGTCTTGACTACGATGCCATCCTGGGAGACTTTCGGGTCACTGGATTCAATGTACTGCAGCACCTCTTTTGCACGGGTAACCATCAACTCCTCATTCAGGCTGCTAATGGGGAGCTTCAGTTTGTTCTTCTGCCCGTACAGAGCGATGCTACTCAGACTTCGTGGCAGGCCCAGCCATCTGCAGAGGTAATGGCTGATCCTCCTCTCAAGACCCTCTACAGTCGATATCGAGAACTCATAGATTAGCAGGGGCCACAGAATACGGGGGAGAACACCCTGCTGATAAATCCAGGCCTTTAATTTACCAGGCAGTCCCGATTCATCAACTGCTGTCAGCCACGCCTGCAGTTCCCAATTTGTGGCCTTGATGGATGGCTTTTCATGGATTTCTCAGTGACAGATGGAATCTGGGTGCCGTCCAGAGAGAAGCAGAACTTGTATGTCACTTTCCCTTATTTGAGCATCAGGGACCTAGATTTTGCAGGCTTGAAATACATTCAAGCCCAAGTGAAGATCTTCTCCAAGCCCTGGAGGATCCATCGGCCACCTGGCACTGACGTCATTGTAACAGTCAGGTAATCCATAAAGGTTCTGATGGGGAGCTGGCAGTCTCCAGACTTGGGGAGCAGACCTCTGCACTCGACTTCAGCTGTCTTGACCAACATGTTCATGGCCAAGGCAAAGAGGATCACTGAAATCGTGCATCGAGTGGTGATCCTTTTCTCCAGCCGATGCTACTCGGATGAGACTGTCCCAGGGGTGACTCTCAGATTGAAACTGTTGTAATGGTCCAAGATGAGGCCCCTGATTTTGCCTTGGACATGGTGCCATCTAGTGCTGTTTCCACCAGCTTATGGGGAATGGATCCATAAGCATTGGTGAGGTTGAGCCACAACACTGCTAGGTCTCCTTTCCCTTTTCTTGCCTCTTTGATCAATTGCGTGACCACTCCAGATGCTCAAGGCATCCTGGAACCTTTGGGATTCCACCCTTCTGTACAGAGGTGTCAATGACTTCATTCTTTAGGAGGAACTCCGTCAACCGACCGGATATGATGGCAAAGAATATCTTCACCTTAACGCTGAGCAGCGAGATAGTCGGAAACTGCTTGATGTTCTTAGCATTCTTAGCATGACACCTTCTGCGATCTCCATTGTTGGGCTACCTTTCCCCTCCTCCAGATAACCCTCAGGATCTTCCACTGCTGGTGAAGGAGTCTGGGACACCTCTTGTAGGGCACTCCACTAGGTCTAGTGGCTGAACTGGCTCTGGCTGCCTTGACGACCTCCTGGACCTCCTTCCAACTGGGCTGCTTGCTGTTGAAGTCCGTGGTGGGTTCTGGTCGGTCTATGAAAGGTCTGTAGGGCCCAAGGTCTTCCTCCCTTGCAGCGATTGCAGAATCGCTGTGAATGTTGCAGAGATGGTGGTCGATCTCCTCTTTGGAACAAACGAGGTAGCCGCTTCTTTTTTGTCCAAGCAGCTGCTTTGTGACTCCAAGGGGTTTGCGATGAAGGCCGACCGTTTCTTGGCCCTCTCTTTCCCCCACCATCTCCACCATCCTGCGCTTCGAAGAATGGTGAGCTTCTTCCTCAGGATGCTGTGAAGTTCTAATTATGCATCCCTCTCTTCTTCTTTTGCTTTCTTGTAGTGCCGCTTCACGACCTGCAGCTCCTGCCTTATCTGGCTGATCTTCTCTGCCCTGTGGTTGTTCACGTAGGGTGTCTTGGTACCCAGCTTCTCCACTGTATCAAACCCCTCGGCAGCAAGGCTGATGGTGAAGGTTGCCATGGTTTGGAGCTTCCTGTCTGCATCACCCTTGGCTGCTGCTTCTTCTTCTACTGTTTGTCCTTACTGGCCGGAGGCCACTTGATCCGATGTTGTTCGGTTATTCTGCATGGGCCCGGGGCTACTGGTACGTGGAGGTTCCAGGCATTGTGGGGTGACTCCGCGCCTGGCTCCTCCTGCCTCTCACCATGATCCCTGTGCACTGTCACTTGCTCCTTATCCAAGCATTTCATCTTTGCCGCAGGCGCAGGCACATTCTGCAATCGTTGTCAGTAATATGTTTGCGTTGGTCGTTAACTTTATGTCTGTCCTGTAGGGGTCCTCATTCTCCCCCCCTCTCAGGCTCCCCTGGGGTATGTTTCATTTAGGCTTTCCATAGCTGCATTTTGGGTACTTCCTCACAGAAGTTGCAATATATAAATTAGACATTAAGTAAATGTAATATATAGTAAACGTAAAAATGAAATAACAATTGTTAAATGTTGGTAATTTACAATAAAACTAAAAACAGGGAAATAATCAAAATAAAAAAAACAACTGGAAAAAAACACAAGATATTCACTGTGGTCACTGACACATTGTATTTGGTTGCAGTTTTTTGTTTCAAATATTATCATCAATGGCATCCAGATAAACATATATATATATTTTTTTTAAAGCAAACAAACATGAAGGAATTAAACATCATAGCATCCAATTTCCATGAAGTGGACTACTTAGCAATTATTAACAGAATATATAGTCTTCACATCACAGAGTACAGAGTGAACAACAGAACAAGAACACAATGATCCACACCCACCTTTCCAACCTCCAATACATAGGATTTGAGTTTTTTTTAGCCTTTCAGATAGGGGATTAAAGGGTGCCAAATCTTCTCAAAAATTTGTTTTCAAGAATAAATCAAATTCTCTCTAAATGCAGAGTTTCTGTCAACTCAGTTAGCCAGAGTTTAACAGTGGGCCCTTCTTTCTTCTTCCAAAATAGAAGAATTAGCTTTTTGGCTGTGAGAAGTCCATAAGACAAGAGGCATTGTTGAGCTACCTGCAGTCTGCTCAGCCCTTCTAATATTCCTCGGGTGATTAATACTGGGTCAAGTTACATTACATTTACATTTAGTCATTTAGCAGACGCTTTTATCCAAAGCGACTTACAATTGTTCAAACACCGACGGACGCAGCCATCAGGAGCAATTAGGGGTTAAGTGTCTTGCTCAAGGACACTACAGCATGCTAGCAGGAGGAGCCTGGGATCGAACCAGCAACCTTTAGATCACTAGACCACCAGCTCTACCGCCTGAGCTACCATCCCCATAGTTCTTTGAAATCCTCCAGTATCTTTGAAAACAATTGAAATATCCCCATCCAGAAGTTCTGCAAATTGGGACATAAGGCATACAGTAACTGTGTAATAAGGTTGCTTCTGTTGAGTCACCTTTATCACACTGTGGTGAGATTTCCAGAAATATTCTGTGTAATTTTGTCTTTGAATAGTGAAAACAATGCCATAAAACCTTGAATTGTATTAAACAGTGTCGTGCATTAATCGGACATGTATGTTTATATTTCAGGCTCTTCTCCCAGATATCCTCTGATAACTGTCCATCAAATTCTGCTTCCCATTTTGCCTTAATGGTGTTAGTCATGGTTGGGGCTATACTCTTCAATGTATTGTACGGACAAGAATCATATTTTCAGATCCAGCAAAATGTTTTAGACAACCATCCAATTTGTCTGGCGCTGCACTCTCAAGTCAAGAAGATGTTCTCACATAACTCCTAAACTGAAGATATTTATAGAAGTCCTGTTTTGGTAGAGCATATTTCTCTTGGAGCTGTTGGAAGGATGCAAATGCCACTTCTAGGTGTAAGTCACCAACACTAGATATTCTCATTTCCCTGCATGCAAGAAAAGCACCATCTGAATTGGGGGAGCCAATGAGGGATTCTCTATTATGGTAGTACGAAGAACATTGTCCTGAGCTTAAAATGCTTCTTAATTTGTCCAAATGCGTATGGTGTTATAAATTAATGGGTTGTAACTGTAGTTTACTATGCTTGGTGGCACAGGTGACAAAACGACTGAACCAGCCGGGAAAGGTACAGTCCTCTCACTGTATCTCCAACCCCCCAGGTAGCATTGGCATATCATCCAGCTAGTAGCCAATGGAGCGGATGCTGGCAACTCAGTAATAATGTGTGAAATTTGGCAGAGCCAGCCCTCCACTCATGTTACATTTACAAAGATGACCTTTCCCTATTCTGCATATTTCATAATCCTACATAAATGAAAGAATAATGGAATCTAAATGTTTGAAGAATGCTTTAGTAATAAACAGAGGTATGTTGTGGAGGAAATATAACAATTGTGGGAGAAATATCAGCTTAATAGCATTCTACATAATTCATGTAAAAGTGAATCCATGGGTGGGTTTTGGGGAGGAAGGGAGGAAGAGAGTGAAAAAGCATGTGAATGTGAGGTGTCTTGGAATGTGTGGCGTCCCAAGACAGTACCCATTGTATAAGATAATTATTAACAGACGGTGCCAGGGGTCTCAAGAGAGAGAGAGAGAGCCCATTGTCAGGGGTCCCGGTGATAAGGGAGGTGAAATGTGAACGGTGACTTATGTAGGGGAATCAAATGGTCAATGTTATCTCTGGACAAGCATAAAAGCACCCGCCCAAGTTTCATCCGACAGAGAATACATCCGGCTCAGTTCTCTCCTGGACGTCCATGGCAAGTCTGGTCTGATGCTGTTCTTTTGTAATAAACCTATTATTTTACTCAAGTCAGCATCAGCGGTCACTCCTTCTTCATCAACACATCAAAATCATCAAGAAACTACAAATTGATGTCACGAAACAGGATCTGTTGGGCCTCACTTGCCGATGCTGCCCGCTCCAGTGAATTACCACTTTAAAACCTCAGGGTGAGTGTTCCCTCACAAATTGAGCCGTGTGTGGTTCTTGAAGCGGTAGCGTTTTGTGCAGATAGGCTGCACTGACAAGAGCAGATTGTGTGGAGATGGAGATGATGTGTTGATGTGTGAAGTGAGTTTCCATCTAAATTGGGGTTTATTAAGTTGTAAGCAATGTAAATAAGGGGAATAAAAGAATAATAAACGAAGAAAAAGAGAATTAAGTTGAAATAGAGAAGAGAGACAAGAGAAATAAAATATGAAGTTAAAAGTAAAAGTTAAAGGCTTAAAAGATGTGGAGAAAGTTGAAGTAAAAAGTAATTGTAGAATGGCAGAACTAGTAGCCAAAAGTTATTTAAATAACCATGCAAGATTAATGAAGACAGGGTCCGTATCTCCTTAAACGGTAAGAGGTGTACATTAAATGCTGTGTGAAAGTTGGCCGTATGAAAATATAATATAGTCAAATCTGTGTAGGAAAAACAAAGAGGAAATAACCCTGGCCAGGGGAATTGGCTAAATATAAAATGATACGAATAAAGATGAAAAAGATGAAAAGTGAAAAAGAAATAAAAGTTAAAAGCCTAGATTAAGATGAAAAAGATGAAAAGTGAAAAAAGAGATGAAAGTTAAAAGCCTAAAGTAAGATGAAAAAGATGAAAAGTGAAGTAAAAAGAGTAACAAGTTAAAGGCTTAAAAGATGAAAAATAAAGTGAAAGTTTAAATAAAATGAAAAATGGGGAAAAGCAGGGCTGAACCAGCCTAGGAAATGAGTGCACATTGAACATGCATGCTGAAAGAATCTGATCAAAAAGATAATTTGTTAGAAGTCTGGCCAAAGTGAAAATCTTGATGAAATTAAAAAAGTATAAATGAGTCGACGTTAAAGTATAAAGTTAAGCACTGTTGATGTTTTTGGAGAATCAGATGTTCTGCTGGACAGACATGTCTTTTTCCTTTTGGTGTGTGAGTGTGCCTGTGTGTGTTTGTGGGTGATGTGTGAAGAGATTTGTGTATTGTTCGTGTATATGTATAAATTATATATACAATATATGTGTTATTAAATAGCTATACATGTGTGGTGAGAAGTTGAATAATACAAAGAGAAACATTTCTTGCGCTTTTACTGATAAATATATATGAGCCTGTTTACAGACTTTGTAAAGTTGATAATAAAGATTATGAGCCTTTCTTTAAGGACGTTTGATAAATATATATGAGCCTTTTTCTTTAAGGACGTTTGATAAATATATATGAGCATTTTTCTTTATGGAATTTTGACATTTGATAAAGGATATGAACCCTCACAGGACTTTATATATTTGATAACAAAATGAGCCTTCTTGAGAGAAGGACTAGAATCACCAGAAACAGTCTGCCTACACATGCATGTACACATTCAGAAAAGAAAAGAAAATCTCCTGCTCTGAATTATGGGTAGGATTTGTGGATTGTTTGATTGGTGTGTGGGTTTTTTCTTTGTCTTTTTGTGCTTGGTGTGTGTGTGACGGTGCTTGCTGTGAGTCCTGTTGGTTAAAAGAGCAGATAGTCTTGTTGAAATAGAAGGAAAAGCTGGGTTTGGATGCAAGAAAAGAGGTTTTCTGTTTCGGCTGCTGAGTGAGAGAAACAAGATCTGATTTATGACTGTGCGTAACTGCATTGGGCTGGGCTGTTCCGATGGGGAGCTAAAACGGGATGTTCACTTGCTGATGACCAGTGCAAACTGGAAGTTGTGCCTAAATTTAAGAGGTGGCGCAAGGAGTGGTGCTTCATACAGAGTGGAACTTAATCGACTCCCCCTGACAAGAGGGGCAGAGAAGAAGCCCCCTCCTCTCTCTCTTCTTTCTTAGTATGATAGAAGAAAATAAATAAATAAATGAATATTAAAATAAAATAAAATAAAATAAATAAAAATAAAATAAAATTAAATAGGAAAATATAATAAAAATAATTAATTTGAGGTGGTATTAGATTGACTAATATACTCTTTAGATTTAAATGCATCATATGAATACAATTAAACATTGCTTTATTTCAATTGTGTGAGAAATAAAAAAGCTGATAATGTATTTCTCATTGAATTGTATTATAGTATGTATAAGAATTTAGAGTGGTCTTAAGACACTGAACTCCTGTGTTGTTCTTTTTGTTTTTTCTTTCTTCCTGTCTTTTACTTTGCTGAGTGAGAGCTGGGGGAAAGACAGAGAAGATAGAATGTGTCTGAATTGGATCATCCAAGGGGCAGATGACAAGACATCTGGCAGTTCATCACGGACACTGGAAGCTTGCGGATGCTAACGCATAAGAATTCTGAATCCAGATTGAATAAGGTCAGTGCGGTTTATCCACAAACTCATTTCAATAGACACCTGCATTTACCTATATGTGTGTATATTTAGTTATAACCTACATGATTGCTTGTTTTCACATATAGGCTTACAGTAGTTATTTTTCTTATATTGTGTTTGCAATTAGTTAGTAAGAGACTTGGCAACGGACTGACTAATCAAGGCATTCGCCTAATTAATGGAGTATTATTGATTTGATTGATCACATGCGGAAAAGCTGATTTGATTTAAATACGGTTGAGTGCTGTGAATATTGGTTTCATTTTCTGGGTATGGTTTACCTTGATTTAGGCTGTTTTGAGAGTGAACATTGATGTACATTTTGATAATTAAAGATAAATGAGTATGGTCAGATGTAACAGATAATGAACAGGTGAAGTTGCTTTCATAAGTCGGAAGCTATTGGTCTCCTTAGGGGTTGGTAAATTCAGTTGTTTTTGGTTGAGCGTGATTACATGGTGCTTTATGAATAATTTTTAAATAAATCAATTCGATGTGCAATAAAATAAATGGATACAAAAATTACAAAAGTAATCACTCCTATTGATGTAGTGAGAAAGAATAATCCCCTTATTAAAGATATTGCAAAAATATCAGGAAAATGGAGCAAGCGGTGGCCTGACATTGAACAACCATGGCCAGCTGAAGGAACTCTTAACCTGGATGTGATTAAAACAATGCAGGTGCTTGTGTCCACATATAAAGTAAATCAAAAGAAAGGAAAAAAAGGAAAGAGACGCATGGAGAAAAGACAAATAGAACTTGGCATTCTGCAGCTGTTCGTAAAGGAGGGACAGACATGGTTTGAAGCTGCAAAGGAAAAAAGGAGAACAAAGTAGACAAGAAATAAAGAAAAATGAAAAGGAAACAGAAAAATAGATGGAGAAGATTAAGGCCCCCTTCTCACATACAGCATCTGTAAAGAAGCCCCCGCCTTATGAGAAGGAGGTAAAGTTCACGGATGTTTATCCCCAGACCCCAGTGATAACAACGGAGGGCAACTATCTCTTCAAAGATGAGGATGAGCAAATAATAGAGATGGGCAAAGCAACAACAACCATAAAGATGTATCCAAGCTCCAACAGTACCAAGAGAAGGAACCGTTTTTCAAGCAGACAACGAGTCAGAAGCCTGGAAATAGGAGAAGAGATTGTGAGTGACTCTGACGAAGCTATTGGAGGATACGACCCAGCAGTCAGACGGATGTTGGCTAAAGCGGAGGAAAAAGGAGCATGACCGGAAGGAACAGCACCGGGAGACTCTCAGAAAACTAACCAAATACAGTTGGTGGATAAGAAGAATGAGGAGAAGAAGGCTAAAGAGAAGGTTAATAGATGTGCAGAACAGAAGGTATTGTAGGTGGATAATGCACTGCGGCGCCCCCTAACGGGAGCAGCTGAAAGAACAAGATTCTTGGTGGTGGAATGAGGAAGTAAAGGAACAGCTATGAGATAAACTCTGATGATTGTCTTGATAAAGAGCGTGACATTGAGAAAAGTGTGCCACATATGACTTTAATGGTGGCTGAAGGATTTGAGCAGAAGCATATAGGAGAAAGGGTGGAAGTAGCTGCAGTATTGTCAAGAAAAAGTAGCTTATTTGGGTCAAACAATAACCCATGGACACAGAAGCATCTCTGAGAGTCATTTGGAAGCCATTCGAATGGCACCAAAGCCCAGATCAGTCAGAGAGATGATGACATTTCTTGGCATTGCAGGATATTCTTCAGCCTGGGTAGAAGATTTTGCCTGCCTAACAGGGCCTTTGAGAGCCATGATAAAAGAGACTGGGAATGCTCAACTTCATTGTAACCTAACCTGGACGCAGGAACGTCATATGGCATTTGAGACGATCAAACAGAGGTTACAAGAAGCTCCAGCGCTAGTGCTGCCAGACTACTCTAAGAACTTTTTGCTGTATGTGGCTACGTCCACTGGGGGCAAATATGCATGCACAGTTCTTTGTCAGCCCACAGGAACAGGGACAAGTCCTCAACCTGTTTCGTATTATTCTACTGCCTATTCAGAAGTAGAATTGGGGCTACCATGGTGCTACAGAGCAATGGTGGGAGTTTATCTTATGTATGATAAAGCATCATCAGTAACTATGAGTTACCCAGTGACAATTCTTACCCATCATAGTCTCAGAAATCTTTTGAACTTTGGTAAGTGTACATTGACCATGTCTAGTCTGCTGAGGCAGGATGCAGAGGGCCCAAATCAAGATCAGGGACCCGGCAGCCGCCCATAACAGCTTTTATGGACGACTTAACAGTGATGACCACATCTGTTCCTGGGTGCAGGTGGCTCCTTCAGGGGAACAGCTCATCTCTTGGGCGAAGATGAGCTTCAAGTCAGCGAAGTCCAGGTCTCTGGTCCTGAGAAAAGGCAAAGTGGCTGACCACTTCTGCTTTACTCTGGGAGGGACTAAGATTCCAACGGTGACCGAAAAGCCTGGCAAGAGCCTGGGTAAAATCTTTGACAGCTGAAGGACGCAGCGGCAATACAGCAGACCAAGAGCGACTTGTCATCCTGGCTCACAGCCATTGACAAATCCGGCCTCCCAGGAGAGTTCAAGGCCTGGATACACCAGCACAGAGTCCTGCCCAGAATACTCTGGCCCCTGTTAGTCTACGATGTACCAGTGACAACGGTAGAGGCACTCGAGAGGACCATCGGCCTTCGGCAGATGCGAAGGTGGCCTTGGCAGGAATTCTCGTCAAGACTGGGAGGAAGTGGCAGGCACAAGAAGCCATCAGCAGAGCGGAGGCAAGGCTGAGGCACAAAACCTTAGTCGGAACCGTGGCAATGGGGAGGGCAGGCCTTGGTAGCTTTCCAAAGCCACGCTATGACTGTGCCTGTGGAAAGGAGAAGCGCCAACTGGTCCAAGACGAGATCCGTGCAGAGGTGGAGGAAGAACGCAAGTGCAAGATGGTTGATATGTCCAAGCAACGGGGCGTGGACTAGGTGGGAGCATGCGGATCCTCGCAAACTCACCTGGGCAGAGCTCTGGAGAGCTGAACCTCTGCGCACAAAGTTTCTCATCCAGACAGTCTACAACGTTCTCCCGAATCCGGCCAACCTTCACACCTGGGGCCTGGCAGACACTCCTGAGTGCAAGTTGTGCCAGAGGAGGGGCACCATGGAGCACATTCTGAGCTGCTGCCCAAAGGCGTTAGGAGGGGGGAGGTATCGTTGGCGCCACGACCAAGTTTTAAAATCCTTGGCGGATTCCATCTGCACAGCGATACAGAACAGCAAGACCCAGGTTGCCCAGAAGCAGTCAATCACGTTCGTTAGAGCGGGGCAGAAGGCAAACCATCAGCCCAACGCTTCAGGAGGGCTCCTCGCTACCGCTCGTGACTAGCAGCTCCAAGTTGACCTGGGAAGGCAACTCAAGTTCCCAGCTAACATAGCTACCACTTCAATCCGCCCAGATATGGTGTTTACATCGGAGTCCACCAAGCAAGTGGTCCTGCTAGAACTGACTGTCCCATGGGAGGACCGGATTGATGAAGCCAACGAGCGCAAGAGGGCTAATTATGCTGAGCTCACCAGTGAGTGCCGGAGCAACGGCTGGAAAGCCTGCTGTGAGCCTGTCGAGATCAGGTGCAGAGGATTCGCAGGTCATTCACTCCAGAGAGTGTTCAAACTCCTTGGTATTAGAGGACTGCAGTTGAGGAGAGCCACTAAGAACATTCTTGAGGCCGCAGAAAAGACCTCACGGTGGCTGTGGATCCGTAGGGGGGATCCGTGGTGCGCGCTACTTGTACACAAGCCGGGGGGTTGATCGCCCCTGGTTGGGTCGCCTGGTGGAGGGTGTCCGATGATTAAAGACCCGAAACACCCTGAGAACCCAGGTCCATCGCTGAAGATGTGTGTCCAAGTATCACCGTAAGGTGTATTAAAGTTCTCGGCTAAGAGACTATCATCTATCTATCATCTAACTATCTTAGAGCAGGAAGATGTCACCTTAGTAAAGTGAATGGTAAACGATAAATCCAGCTGGGAATTTGCCAACACCAGAAGATGGGGAACCACATGATTGTGTTCAGGAAGTAGAGAGATGTGCAAAGCTCAGATCAGACTTGCAAACTTTGCCACTGCATGTGTCAGATGTAGAGTATTGGACTGATGGGTCCTGCAATCGAATAGGAGACACATTGAGTGCTGGTTATGCAGTAGTCAAAGTCCAAGGAACTGAATTTGTCATTTAGAAAGCAGAAGTAATACCACAACCTGCTTCTGCACAGCTTGCTGAGCTTGTGGGCCTGATGGAAGCTTGTCTATTGGCCGAAGGTAAGCGAGTGACAATATATACAGATTCTGCATATGCACATAATGTGTGTCATTTATTTGGATCAGTGTGGAAAAATTGAGGATTTAAGAAAACCGATGGTTCTCCGATACAGAATCATGCTCAGATAATGAAATTGTTGCATGCAATGATGAAGCCAAAGGAAATAGCTGTAGCTAAGTGTGCAGCAGACAAAAGTCTGACAATGCTCTGTCCCTTCTATCAGACCTGTAATCCTCAGATTGTCATTTTGAACATCCTTCCAGTTCCAGGCATTTACTATTAAGTCGACCAACTTTCCCAGTGATACGTTTCACGTTTGCCTCCAAATCCACAACAATGTCTGTTGTGTGTGATGCTGACTGCTCCAGTCCATTCAATGTCTCAGCCTGTGATTCGGCTTGGGCTTTCAATGTCGTGGTGCACACATCGGTTTCTGTTCTCAAAGGCCACGGCTCTGCCTTGGCCTTCTTCGGCATGATCACTCTTCTGCTTGTTTCCCATTTTTGAGTTTGGCATTCTTGGGTCCCTGGAGTAATCCACTTTCTCAAGCACATCGGATGCTAAGCTTTTGTAAAAACTAAAATAAACGTGTCCCTATTCTGTTTTAAAATAAAATTACAAATGGAAATCAGTGAGCATTGTCACAAGGTGCGTCTTATCGCCTCATTGCTCCCCCTAGAGTCCGTGAGGTTGCAGTTTTGAACAGTGTGTTGCAGAAGAAGTGATTTGACACTCACTGCTCCTGGGACATGGCTACATGTGGCTCTGTGCAGATGTGTCCGAGTGGAACATCTGACACGTAAAGATAATGTGATTCGAGCTATGGGAGCTGGGGTATAATGCAAATTTAGATTAAAAACTGTGAACTGTGTGGTGAAAAAGTCCCCACAATTTATTAAGAATCTACACCAATGATAACCAGATAAAAAGTTTATATTAAAATCTGCTGGATTTTTAAGGTCGCAAAAAGGGTGGACCCCACCACCAACAATATAAAACACCATAAAAAAGAACCGTTTGTTTTTGTTTGAATGTCTATTTCCTAAAAAGTGCCATCGAAAACAAAAAAATATAATATAGGATTTTTTTCAACAAAATTATCTCACAGATTACCAGTTGAATGCCTCTGTTGTCAAATTTAAAATTCTTCAGCAGATGTTGTATTTAGTTTGGTTAACTTTGAACTCACAGCCCCTGAGTTGAACGATGCAAAAAGATAAAATCATCTTGGCTTAAACCCGAACTTGTCAGCTTTTTTTTTTTTTTTTTTTTTTACCTGTGCTGTCTGCATGTTAGGCATACAACACAGAGTATTTGTATGCTATTGTATCTAGCATAGAGTTAGTCTGCAAGTGGAGTTTGCATTCTCAATCTGCAATACAACTCTTTATTCATTTTTAAATCATCAAGAACTGCTGTAATAACTCTGTCCCATGGATGACCTATGGGATGACAAGAGCACAGTTTTTTGTTATACAGAGCCGCCACCAATCCCCCTCTTTGGAGAACTCTTTTATCATGTTTGGGTTTATAAACAACTAATCACTACCCCAAGAGGGTTAGATTCACCACAGGTGAGACAATTAAACATAGAACCAAACAACATTTACACGGCAACATAAACAACATGTGTTAAAGTTATTCAGGTCCAGGAAAACTGGAACAGCAATTGGTCACGTGGCCTCTTCCCATAGTTATGGCAGTAAATGAGGGAGGAAAGGAGAGGAATGCAACCAGGAGGGTGCAATTGCAGTTAAAATTGCAGCGTGTGGGGGTGCGAGACCTTCAGGCAAGTCGAACCCGCCATGGAGAGACCACGCAGACCCCCCCCGGACCTGACCGCGCCCTAGCACGCCCACCTCCTGTACCTGGAGGTACCCAACCTACAGTAACCAGCCACGGGCGTAGAGCGGCCCGCCATGTGCCTCCACCATGCTGGGCAGCTCCGTGCCCCCATCCGGTCCCTGGTCAGCCCCCGGCCGCTGAGCATGCGGACTACAGAACAGAGGGCAGCAGACGGCCACCCCAGCCAGAGCTCGCCCCCCCCCAGCGACGAGTGCCCCGCGCACCAAGAGCGCCAGAGGACAGGTACCCCGACACCCCGGTGTGACAACAGGAGTCCACCCCAACCTAAGGAGGCCACATGGTGAGCCTCGCGCGGAGCACACCCGGCCAGGTTCAGGCCCCTGGGTCACAGGACCAGACGGAACGCCTAACCAGCCCCGGCACAACAGGCAACCGCCCCCACAGGACGCAGAAGGACACGCAAGCCCCACCACCCTGCCCACAGGGCAGGCGACCCCAGTGGCGCGCCCACCTGCCGACCACAGGGCCAAGACCTGAACCCGCAACCACGCCTCAAACCAACACACGGACACCAGTTGCAGGCGCTCCCCAGGAGCCCAGCCCCCCCACCCCCGGAGACAAGCAAGCTCACCCCAGGAAAAAGAGCAGGCACCCTTACAAAAACAGAACTAACTGCCACGGACGTCTCCAGTCACTAGTCAGCTTTTCAACATCTTGAAGATTTTTGCACTACCCTTGGCTGAGCCAGCCCCAGCTTCATGCACCAAGCTGGAAAAGCTTCTATGTGTAAAATACTAAATCAAACACATAAAAATGATTCCTCAAATATATACTCACGATTGATCTTCTTTCATATTCACAAAGTGCTGAAAAATTTACATTGGTGAAGTGCTTCAATGACTTCAGTACAACAAACTGCACTGGAGTATAAAGAAACGTCTCCATAGAAAAATAAATAAATACCAAGATCCCCTGGAAGATTAGAAAGAAAGAAACAATCTTTATTTGTCACACAACACACCACATGCTTGCACACACACACACACGCACACACGCACATGCACCTCACGTCCTTACTGACGTGAGGTGGAGGAAACCCCATGTGAAACCCCATGTAAGCACAGGGAGAACATGCAAACTCCACACAGAAAGGCTCCTATTTTGGGAGATAACCAACAGCGCCCCAGACGGGAATCGAACCCAGGATTATTTAAGATGCTTTAGACAAGCTGTACACTAAAACATTAATCTGAAACAAAAATAAATCTGATCTTACCATAGACCTCTATGTTATAGAGGGAAAACCAAAACCAATAATGAGAACTTTGGGTATTTTTGGAGGGTTCCCTCTTTACAAATGATTGTTTTTTTTCCCGACTCTTCGTTCTTCTTCATAATTCTGTTAAAATGATTTGTTTTGGGTACATTCAATATGAATTATGTCAAATGCCTTGATTTTTTTTTTACATTAATTGAATCCTCACTTATTATCTGTTTGTGAGTTGAAGATCGAACAAAGCGAACAAATTAATGAACAAAAAGAACAAACTTGTTGTACATACAAATCCTCTTTTGCGACTTCAGATTCCTGAATCATTTTGAAGATCTGTTCAATATGAACAAATTGTTTGTGAGTCGTGCATCACTTGGTAAAACAGGAACAAATGCAACATCTTTCTCTTTCCTTTTTTCACACAATTGTGTCGGAACTCATCCCCCGTAGAGTGATGACTGTCTGGGGGAAGTGAGGAGAGTTTCGGAGCAGAGCTTGTCTGCTTCCATATTCCTCAGCTCGCTGAGGGCCCACTGTAAGGTGTCCTCTGGGATGTCTGAGGTAGTGAAAGGCAAATTTTCACTGTCAGGAAAAGAATAACATTTCCTCTGTGGGTTTTTTTTTGGTCCATCAGGTGAAGAGAGGACTGTAAAACACATTGGATTGTGTTTTCCGTAGAGCTGGGTGGAATAAAACCGCCATGCTCTTGTTTTCCCGTCTCCACGTCCCCTTGTCGCTTTCTGGCAGAAAACAACAACGACAACAACAACAACAACAACAACAACAACAACAACAACAACAAACATAGCACAGGATCTGGTTTAAAGCAATTGACTGTCGGCCATTTTAAAACATTTAACCGTGTATATTTCTTCCCTTATCCATTCACTGTAGCTTCCTGGGTCAGTGTCAAAGTTTGTTTTATTTAGCCCTCAATTTAGTAATATTGCTTTTGCAAACCCAGTCTGAAACCCATATTTCTGACAAAGTATTACACTTCTAATGTTCAACTATCCACTAGAGCAGCGTTTCTCAAATTGTACTCCTAGGGGTACTGCAGGTGTACTGCAGGGGGTACGAAAAAAAAAAATAATATATATATATATATATATATTGGTAACATCGTGAAGGTTATACTCTTAGAGGTACACTTACACTAACTAAAACAGTTTGTCAACCACTGTTCTAGGCTATTAAAGGCTCCTACTCATCAATAAAGGGAGTATTTTTCAAAGTGCATTAAAACTGTAAATATTATCTATTGCATTGCTGTAAGTATAAAAACTGTCCTTTATTGAGATTAGTTTGCCTCTGTTGTTGTGATGGTAATGATGATTTCTGACCAGAACTTAAGGCTTTAAGTGTAATTAATATAGTGTGTCAGGGCTATTCAACTGCTTTCTGTTGTGGGACAGAATTTCAGCCTGTTCCCGGTAAAACAAAGAAAAAGACAATTCAATGCACTTTCATATTCTTCAAATTATCTTCATAAATCTTCAAAAACACTACAGGTATTTCCGTAAATGAATGTTACTACAGTTCATTGCTAACCTGCAAATGTAATAAAATGGCCAGTCTTTACATTTACATTTAGCAGACGCTTTTATCCAAAGCGACTTACAATTGTTCAAACACCGACGGACGCAGCCATCAGGAGCAATTAGGGGTTAAGTGTCTTGCTCAAGGACACTACAGCATGCTAGCAGGAGGAGCCTGGGATCCAACCAGCAACCTTTAGATTACTAGACCACCAGCTCTACCTCCTGAGCTACCATCCCCCTTTATCCCGTCTTTATTGGTACTGTACGTAATGTTTGTCCTCACAATATACCAAGGATTTCATGTAGTATTTTTCTAAATCCCTTCACCCAGTTCCACCTTGAAATCAAATATTCTGATTCTATCTGTTATTATGTCTATTGATATGAAAAACAAAACCTGACACATGTATACTGCAGAAAACCTTCTGCATATGTTTTGTTTAGTTTGCATTTGCTTTCTCGAACTTATTTTTACAGTTGGCCATTAACTTTGAGGCGACCCACATTTTATGGTTGCCAGTCACTTCAATAATCAGCATTCTGGTCCCATTCTGGTGAAACTCTACGATTTGTAGGAGCAGATTCCAGACTTTCCAGCGTGTCCTAACACATTGTGACTGGAACACCAGGCTCCACATGAGACTACTCTACTAGCGCTACCAGCATGCACGGCATCCTGGGACACCTGTGTAACTGGTCAAAAGCCTGGCACCTCGTCAACAGATTATATGACTGAGCTGAAGTGAAATTGAAAGAGGAAAGAGTTGATGCAAGCGTTACTTTTCCTTCTATGGAACTTCAGACAGTGATTTATTGCAAAAATACATCTTAAGTCATCTTTCGTATTTGTATGATTATACTGGACATTTCAATTTCAATATTCTCAAAGAAAATAATAATCATGCAGTAGTAACAAATTAATAATATTATTTAATAGTAGCAGTAGTAATAATAATAATGTTAATAATAACAACAACAATAACAATAATAATAATAATAATAATAATCATAATAATAATAATAATAATAATAATAACAATAATAATAATAATAATAACAATTATCATAATAATAATAATAATAATAATATCAAGATTAAAAAAACAAAAAAATAGGTAATTTACTAATATATTAGAAATAAAAACCTTTTCCATTTACACTTGTTCACCAACATCAGGACAATTCACAACAATAACAGCCCTTCTTTCAAGGAAACTACTATTTAACTTTTATCACATTCATATCACCAATTCATCATTTATTCTGATATATGTTTATATATCTACTTGTAATCAGTCCTAGAGGGTTGATTAAAGAAACAAAGATGCAAATGAGTATTAACAAAACAATAACTTAACATTGCTAAACTGAATTAACAAAATCCTTTTATCTCAACAGAAAAACTCCATCATGTGTTTAATGAGGCCTAAACGAACAACTGATCCAACTTTCTAAATTTAGACATTCTTTCCAATACGTGATCTCAAAAACACATTTAAACAATTAAAGTAGCAGACCAATACACATATCAAAATAATCAAACAGTGTTTTGTAATGGCCAAGGAGCAAACAAAGGAAAGAAATTATGCTGCAAAACTTTTCCTAGTGGAGGGCGCGTCGATACAATAAGTATCGATACTTCAGATATTACATCTCAATTTGCAGATTGATTCTAGCGTTTATCAAAGAGTAGAACTGTCTGTTCTCATCTTTTTCTTGTAAGGTTATTTCAGTGGTAAAATTTCTTTTTGACATGTGGGAGACCTCGGTTTGATTCCTGATCAAAGCGTGTAAACTGCTCTGAGTTGCAAGAGAAGTGCTATATTTATCAGAAACAGATTTGTTGCCAAGTAGGTTTTCACATACGAGCAATTAGCTTTGGTCTGAGGATGCATAACAATAAACATAGTGCAACTGCAAGGACAATAAAGGCAAGTTCTGCAAACTACAAGAAACACAAGTGTCAAATTAACAATAGAAGATATGAATAAGTGGTACAAGAATAAGTGCAATATATTTGTTTCAAAAGATAAAATTGCTATGCAGTTTTGTGCAGGAATGTGTAACTAATTATCAAGGGAATGTCCAAAAATGAAAACCATCATTATCTTCCAACAAGAGCATAATATTAAGTCATGTTCTGTGCATATGAACCCATCTTAGTGCCTTGCTACATACATGCTTCAGTTGGGTATCAAACCCAGGTCTTACGTCTGCTGCTGCAAGTAGAAATTCTACTACCCAGCTTACCCTATAATGATGGCTAACCTTTGGCAAATAATTTAGCGAACATGAAAATGTATTCAGATTTAGCCTATTGATGATGCATTTACCTCATGCATCATGCCACATTGCTCTTCCCTACATGAAAGTACAGAAGATGCTTTTAATAATAAAAAGTATTAGTATCTATCAGTGATTCTGGCTCCACAACCACAACCGTGCCCTCCTAGCCAGCTTGGGTGTCTGCAGGGATAGGGGGGTGGACCTATCAGGGTGGAAATGAGATGCTTGGATTTTGAGACCGTTGTGACAGACAGATCGGCCCCACGTGAGAGCTGGGCTTCACTCTGTGTTACATTATCCTCATCATCATGACAAGTAAGTGTCCTCTTCTTTTAATTAATTTTCTTTGTGTTATAATGTCTGACAGAGGGTGGCAAGAAGAAGAAGAACAATCTTTAATCGTCACACAGCACACCACACTACAACACATGCACATGCTTTGGATGGTGGCCGGTGAAATGAGGCCTCTGCGTTTAACACATCCTGGCTTGTCCTTCCTCCGGGGGCACAGCCAGGAACAGTGGGCAGCATTCGTGGACGTGCCTGAGGACCTGGTAATAGTGTCCATCGCTGGTCAGACGATGATGTGTGCATGTTTTTGGTGGCGGTCCTTACTGACGTTAGGTGGAGGAAACCCCATGTGAGCACAGGGAGAACATGCAAACTCCACACAGAAAGGCTCCTATTTTGGGAGATAACCCACCCGGAGCACGGTGCCAACAGCGCCCCAGGTGGGAATCGAACCCAGGACCTTCTTGCTGTGAAGCAGCAGTGCAATGCGTCTTTATGTTACAGAATCTATAATGGAAACCAAATAATAAAATGTTTTATTTATTTATTTATTTATTTATTTAATCTAGCCACTGGGGGTGCACAAGCCAGTCTATCATCAGTGCCGGTTCCAAGCCTGCATGAATAGAGAGGGTTATGCCAGGAAGGGCATCCGGCGTAAAAACCATGTCAAATCACACATGGGGACAACAAATCTGATTTTCACCGGATCGGTCGAGGCACGGGTTAACAACGACCGCCACTGGTGCGGTTAGCCAACAGAGTGCCAGTGGAAATTGTGCTACTGTCGGCTGAAGAAGCAGAAGAGGGGGAAGGCGTATCCAGAGACAGCAGGAGAGGAAGAAGGGTAGGAGAGAAGAGTTGAGAGTAGGAAATTTGAACATTGGCACAATGAGGGGTTAAGCGAGAGAACTGGCTGACAAGGTCGAGAGAAGGAAGGTAGATGTACTATGTGTACAAAAGACCAGGTGGAAGGGGAGTAATGCCAGTAGTATCGGACCGGGTACAAACTGTTCTACCATGGAGTGGATGGCAGGAGAAATGGGGTAGGGATAGTCTTCAAGGAAGAATATGTCAAGAGTGTTTTGGGGTGACGAGAGTGTCGGACAGAGTGATGTGCATTGGTGGGGGGATAATGAATGTGGTCAGTGCATATGCTCCCTAAGTTGGGTGTGATATGGAAGAAAAAGAAGAATTCTTTAGTGAGTTGGATGTAATGGTGGAGAGCGTTCCCAAGGGAGAGAGTGTGGTCGTTTGAGCAGATCTCAATGGGCATGTTGGCGAAGGGATGAGAGACATAGGTGATGAGAAGGTGACGGGTAGGTATGGTGTCAAGGACAGGAATATGGAGGGACAGATGGTGGTGGATTTCACCAAAAGGATGGAATTGGCTGTTGTGAATATGTATTTCAAGAAGAGGGAGGAACACAGGGTGACATTTAAGAGTGGAGGAAGGTGCACACAGGTGGGCTGCATCTTATGCAGGAGGTGCAACCTGAAAGAGATTTGTGACTGCAAAGTGGCAGTAGGGGAGTGGCCAAGAAGAGGAAGAGAGTGAAAGAAGAGCCAAAGATAAAATGGGGGAAGTTGAAAAAAGAGGAGTGTTGCATGCAATTTAGGGAAGAGGTAAAGCAGGTAGGAATGAATGGCTAATAGATGACTGGGAAACAACTGCAGAAGTGGTGAGGGAGACGGCCAAGAATGTATCATGCGGGAAGAGGAAGCAAGACGAGGACTCTTGGTGGTGGAATGAGGAAGTACAGGAGAGCATAGAGCAGAAGAGGTTGGCGAAGAAGAAATGGGATAGTCAGAGAGATGAAGAAAGTAGACAGGAGTACAAGCTGATGCGCCGCAAGGCGAAGAGAGAAGTTGCAAAGGCAAAGGAAAAAGCATATGATGAGTTGTATGAGAGGTTGAACAGTAAGGAAGGAGAAAAGGACTTATTCCAATTGGCAAGATAAAGTGATCAAGCTGGGAAGGATGTACAGCAGGTTAGGGTGATGAAGGATAATGATGGGAATGTGCTGACTAGTGAGGAGAGAGTGTTGAGAAAGTGGAAGGAGTACTTTGATGAGTTGATTAATGAAGAAAATGAGAGGGAGAGAAGAGTGGATGATGTGGGGATAGTGGATCAAGAAGTGCACCAAATTAGCAAGGATGAGGTGAGAACAGCATTTAAGAAGATGAAGAGTGGAATGGCAGTTGGCCCAGATGACATACCTGGGGAAGCATGGAAATGTTTAGGCGAGATGGCAGTGGCGTTCCTAACGAGACTGTTTAACACCATCCTGGAAAGGGAGAGGATGCCGGAGGGGTGAAGAAGAAGTGAACTGGTACCCATCTTTAAGAATAAGGGATACATACAGAGCGGTAGTGACTACAGGGGAATAAAGTTGATCAGCCACAGTATGAAGCAAAGGGAAAGGGTAGTGGAGGCTAGGTTAAGAGGAGAGGTGGGGATCAGCAAGCAGCAGTATGGTTTCATGCCAGGAAAGATGATGCAGATGTAGTGTTTGTAAGTACAGGGAAGGCCATAGGGAGTTGCACTGCGTCTTTATGGATTTAGAGAAAGCATATGATAGGGTGCCGAGAGAGGAAGTGTGTTATTGCATGAGGAAGTCGGGGGTGGCAGAGAAGGACGTAAGAGTGGTACAGGATATGTATGAGGGCAGTCAGACAGTAGTAAGGTGTGCAGTAGGCGTGACGAAGGCATTTAAAGTGGAGGTGGGATTGCTTCAAGGATCAGCTCTGAGCCCTTTCTTGTTTGCAATGGTGATAGACAGGTTAAGAGATGAAATCAAGCAGGAGTCCCCATGACTATGATGTTCGCGGATGACATTGTGATCTGAAGCGAGAGTAGGGAGCAGATTGAGAGCCTGGAGAAGTGAAGGCATGCATTAGAGAGAAGAGGAATGAAAGTCAGCAGAAGAAAGACTTCTGTGCCTGAATGGAAGGGAGGGTGGAGAAAAGCTGAGAATGCAAGGAGTGGAGAAGGCAGATGAGTTGAAGTACTTGGGGTCGACAATCCAAAGCAGAGGAGAGTGCGGGCGAGTGGTGAAGAAGAGAGTACAGGCAGGGTGGAGTGGGTGGAGAATAGTGTCCGGAGTAATCTGTGACAGAAGGGTTCCAGCAAGAGTGAAGGGGAAGGTCTACAGGATGGTAGTGAGACCAGCTATGTTGTACAGTTTAGAGGCGGTGGCACTGATAAAAAGGCAGGTGGCTGATCTGGAGGTGGCAGAGTTGAGGATGTTGAGATTTTCATTTGGAATGATAAGGATGGACAGGATTAAGAATGAGTATTAGAGGGACAGCTATGGTTGGACAGTTTGGTGGAAACGTGAGAGAGGCCAGATTGAGATGGTTTGGACACGTGTGTAGGAGAGATGAGAGTTACATTGGGAGAAGGATGCTGAGGATGCAGCTGTCAGGCAAGAGGAAAAGAGGAAGGCCAAAGAGAAGGTTTATGGATGTGGTGAGGGAGGACACCCAGGCGGTTGATGTAAGGGAGGAAGATGCACAGAACAGAAGGTATTGGAGGCAGATGATCCACTGAAGAAGATTTGTTTATTTATTTATTTATTTCCCATTTACAGAGCAGTTTTGTTCGAGTGACACAGAATGGAACGTTTTCGTATAACCACCCCTATCTATCTATCATATCTATCTACAGTATCTATCTAAAGCAGACATGTCAAACTCAAGGCCTGCGGGCCACATCCGGCCCGCTGGACAATTGTATCCGGCCTGCGAGATAATAATTTATGTCTATCAGAATTGGCCCGCCAGTATATATCATGCACAGCATTAATACTACAAATCCCAGACTCCACTGCAATTGCTGGCGCTTTGGAGCCAGTTATTGGTTGAGACGTCATTCAACTCCGGCAAGCCCCTTTATTGACAAACTCATCAGTCTCACGCTCATCCTGTCACTTCAGGTCAACTTTAAGCTAACTCTAGCCCTCCCAAAAATGGCCAAACGAAAGGTGGACTTTGAAGACAGGGGCTTTCAAGACAGATGGGAGGCAGAGTATCTCTTCACTAACACAAGGGGTAAACCTGTTTGTCTTGTGTGCAGAGCTGTTCTGGCCGTAATTAAAGAATACAACATAAGACACCCTATGAAACAAAACACAGGGACGGGTACAAGGAGCTGGCACACAGCAGAAGCTCCAGAAGGTAGAAGAGTTAAAAAAAAAAAGTCTGGTGTCACAGCAGGCAATGTTCAAAAAAGCAAAATCTCAATGAGAGGCTGCCGTTAAAGCTAGTTTTTTGTGGCAGAAGAAATAACAAAATCGGCCTGGCCATTTACTGAGGGAGAGTTTGTGCAGAGATGCATGATTAAAGTGTGCAAAGTCGTGTGTCCTGACAAACAGCAGGCATTTTGAATTGTAAGCCTTACCAGAAACATCAATGCTGACCGGACATGTGCGCTTGCTACCAATGTACAAAATCAGCTGATGGAAAAAGGAAAAGACTTCATTGCATATTCCCTTGCTGTGGATGAGAGCAGCAACACAACAGATACATCCCAGCTGTCAATCTTCACCCGTGGAGTTGACTCTAACTTATGTGTTACAGAGTAACTTTTGGAAATTAAATCAATGCACGGCACAACCACAGGAAAAGACATATTTGAAGAAGTATCTAATTATGTAAATGAAATGAAGCTGCTTTGGGACAAACTGGTAGGACTGACAACAAATGGAGCGCCAACAATGTGCGGTAGAAAGAGTGGATTAGTGGGCAGAATGCTGGATAAGATGCGGGAGAAAAATTGCGCAGGTGAGCTGATAGTTTACCATTGCATTATACACCAGGAAACATTGTGCGGCAAAGCGCTAAAAATGGAACATGTAATGAGCACGGTGACATAGACTGTTAACTTTAGAAAAGCCAAAGTTTTAAACCACTGCCAGTGTAAGGCTTTTCTAGAGGAGATCGATTCTAAAAATGGTGACATGCCCTCTCACACAGAGGTGCGCTGGCTAAGTCGAGGGAAAGTGCCCAACAGATATTTCAAGTTGCGTGAAGATATCTGTTAGTTTATGGAAAGCAAAGGGAAAGACAACACAGAGCTGCATGATGAGAAGTGGCTGTGTGAGCTGGCATTTCTGTGTGATGTAACAAACTATCTCAATGCGCTAAACCTCCATCTTCAGGGACGGGACCGTGTGATCACAGACATGCATGCTGCAGTGAGAGCTTTTAAAGCCAATCTGCGTCTGTGGGAGACGCAGATGTTGCAAGGAAACTCGGGTCACTTTCCATGCTGCTTGTCGATGACGCACAGGGTTTCTGCTGTTATTTTTCCATGTGCACATTTTGCTGAAAAACTAGGTATACTTAGTACTGAGTTCACACGGCGATTTGCCAAATTTGAAGCTCAGAAAACTGAGTTTGAACTTCTAGGCACCTATGAACATCCAAATGGAGCTACTTGACCTCCAATGTAGCGACACACTTAAGGCGAAGAAGGAAGTATGGCTGGACAGTTCCCACATTTCATCCCTGAAACGATGCAGCAACTCCACCAACAAGCTGCTCAAATGCTCTGCATGTTTGGTAGCACATACCTTTGCGAGCAACTTTTCTTTGTGATGAAGATAAACAAAACATTACAGAGGAGTTGTCTCAGTGACAAACACCTTCATTCCATCCCGAGAATTGCCACAGGTCAGAGCCTGACTCTGACTCTCCGGACATTTGCAGCTAAGAAAAGATGCCAAGCATCCGGCTTGGGCTAATGTGCGTCAGAGCAAAATGTACTTAAAAGTTTTTGCATTTTTCTCCTGATCACAAGGAATACTGTTAATAGTTATATGCCTGAATTATTTGCACATTTTCAACAGACTATCAAAAATAAAACAAGTTATTATTATTACTACCAAAAACATTTTCATCAGAAATGAGTCAGAGGACAGAGAGGAACACAAAAAAATAATGCCACTGATATGTATTTTATTTGAAATTTAGTATGTTCTGAATTCTCAAAGGTGCCTTTGGAGAAGTTAAATTAAGTTAAGTCAATTTGTGATAATACATCTGAAAAAAACATGTTCTTATTTTCAATAAATATCGACTCTGTTTGACCAGCGACTTGGACCCAGTTTTTATTCATGGCCCCCTCTATGATTGAGTTTGACACCACTGATCTTAAGTATTTATCTTTCTGTCTGTCTATCTATCCACACTTTGAAACAGGGAAAATATATTAGAGGAAGTATAAATCAAGAAGTTAATACAAATACAGCAGCATTGCTATTGTAGTCTTTTCCCATCAATATGGGGACAAGTTAAACTCGCATACTCAGCATATTTATCCTGATAAGTCAAACTGAAGACTGTACAAATACCAACATAAAGCGATGAAGTTTCATAATATTGTGCTGTCACTTCAACCTTCAACAAACAGAAACGCTGAATCATATCTCTGTTTGGGAAGGGAAGCGAAAGGCAGCTTTTTGCTCTTGCTAACAGGAAGTTCTGCTTTTAGACGCCCTAATCATGATGGAGGACAGGGATGGAGGGAGCGTTTCGGAGTTTCACATTTAGCTGATGTGGCGTCGCAGCCGCTCACCCTTCAAACCAACCAAACGATGAAGACACGGATGATTTATGTTTAAAACCTGTGGTGGTGACAGTTTGGAGAACATGGAAAAGACTTCTCCTCCACGATTTCCCACCCTCTGTAATGAAGCACGATGTAGTCCACCATATTTAAAAATAACCCCTGTCCCATCCCAGCTATAGGTGCCATGTAACAGCTTCTCTCCCTCTCTCATACCCATAACAGATAGATGGATAGATAGATAGATAGATAGATAGATAGATAGATAGATAGATAGATAGATAGATAGATAGATAGATAGATAGATAGATAGATAGATAGATAGATAGATGGATAGATCAAAAACAATAGGCAATACTAATTGTGATAGAAAAAGCCAATATGCAATAAACAAAAAAATTGACAAGAAATGGCAAAATAGACCATTTTATATGTTGGTACTGACAACTTGGTATTGTTACTCTGTAGCTCTACACAAGTAGCACATTTTAAATCAAAGTTTTTGGCAATTGGTTACATGCATTTCTCGACACTGAGTTCACCTTTTCAAAACTCTCACGCAATAAGTCATCAGCAATCTGTGTGGAGTAAACTGATGATCATCAATGAGCACATCTTTCAAATTCATGAATTACTTTCTCACTCAAACTCAACCACCAGCAAAACTCTGTGTATCTAAAGCCCATTTTGCAGTTGTTTGCATAGTCTTTTCAAAATTGTTAAATTCAAGTTCAAAACTGGACAGCAATTTGCTGCTTTCCCACAGTAATACCGTATTTAAATATACTCAAGATAAGAATTTGTTATTTTTAATTGATTTGTTATCTTGCTGGATTTTACTTCAAATTCTTTGTTTATACAGCATAATTGACTTTGTAAAGGATACAGGTTTTGTAAATGTTTCGGAAATTGGAAACATAACATAAAGCCTTTTGTTTATGGACATTCATGGATCAAGTTTTGGCCTGTGTGTTCATTCTTTTGAAAAGGTGAATTCTGCTGGGACTTAATGTGCACAAGCAATTAAAAAAACTATAAATTACTGTGGGTCTACAACTTGATAACTTTCCTTTTATAAATGTAAACGTTATTTTTAGAGCTACTTCCAGATGTTAAATGGATTTAAATGGACATTTTTCCTCCATGTCCATGTGAGGCCGAATGAGAAATCAATATCCTTGTTCTCTATTTATTACCTGCCCTGGGCATCCAGCAAACAGCACAAGTGTGTGTTTGTGTGTGTGTGTGTGTGTGTGTGTGTGTGTGTGTGTGTGTGTTTTTAGTTGTTTGTGCATGCACCTGTTCATTTGCCCCATAGAGCATGAGTGTGCTGTAATTTGAATATACAGTATACAGCCACAACATTAAAACCCCTATTAATAATCACTAATATTGTGGAGGTCCGCCAAAACAGCTCTGACCCGTCAAGGCATGGACTCCACAAGACCTCTGAAGGTGTCCTATGGTATGTGGCACCAAGATGTCAACAGCAGATCCTTTAAGTCCTGTAAGTTGTGAGGTGGGGCCCCCATGGATCGGACTTGTTGTTCCAGCACATCCCACAGATGCTCCATTAGATCGGACCCTAACCCCGGTCATCCACATGATAGGTAGAAGAAGACGGTGAAAGTGTCCCCATTACGCACAGTTCTTGTTTCACTCTATAGGGAAACAGAGTTAAATAAAATGACCTGCATCTAAAATAAAAACCCACTGTTTTGGTCAATCACGGGCACCCCATCGCTGGCGCACGCATCGTCTGTGCCATCGGAGAGGGAGACAGGTGCACAAATTGGGCCCCGATTTTTCCCTCTCTGCTCCCTTGATGCGCATGCATCGTTGTTCATTATTATTGTTATATTATTATATATTATATTGATTTGACCAGACTCGTCTTGTCAAAGTCGCTCAGATTCCTACGCTTGCCCATTTTTCCTGCTTCCAACACATCAACTTCAAAAACTGACTGTTCACTTGCTGCCTAATATATCCCACCTCTTGACAGGTGCCATTGGAACGAGATGATCAATGTTATTCACTTCACCTGTCAGTGGATTTAATGTTGTGGCTGATCGGTGTAAACTATCCATTTGTTTAGTGTTCATTTTACTTTTTCTTCACTGCTACAATGTGCACACCCTTAATACACTGTATACATATGTGTGTATTTCCATTGTGTGTTTGTATGTATTTAATGTGTGTATTTGTATGTGTGTGTATTCACTCGTTCAACCTACGAAAATCAGTAACCTAGAAACCAAACTCATTATGATTCTGATCAACAAACAGGCCCAACAGACGGCTGCAAGTCTAGTCCATTTCCCAGACTGTGTTCCTTCTTCCTCATTCTACCCACTCTTTGTTTCTCCGTGACCCTTCCCTGCCCTCCGTCAGAAGTTAAAAAAAGAACAGCCTGTCTTCTTATAGCTGGTTCGGATATTCCTTCCCAAACAGCTCTGAGTGGGGGACAGTGCTAACCCAAGCCCTACCTAGACAAAGTGTGCATTTAGAATAGGATGTCTGTGAGTTTTTATTCTTCCTGTATTGCCTAACATCAGACATTACTGTAAGTTCTCATCCATCCATCCATGTTCTTCAGGATGGATGGAAGGATCAGGGCAAGCAGAGCAGCCCAGACATCCCTTTTCCCTTCCATCCTCTGTTTAGATTACATTACATCTCGTTTAGCAGACGCTTGTGTCCAAGGAGATTTCCAATGGGTGCATTTTGTCAGTGGTAATCAAACAATCTGTACTGTATATCACAGTCACAGCTGAACCTTTGATAGGTAGAGATGAGCAAAGAGAGATGAGTGACTTCTGAGTCCATGTACAGTAACGATAGAGGGTTGGAGCAATGCAAGGGTTGCCTACTTGGCATTCATTACAGCCTGGTTGTCCAGGATTCCTCCTTCTGTGACCCCTTCTCAAGGTCCCCCCCCCCCCCCAAGGAGTTTTTCTGGGTGGTGGTTAAGACTATAAGACAGTCCTATAATTACAGATTAAACCCTCACCCTACCCCAAACCTAGCCTAAACTGGCAGACAATTGCTCGCTCCTTTTTACCTTCCCTCATGAGTAAGACTCCAGGATACCTGAACGCAACCCCCCTCCCACCGCACTCAATGACAATCCATCCTTTTCTATGAGAAAATGTTTTTTTCGTCAATTTGAAAAGCCTTTTCAATAAACAATTTGAATAAAAACTTGTTTTAAATGCAATTTCATGCAGTTGAAAATCCTCCTCCAATAATCTTCAACAATCTTCCTCTAAAAAAAGGTCTTAGAGGTGAAGTAACACGAAATATGCCATGATTTTTTTTCTTGGTTATCAGTAATCTAAGTATATTTCCTTTTAATCCATTTGCCGCAGCACTCGGTGCCACTGAAACTCGGTCGGTCAACGGTTTCCATCCTGCCTTACTCCTGGATAATATCTCTTGTTGATACACACTCTCAGGGAATTGAACATCTGGCACGCTTTTTACATGGTAGCCATAAAACCCACTGATCTATGATGGAGTGAGTTGTAATTATGCTGAGGTTGTATTCCTTTATTAGTCCTAGGGAGGGAAACTTCTGTTAAAACACTGGAATGGAACCAAAAAAATAATGTTTCTGTGTATCTGCATACACAGCGGAAAATAGAACCTCTGTCTTGATGTTAATCTACAAAGGACTATACCATAAAATTTGATTGTGTGTTGATATCTATATGGAAAATAACTGCTTTTATGGTTACAAGTTAAAATGTTAGAAGTGAGTCAACATTGTTATACCATGCAATAACTGCATGAACCACGAATAGTCACCCTTTAGAGAGGACAGTTAAAACCATTTTGTATTTAATTCAGGCTCTTCTCAGCTCATTTAATCCCCGTTTTGACATTTTACAAGCCAAATGGAATCATATTAAGCTCGCACTTGAAAGTGCACAAATGAGCAAATCAATGCTGCGTGTTTACCTGGAGATAACTTCCTTTCCTGCTATCAAGGCTCCTTGTTGGTAATGAAAGGCAAAGTTGAAGTTGCACAAGCAGTGGCCTCAATTGAGGAATCTCAGCTCTTCAACAGTGTAAATGTTAATTGGAGGCTGTGGCCATTTATGACAGCGTAGGGCCATTTTAAGGACACTTTTTAATTTCATTTTAAACTCAATTGAGATTTTGTTCTTTCTTTTCAAGCATCTTGCTAGGTTGTATTATCACACTTGAATTAGGATTTCAGGATTTGTGAGTCTACTGAGGTTATAGTGAACACTATTCGCTATGGTATAGTACAGATACTCAGAAAACTGTGAATACCTTGATGATTAATAAAGTTCTTTACATAGCCCCTTCAAAACAGTACTATTAAGTGCTTCACTTAACATACTGTATGGTGGTGAAGATACAATTTACACAAATGGATATTTGCACAAAGAATGTACTTTTAAATATGTCCTCTCTGACGGTACACCCCACTTGCTTATCCAACCCCCTTTCACCTTAATCAGCCTCCCCGTTAATATTTCATGGAATGTAATTGAAGAGAGATGTGGCACACCATTAAAATTAATGTTGTGTTTGTGTCGGCGGCATATACTCAACGAAAATGATTGTAATGGAAATACTTATAGGTCTGAGCCCACATACTGTATTAAGCGGCGGAGGACTGCGTTTAGGATGCTAATAGGGGAATGTTTCATGCCTTATTATGAGCAGCATTGAGGAGAGAGAGAGAGCGAAGGAGGAGGTGTAATGGTAAAATAAGACATCTGTCCCCTCACCTCCATCCATCCATCCATCCTATCGCCTCATACAACTCAGAGCTTTGGAGTTTTTGGATACACCTCAGCTCATAATTCATGATTATTTGATATTTTGGTTTTCTATAACACAGGTTTAATACTAAACTCAGGACCATATTTACCATATTTTAATGCACTTTTGTGAGACTTTTGTATGTTGCACTTGTCGCCCCGTCCAACAGTACAGTTGCACATCCAAAAGTACAGGTAGAAGAAGTTAGGCAAGCTGCTACTGAACATGGCCACTGCACCAGTGTGTCTACTGGAGCCGTGGCCGCTGCAGTGTCAGCCAACCCTCAGGCATCAGGTACACCACAATCAATTGCAACCCAGAACTCTATAAGCCAGTGTATGCAGAATGCCATGACCCCAGCATGACAGAACACAGTTGATGAGGAATTGGCTGAAATGATTGCAAGTGATTTCCAACCATTTTCACTCGCGGAGGACAAGGGATAGAAGCTCTCAATCCATCCCTGAGCAATCCATCCAACCCATGTTCTCAATCCAATGTATACTCTTCCAAGCAGGAAAACACTCTCCCACACAACCATTCCAAGACTGTTTGACAGAGAACATTATTCACTGCAAGTAAGGGTTCAAAAGGCTACAGCAATTTGCCTGGCAACTGACTACTGGATAAGGGCCACGACTTTCTTCATATCTGTTATATGTCACATCATTATATAATGGTGTCCTGTCTTCTGGACTGTTTTTAGTTTCGTGACAGAGAACTTGGAAGAGAAATTGCTAAGAATGGCAAATAGTGGCAAGTAGAAAACAAAATGGTTTGCTGTGGTAGTGACGCAGCTAACATAACCAAAGCTATAAAAACTTGAAATGGAACCACCACCCATGTCTCACACACACAATCAACCTGGTTGTAAGAGATGCCCTGAAGGTGATGAAGCCCACTCTGGAGAAAGTGAAAGCGATGGTGGAATTCTTCCATAAGAGCACAATAGGCACAGAGAAGCTGACGTCTACTCAATGCCATATGGGTATGCCTGAGCTGAGGTCCAAACAAAGATATGTTCAACATTTCATACCCTGAAACGGGTTCTGGGGTCCAAGGATGCAATCGTCTTTGCCCCACCCATTATCAATGCATCTGTTGATGCTCTGAACCAAGGGATGTAGTGCAAAAGACATGCACTGTTCTGAAACCCTTTGAGCAGGTCACTGTGGAGATCAGTGCAGGCAGATACAGCGGGAAATTGTTCTTACAACATTTATTATTATATAAATGCATTTTAGATGTTGAAGTGAGAGAGTAGATAACTGCTCTCTGTTCATCTATGGAAAGAAAGCTCCACAGAATGGAATACAATACTGTTCCCTCAGAAACCACCGCACTGGACCTGAGGTTCAAAAAGCTGACCTTTAATGACAACAGTACTGTTGATGAGGAAAGAGTAACAGCAGCAGCAGCAGCAAGATGCAGCCGCAGCAGCCAGCTGGCTCCACCATCAGGAGGCCAAGAGGGAGAAGAGCGGCACTAGAAGTGGAGCCACAAACGTCTGCCATTTGGAAGCTCCTTGATGAAAGAGCAACAGGAGACACTGCAAGGACTCCCTCAGCAGATGCTTTACTGGAAGTAAGATCCTATCTTGAGGAACACCTTATCCAAAGATAGGGCTGCCAAGTTTCACCAAAAGTTTAGAGTGAGATGATGTGTTTTGGCAGTGGAGCGACCCAATTTTTTGCCCATTTTGGCACTCCCACCCAAGTATTTTTGCAACTTAAAAAACTGTTTACTGCAATTTTACATATTATTCATAATTCTCTTGAAAAGAAGACATTTAAACAATTTGAAAATCTGACAAAACAAGACAAACTCAGACAAATGAAATAAATTATATTTTTATTTTTTATTTTTTTTATACAATTTCAAAGAATACAAATGGATGTATAACTTCATCCTCAGTACAGAGTCTAATAGAAAATTGGACCCTGTTAAGAGGGCATGGGTTTAAGGAATGATTCAAATCAGCTCCTTGGTCAGCAGCAGTGTGTGTGTGTTTCGGTTTACAAGCGACGTTCCACGTTGTAGGTGTTTTCTGCAGATATTTATACCTTGATAACAGCGGTAGGGAGCTCCCACTTGAATCATTGTGGCTCAAGGCCAGCCATCTTCCCCGTCATGATGGATGAAAAGGTTCCAAGAGCCAAACTGTTTTGGGTTTTGGTTTTGTTCAACCCCACCATGGAGAACACTTGTACAGCATCAGCATTTGAATGTGAAAGTACCAACACCAATTTATCAATATGAGAGAGCCTCCAAAATCTGCTCATACCTTTGAAAAATGTATATATTAAGCCTAATTACTCTCTTAAGTATTTTCGTATGCATTAAGTTGATAAGAGTTTTCTCAAATGTTCACACACGTTTTCTGAAAGCATACCTCATATTCTCAGAACTCTATACACACATCCAAAATCACACACACAAAAGGCAAAACTCCATAAATCTCCTGCAAAATGATACTATGCATTCACAACAATATTATTTATATCATATGATACTTCTTCTCAAGAAGTTTTTTTTGGTTGACACACCACACCATCATATGAATAGACATTTCTAAGAAAGAATTGAACACTGATATGCTCATTGTAAAACACTACTATGAATATGAAACACGAGTACGAATGCCTTATCAGGAGACGTATGCCTTTTGCATGTTCAGTGTTATATTTACTACGTATGTACAGTCGTCTGTTTATAAATGATATATAGTATATAATTATATTTTATACTCTATTTGTCTTTATACTATACTATAAATATAAAACACACAAATATACTGTAATTTAAACAAAATGTATTTTTATTTTTTCCACAAAATACTGTCTACATCCCAACAAACACAAATTTGGATGTGTTAAGTGTTCTACATACAGAACAAATAATATATAAATGTACTGCATACAGTACTGAGTACTGTGTTGATATGCAGTACTACAATACTGTAATGAGGGTATATTTCTAACCTATTCTCATTTCCAAAAGATGATGGGCGCCACTGAGAACCTGCTCAAGTTTTGTTTTACACTCTGCCCAGCCACCCTCATTATTAAACAATGGGAGACCACATGGTCAACCAAAGTGGCCTGGATTTCATCAGAGATTATGGCTCTTGCTCTTGCTCTTACTCTTCCTCATCCTCTTCGTCTTACTCTCACTCTTCTTGCTATGCCTCTCTCTCCTATGTTGGCATCCATTGCTCCAACATAGAAGAGCTCTTCTGTGGCATCTTTGTCACAGTAAAGCTCTGATTGCAAATTGAACAATTGTGCAACAAGTGCTTGCCCATGTGAAGAGTCATTGTGGATAGTAGAACATTTAAGTTTAGCACTTTAAATGGCAGTGTGTTCCATTCCATGATGATGGATGATGATGATTCAGAACTGAAATCTGAGCGTAAAGCAGGAAATGTGCTTACATTTCAGCAGAATTAGTTCAGGGGATTGATACATGAGTTACAGGTTGTGGTCACTATGTCTCACATACCAGTGAAAAACTCATTCAAAAAGTCATTCAGAGTCGCTGCTGGCCATTTGGGTGCCCTAAGCATGATTACTTTGTGGTGCCACCAAACCCCCACCCCTCCAAAAAACACACACACAAATATTTAGAAGTGCAATCTCCTTTAAACTTAATCAATGTATTTTAATTATTTATGTTACAAAAAAGAAAACCAGAACTACAGTGTACAATAACAGTATATATTACACTATGGGACAAACTATAGAACAGGCAAAACACACACACACACGCAGGCACACACGCACGCAGAACAGGCAGAACCTGTAAATGAGCAAGCTTTACCGTGACTATGAATCGGAGAACAAAGAGAGATAATATCAGTCAGTTTCGCGAAGCCAACTCTGAGTTTGCTGCTGTATTTGTCATCAAACTTGATCGCATCAGATTTTGTTTTGTTCCAGTGGTTTTTCTTCCTGGTTTTGAAACCACAACAAAATAGAAACATCATCCAGAGATCCAGGCTTTTTTTCACAGGCCCAGGCCTGGACTTCTTTGCTCACGACACTACCCTAATGTCACATACACTTAGGGAACTTTACGAGTTACTCAATTTGGACCAGGGTTTTACCATCCCCAGACTGACGGTCTGATGGAACGCTTTGATAAAACGCTGAAAAACATGATTCGAAAGTTCGTTCACGACGATAGCCGTAATTGGACATGTGGTTGGACCCGCTGTTGTGTACGGTGCAGGAGGTTCCCCAGGCCCACGGGATTTTCTGCCTTTGAGCTCCTCTTTGGCAGGGGACCCCGGGGGTGCTAGACCTAATTAAAGAAAACTGGGAGGAAGGTCCTAGCACCAGTAAGAATGAGATTCAGTAGGTTATGGACCTGATGACAAAGTTACACGTGCTGATTCAAACTTTATCACGGGAGAATTTGCTCCGGCCTCAGGAACGGCAGCACCTCTTATACGACAGGGGGGCTCGGCTCAGACAATTTGCACCGGGAGACAAGTTAGTGTTGCTCCCTATGTCCAGCTCTAAATTACTTGCGAAGTGGCAAAGGCCTTTTGTGGTCACACGGCATGTTGGCGAGGTCAATTATGAGGTCAAACAGTCTTACAGGCAAGGGACAAAACAGATTTATCACCTGAACCTCTTAAAAAAATGAAGGGAGGGGGCGTCCGTGGCTATGGTCACACGGGTCATTAAATGGGATGAGTTGGGGCCGGAGGTTCAAAATGCGGCCGATCATATGGCGGCCCTGTTAAGTGACCATCTCCTTCCGTTCCAGAGGGCGGACGTGGCACACTTCAATGTCACTTCTCTGATATTTTCTCCTCCCTGCCATGCCTCACGTCCCTCATACACTACCATGTGGAGACGACCCCGGGGGTGAAGGTGCGCTCTCGGCCATATTGTCTGCCGGAACATAAACGCAAGATCATGCAGGTGAAATAAGAGGCCATGCTGGACATAGCCGTGATCGAGTCCAGAGATCTAGTCCCAACATGCTGGTGGGTTAGCCCGATGGGTCGGTCTGGTTTTGTGTAGACTACCGAATGGTGAACGCGGTGTCAAAATTCGACACCTACCTGATGCCCCGGGTCATTGAACTTCTAGACCGATTAGGTACGGCTTGTTTTTTCATGACACTGGATTTAACCAAGGGATACTGGCAGATTCCCTTGTCTCAGTAGTCCAATGAAAACTTGGTGTTCTCCACTCCGTTCAGGTTGTACCACTTTCACACACTCCGTTCGAGTTGTTTGGTGCCCCAGCCACCTTTCAGAGACTCATGGACTGTGCTGTGTGCCCATGTAGCATACACACAGCCTACCTGGACAATGTAATCTGTGAATGATTACATTGTCTAGGTAGGCTGCACGACACTTGGGAGTGGCATATGCGGCATGTGGGCATAGTTCTTAAGTCCCTGAGGGCTCACCGTCAACCCAAGGAAGTGTGTCCTGGAACAAAGGGAGGTACGGTATCTGGGCCTAGTCTGACCCCAGCTTGATAAAACCGCTGCGGTCGCAAACATGCTAAGACCCAAGACCAAGAAGGGGGTGAAGCAGTTCTTAGGCCTTGCAGCCTACTATAGGAGGTTTGTACCCGACTTTTCAGAGCTCGAAAGGGTGCTCCAGATCTAGTCCAGCGATCAGAGAAGTGCCAGCAGACATTTGCGAGGGTAAAGTCAGCTCTCTGTGAAAAGCCAATGCTGTTTAACCCTAACTTCTCTCGTCCTTTCTGCCTGCAGATCGACGCGTCGGACAGAGGGCTGGACGCGGTCTTGTCCCAAGAGGTGGAGGGGACCGAGCAGCCGGTGCTGTACCTCAGCTGCAAACTCTCGAGCAGGAGTCATGGTACAGCACAGTGGAGAAAGAGTGTCTGGCGATCAAGTGGGCTGTTGGTTCCCTCCGCTATTACCTCCCGAGACATTCACCCTTTGTTCAGACCATGACCTGCTGCAGTGGCTCCACCGCATGAAGTACACAAAAGCCCGGAGTTGTACCTGGCTCTCCAGCCCTTTAACTTGCGGGTGGTCCATAGGCCAGCGGCGCAGATTGTTGTGGAGCGGTGGGTGTATGTGGCAGACCATGGGGGGCAGTCAAGCCGCGGCTGCAGACGGCAGCATTGGTCCCTTTCCCGCGGCCACCAAGCTGCCTCAAGTTGGCCGAATCAGTGCCCACGCGCCCCTGACTGGTCTGACTCGGGGCAGGGAGATTTCTTAATGTTTGTCTGTCATGGAGGAGGGGACCGGAGCATGCCTCATCAGCCGACGAGGAGACAAAATGGAACACCTTTCCTCCTGTGCCCGAAGTCATTATTCTTTATTATTTATACTTGTGGCCAGTGAGCCTTTTTGTCCATCTTTATAATAAAAATCTCTTGCCATGTTGCCAAACCATGGCCAGAAAGACTCCATCTCCCCCCCTAAACCCCTACCTGTCTGGTAGAGACTCCTACAGTAGACTTAAAAAAAAACAAAAAACAATTTTATTTATTTTGGGATTCTCAGTGTGAGAAATACGAGATGTGGCATTGTGAATTGGTTGATATGCGTGAGTCTCACTGTTAAAGCGTGATACTTGGCAGCTCTGTCCAAAGAGCCACAGACCCGCTGAGCTGGTGGGAGACCAAGGCTTTAGGCTACCCACGACTTGTTAAGATGATGGCGGGGAGAATGTCCATGGTAGCGACATCAGTCCTTTCAGAACGAATGTTCTCCAAAACATGGACAGATAGTATAGAGAGAAGAAACCGGATCTGCCCATCTTTGCTGAGGCACTTAGTCTTTCTTAATGGAAATTTTCCCAAAAGTTCCCATGGTTAAAGAGGCCACTTGCAGCATTCTGTTATAATGTTCCAATGTTTCACTGTTAAGACTGACTGTTGCAATTTTACAATTTTGTTGCAGTACCCGCTCTCTTATAAAGAGAAAACACAAGTTATTTGTACATGTCTAATAATGATACTATTGGCCAATCTATCTAACCGGTTCAAAAAGACAATGAATTGAATTTGTATTCTAATTGTTGATATTCAGTGTATTAAATAAAAAAAACGCTTTATAAATATTTATTTATTTGTAAATTTATTCTCAATCAAAAAAATATTGCTTGTTTGACTACTGTACAAATTTTAATTTATCTTTAATTTCAACTCTATATAGAGAATTGTTAAAATGTATCTTTAATTTGAACTTTTTGTAGAGTCTATATTTTTCTTTCCTAGATTAAAGTATATTTTATACTTGATAGTTTTAAGAATGACCAGCTCCGCAGTGGACCAGCTCTGCAGCAGATCAGCTCAAATAAAAATAGTCAGAACCAATCAGGCCCCCCTCGGTGGTTCTCTGGTTCTTGGTCCCCCGTGTACCTCATTTGAAAATGAAGTGGCACAGCAATCGCCCCAGCCAATCATGACAATGACATTCCCAGTGTGAACTTGCATCCCCGGTAACGTCACACTGACACTTGTAATTAGAGATGCACCAATTTCAATTTTCTTGGCTGATTCCGACTTCCAAAGTTTTAAAAGTCTGATCTGCCGATTCCGATTTTAGCCGATTCTGATTTTCATTTAATTGTATGTTCATAATAAAACGCTGACTATTAAATAACTTTAAATTTATCATCCGATCATTTTGAGTATATCCACGATCAGAGAATGTCACGTTAATGACAAATACATCATGTGATCTGATCACGCTCGCGTGCTGCAGATACAGACTACCATCGCAATTTTCAGTGTGTGTTTATTATTGTTTATTATTCTCTATGGAACAATAATAGAACATGAAATGGCCACTGACTTCAAATAAAATAAAATACAACATGGAACGGTCACTGAGTTCCAATAAAATAGAATATGAGACTGTCACCAAGTTTCAGTTATAATTCCACCTGTAACTCTCCCCGAGTTTTAGTAGGACACAACATATAACTAACATGGAAATATCCAGTTCAAACTTCAAATGAAAGTCTCTTTCACTTTTAAGTGCAAATATACCTTTCTATTATATTTATATGGTACTATCATTCCAGGAATAAATAAACAGGTTGACTCTTCCCACTCTCTTACTCTTGTCCTCCTTCACTCAACTTGCATTAAACCAACTGAATCAAATCAAACAACTTGTTTTACTGAGTGACTCGTCAAGAACTGTGTCTCAAAAGAGAGTCGGACCTTACATCACAAACAGAACTCCTGACAACCAGAGCAGACCCTCCGCTGTAGTGACAGCTATAGATACTCCACAATCCTGGAATATTGTCAGGCGATAGATAAATCGTTAAATCTTTTTCATTTACCTTTAATGTACCTCCAAACAGCTGACATTTTCTTTCTTTCATTCCCTTTTTTATTTATTATATTATATTTAATATGAAAATAAAACTGAACACATAAAATGAACATAAACAAGTCATTCAAGTCATAATGTCTCAAGTCAAGTCACAAGCCTAACTTCCACGTCCAAGTCGAGTCTCAAGTCATTTATTATTTTCTGTCAAGTCAAGTTACAAGTCATCAAAACACAGACTCGAGTCCAAGCCACAATGACTCGAGTCCACATCTCTGACTAAAACTGTTGGATGCTGCTGTTTTGCACATTGTAATGATTTTTTTTATTTGTATATGACACACCGTGTAACGTTTTGAGTGTGACTTCTTTGGAATGGTTTGTGTTTTGGATAGTTCGATATAAATAAACGGTCAAAACACATGTGTAATGCTGTTTGATGTTTTTACATTATTTTCAGGATTTTATACCAAAAATAATGTACAAATATTGTATTATGGAAATTCAATGTATAATTACATTGAATAATTTACGTGATATCCAGTATGTGCACAAATACCAGCCAAAGGTCAAAACATTGCTAAATTTGACAGAATTATAAAAGCCAGAAGTGGTACTGAATGAAGAGCCATTTGGGAGCTGAAAGAGCCGGCTCTTATTGTTGAGCTGAGCTCACTAAAACAGCTGGTATTCCCATCACTACAGTGAGCAAAGGTAGACTGAGGATGGTTTATAATATAAGGAAATCAAAGCCCTTTAGACCCTCTTACAGGGGTTACAAACTTTGGAATGTAATTATTGTTCCACAAATAGCTACGCACATGTGAAAATGACATAATATCACAGTTGATTGACAAAGTACCTCCACTGTAGTTAGGCTACTTTGCCTCGTAGCTTGCAGTGTCGCTCGCAATTTTCATCAAAAGCCTGGCTGTAGTTTAGCTACTTGTAGCTTGGCAATTTCAATATGGCTACCCTCCAACGCTGCCTGCATGACTCATAACCCATTAGAGATTTTGATTTATTGTGTCAATTATTATTATCATTATCATTGTGGTTATTACCAGCCTTATTTGGAGCCTTATCACTCACTGGCTCACAAACATTACTGACCACCTTCCAACGATCCCAGCGGACTGCACATCACCGAGCTAATTGTCTCTCCTTGGAAACAGGGCTGGACTTTCCAGCAAAGTGGTGAGGCATGTTGGGCGATTGAAAGCCATATGGACCATTATTAGACGATGAACACACAGTGGCGCCTCATTAAACACACACTGAAAAGAGTCTTTTGTCACCGCAGTTAACAGGGAATGTCAGGCCTGGCCTGTCTTCGGTTCCAGGTCAGAGCTGGGCGCTTCATGGAGCCCTGGGCTCGCCAGTGCATCACGGGGGGGGCAATGGAGGAGTATCAGGACCCCATGGGTCCCGCATCAAGCACAAATATATGGATATATGGGCCGTAGATGCACAGTAGCATAAAAAACGTCCAGGATGATGATGGTAGTGATATTATTTTGTCATTGTTATGTCTGCTGTACTTGCTTTGTTACACAATCAATCTTTGGATCGGAATCAATTTGTTTGTGGAAACTTGTCTGGAAAACAGACACATGCCTACGTGGCACTGAAGCGCTCACTGTGCAGCATGGGGTTAGGAATTTGGCCACTTTAGCAGAGACACATCTGCAGAAATAGTGAGATCCTGATACCCCTTCTGCTCATTATGTAAGTCAGCTGAAAGCACCAAATGGAGAGCTATGTTGTTGGAAACCTGGCCATATTCCCTAAATGCTGCCTTACTCTCTTGTGTTTTTGGCTGTATTTAGAGGAGTATTTCTATCCAGAGTACTGAATTACTGACTTGTGTTTTGTTCTGACAGATTTCAGCATTCTGGCTTTTAGGTGTCTTTACAGAAGTGGCTTCCTAACAAATGCGTTGCTCACCGTTTGAAGCTCTCTCATTAGGACACTCTACGCCTGTAGCTTGGTGGGTAATTCGAGCCTTGCTAGTGTACCCTTAAATTGGAATCGAAATCTCAGCACTTTAGAAGGACACAGGGTGCCAAACAGTGCAAATCGCACAATTCATAGACCGGCCAAAAAGACGTTATGTGCTTATTTGTCTCCGCTAGAAAGACAGATCCTGTTGTTTACATTCTAGATTCAGTTCCACTTTGGTTTTCCAGTCAGTTCATTGGGTTATGGTACCTTTAACAGACCAACCTTTGCAAATGGAAACACCCCCAAGGAGTGTCTTCAAAAAGCACCTATCTTTGACTCCTTTGTTAGTTTGCATTGGTAAACAATCACGTTGCCAAAAAGCTGTGTACCAGCAATCTGTGTTATTTTAACACCTGAATTTCAAGTTGACCAGGCTGTGCAAGAATGTCTTGAGGGGTTTACGAACCTTGGGGCTTTTAAACCTCGCTAATTGCTAATTATGTGTCAGCAAGCAACAAGTTCCATTCTCCTTCCAATCAAACTGGCTTTTGCGCTAACACCAAAACTTTCTAGCTTCTCATTTGAAATAAAAGTTCAAACTTGGGACTTGAATGACAAGTGGAGGTGAAGCTAGTTCTTTAATTTGAAGAATACCATTGAGTTAACATCAGTCAGTCTGTTTGACTTGTTACGGCCCATTTTTGTTAGACCGCCAGTGCTTTCGGAGAATATTAATGGGGAAAATGTGAAAGAACTAGGGCTTATAAAACACTATGATTAAAGTCAAAGTGAATCTTTGTGTGTGTGTGTGTGTGTGTGTGTGTGTGTGTGTGTGTGTGTGTGTGTGTGTGTGTGTGTGTGTGTGTGTGTGTGTGTGCGTGCGTGCGTGCGTGCGTGCGTGCGTGTGTGTGTGTGTGTGTGTGTGTGTGTGTGTGTGTGTGTGTGTGTGTGTGTGTTTCCTGGTGACCTTGGATGACATAATACTGTATATGACATATAAGTGAGTATATGAGTGATTCCCTGTAGAAGCAACACAAGGGGCGAGGGGAGGATCCAAGGATTCACTAAATGGGAACGAATAGAAATCCCCCAAAATTGAAAAAACAAAATTGAAAGAACACATCATCCATGTTGTTGTGAAGTTCAGAAAGTCATCTCAGTCATCTGACGTGTAGTTTCTGGTATACATTTAAAATGTTTTGGTGCAATATTGGCTCATTAAGCCACATTAAGCTACCTATTTTTTTTTTCAGCAAAAATGAATTCAAAACAATAGTCACAAATAATTGATAAAATTGTATTAATTAGTCACAGTTTTATGAGTTAAATTTTTCTTTTGGTGCCCTACAATAGAGACGCATTTAGCTACATTAAGCTTTTGTGAATGTCCCCTAAAATACAGTTTTATTGAATGACATTTAGCATGGAATAGGAACAAATGGAAAGACCCCCAAACACTGAATGAACGATATAATCCCATTTTTGTCTTTGAACACCGAATTCATGCTGCAGATGGATCCTCTATCATACACCCTGACTTCTTATTCATTAATTTTTACCTTTGATTTAGACGGGAGCTGAGCTGACAGACCTAAAAATCAGACAAGGACTAATTAGCATCCCTGTTATCATATCAGTGTGTGTGTGTGTGTGTGTGTGTGTGTGTGTGTGTGTGTGTGTGTGTGTGTGTGTGTGTGTGTGTGTGTACGCATGTGCACGTGCACATGCACGTGTTCCAGATGCACCTGACCTATAAAACATGAACAAGTCAACAGGAGTGATTATGGCTGCCTTTCAGTTTTTGGGATGCATCTAGGTTAACTGACTACTTAGCTTCCTCCCATTCCCATTATAGTGGACCCGCTTTGATCTCCACCAAAAGGATGTGCACGTACAGATGCGCACACACACACACACACACACACACACACACACACACACACACACACACACACCCACACACACCCCCCCCCCCCCCCCCCACACACACACACGAATGCAACATGTACGCGTGTACGCGGCGTGTTCATCCAAATCATCAAAATGCTTTCAATGGAGTCCAGATTCGATTTTGAAGTGTTATTCTCCAGAGTGGATGTGAACATTTTGAGGTTAATTATCAACCTTTTTTTTTTTATTATAAGAAAAAAACCTAAATATAAAACAAACTAAAGCAGCCATAAAAAAAATTAATAGCCTTTTAGTAAATTAAATTATGTTCAAATTAGGATGAAAAATCAATAAATAAAGCCATCAGGAGCAAAGTGGACACTTCAGCACACGAACAGGAAGAGCCGGGGATCGAATTTTCGGCAGCTTTTGGATTACTAAACTACTGCCCACTTTAAAAATGTTACTTTAGAAATGCTTTAGATATGCTACTTGACACAATTTCAATTTCATAAATAGTTGAATATATACAGTATATATAATGTACAACATTATTGAGCATTAGATAAAAAAAGATGGTCCATTGTAGCTCTAAGATTGCCTTAATTTTTGGAAATTAAATGTGCTTGGTGTGCAGGTATGCAATCCTAGAAAAGCAGAATCTTCATTAAAAAAACACACTTTACAATGGATAGTTTTTGGGTACACACACTGTAATATGATGTCAAATCTCTCAAAAATATATAAATATTTTTTTTGTTTTGTGTCCACACTATAGGAACTAAGAATATTTAGCGTTCTTAAAACTCAGTTTTGAGGCACTTTTTTAGCTCCTGCTCCAGGGCAGGGACTAACCTACACAAGAGAAACCTTTAGTGAGGTACGTGCACAGTCCCTCACCGGTCCCTCAGACTGAGAACACTCCTTCCGGTCCAGTTGCATCTCTCTGGGTGGGGACCAGTCCACATACACATACATGATAAAATAATTTAAAGTAAAAAAAAAACAAAAACATAGAAATAGTATTTTTATTGCAGATGTATTAATTTCATTCATTCATTTTTATTTTCCAACGGTCATTGAATGAACCAAAAAATCTGTGGGCGGTTTCCCGATGCGAGCCTGTGCCTTACAAAAGTGGGAACCAACTTTTAAATGAGGCCTTATAGATTTTAATATGAGTGAAGATTCAGCAACTGGATTTCTTGTTTCTCAGCTCAAATTTGTTCAGAAACAGATTTTAGTGGACTGATATGGTGAAATAAGTGAAAGCTACAGAGTAAATACAACACAAAATTCACACTGAAACCCCATTGGCTGACGTCACTTCAGAGTTCCTACTGGCGATGCAAATGCAACCAGAAAAAACGTCCTTGGAGGTATCTAGTTCTCGGTGGATCTGCCCAGTTCCTTGATCCCCTTATCCCCAGAACTGTTTGGTCCGAAAACACCTAAAATGTCCAAGGGCCTAGAAAAGACTGAGTGATTACACTCCATTGGAATTTGACGCATTAAGGGTCAAATAAATCCACTTTAAATCTCCTGAACAAGCAATGGCCACCAGGAGATCTCTGTACATAAAGATAGTTTTTGGGTGGATTTAGAAGGTATAAATGTAGTGTAGGCCACATGGTGGATAAGCCTTCACTTCTCCTCCATGTTCCACCTTGATCTATAACCGTAGAACTTGATGTAAGAGCTTATCAGAGGTCAGCTTTCCCCTCTGACATTATTCATATTTTTCTGATGTAAACTGAATTATGTGTTGCTCTTCATGCGCTGCTGGGAGATGCTGCACCACATCCATATTGATGTAACAGGTACGAACAAGGTGTTAAATCTTTCATTTCCACCAGCGATAAGACATCTACAGTCTGGCTGTATGCTAACTATCCCAAAATAGGGACATACAGTACGTAAAGGTTGACTGTGAAATGGTCATGGTCATGAAAAATAAGACATTTTTATCAGTTGTGAGATAATACATGTAACATCAGTGGTGAGACAATACGTGGCATAGTGCATTGTTTTGCTGCCTCACAGCAAGTAGGTCCTGGGTTCGATTCCTGCTTGGGACGCTGTTGGCACCTCGCTCCAGAGGGTTATCCTTAGGTGGGGCCTTTCTGAGTGTACACGGGGTTTCCTCCATGTAACATATAAGAACCCCCACTGAAAACATGCACAAGGAATATCATCTGACCAGTGATGGAAGTTGCTGCCCACCGTTCCTGGCCTGCCCCCTGGAGGAAGGACAAACCTTGATGGGGAAAAAATGCAGAAAATTCATTTCACAGCCTCTATGTGTGTGTGTGTGTGTGTGTGTGTGTGTGTCGGCCATAGCTGCACGTAATGCATGTTTTATGGTGTGTGATGATAAAAGATAAGCTCAAGCTTGTCCAGTTTAATCTTAATAAGGAAATAGTTGTTGTATTGATGTAATCCAATGAGTCGAGGATGCAGACTAGTTTTAAGCTGTTGTATTGACATCATGCACAAACATGAATACTTATCATATTGCACTAACATTAAAAAAATTATCACAATATTTACTAAAGGCAATATTTTATTCTGATTCCATTCAGCATCTTGCACTCATATCTGGTTGAATTTAGAAACAGGAATTCGTGCACTTAAGTTTCCATGCTGCTCCAATGGTTGATGTCTGCTATGATTGTTTCTAAACTCCCATGTAAGTCGCTTTGGACAAAAGTGTCTGCTAAATCAATGCATGTAAATGTAAATGTAAATACACAACAATTTTAATTCTATATAAATAAATAAAATGGAAAAAGAGCCAAAGACGTGATTTTAATGAGGCTTAATGATTTCAATTAAAAAATAATAATAATCTGAAAATTGCAACAGACACGAGGGGTTATGAGATATTAATATGGTGAAAATATTGGGGGTATGAAAAAATCTATTCTATAACCCATTATCGAAAAAATACTGGTTTTGGCGGTGCATTAAGATCATAGCTTAAATGTAACTGAATTACCAAAAATAGAATATAATTAAAACATCGCAATTAAATTAGGTTGTAGAAATGATTCTAAACTTAGAGAAAAATCCCAATTTCCTATACCCTTCTACTTTGGGACACATCTTAGTCATATGAGCTCCATGTTCTGGTATTATTTGAAAATGATTTGGGGGAAATATTTGCTCATTAAGCCATACCTTTCACATATTTTTTGGCTTTTCTGCCAAAATCAATTCATTAAACATAAAAAAAAATCATTTGGAGCTACTGTATATTTTCTTTTTATTTTCATCACTGGTAGTACCCTTGGTGTCCTACAACCAGATAAAAATTCAAGGATTCTGATGTTAAAGGGGACCAAGGATCAGAGTGGCTGTATACCTGTTGCTTGTTGGTTGGTTTAACGAGCAGCAGGTAAAACCGACATCCCTACACACACTCAGGAGAGAGGAGCCCTGTCATGATCTGTGTCCATCTGCTCCAGGCTTGTTCTAGCAAGCCCCCTCTCCACAATAAACTTGCTTGTTTTCTACAATCCCGTCTTCAGTGCCTCTGTAACGGAGGTCCTTACACAAACGTCAACATTGAAAGGAACTGTATTATTACAATTAATTTGAAGACAGGATTTCCATGACAGTTGAGCGCGAGGAGGAGAAACTGCTACCGCTGATTTTCCACCACAGCTCCATTTTACATAGATCTTCTTTTTTATGAACACGTGAGGGAATTACTGTATGTATTCTTGCTCAAGTGTGTGTGTGTGTGTGAGCTCAGGGGTCCAAGTCATGCAGCTGTCTGAATATTTAATCATCAGCAAAAGCTGATAGTTATTATCAGCTTTTTATTATGGTGGGAGATGTACTCAGACCTTTTACTGAAGTAAAAGTACAATTCCCTGACACAACATTAGTATGTTCTCTTGTAAAAGTGAAAGTACCAAATTGACACAGCAGTCCAACCTTTCCTCCAATCTTTGCCCCATCCATCCATGAGGAGTTCTATACAAAGTAATGGGGGGCAATTCCACAGTCTGCGATTGGTGCAAAAACTCACACAATATTTCAGCCAAAGCAACATGATGCCACAGCAGTCTGAGTTCTGTTTTTATTGCTACGTTCTCTGTTTACTGGCGATAGTTTCATTGCTGTGCCGCAGTGTTACCGGTGTTACACCCAAATGAATTCCTGATGGAGAATGGAGTCCGGCGTCATGTTTGGAGAAAAGGCTGCAACCTACTTATTACACAAGCGTTGAGTATAAAACAGGGATAAACTTAAAAAAATCCAAGCTACTCCTTAGATAGACAGACATACAAATACAGACAGACAGACAGACAGACGGACAGACAGATAGACAGACAGACAATGTTTAATTTATCACAAAAGAGATGTTGCCGATGAAACAGAATGGAGCATTAAAAGGATGGAGGGATGACACGGTTCTTGTCGTTCTCCAGGCTGACCTTCAGTGGCAGGGTGCAGAGGCACTTTAAATCAAGCCAAATGGAGCCAAAGCCCATCGGATCACTTAATGATCTGGCTAATCAGGAAAGGAAATGTTTTTTAAATAAGCCCTTTAATTTATTCAAATATTCAACGCACACTGCTCGATTCATTGGAAATAATGAGATACGCCGGAGAGGAAGAGAGAGAGAAAAGAGGAAAAGAATGAATCAGAGAGAACAAAATGTAATTTATCAGCCTTTTCAGACAGCCAATGCCAGCAGCGCGTCTGACAGAGGATTTAGAGGACAGCGGGAAATTTTCAACGCTTTACTAATCATTATGATCAAGTCACAGTCAGTATTGCTAATTTCTTTACTTTGTCAATAAATCAGCTAAAGGCAAATAGCAATAGGAAATAAATGGAAAGACAACTTATAAAGATTTGACTTAACGAATTCTATATTGTTCTATTTATATATTTATTTATGAACAGTATTTTTTATTCATTCATTAATTTGTTTTTTTTTTTTTAAATGTATTTCCTTATAATATTGTTTATTTTATTTGTTTATTCAATTCTTCATTGAATTTTACTGTAATTTCTGCTATAACTCCACACACTTGTAAATGAGGGTTCTCTGAGTGAAATAAAGGTTGATTCATTGGGAAACTTACCAAACTTTCAGTTTCACACACAAATTAAGATGAAATGTCAAGCATTTGGCATGGACAGATGCACAGTGACCTCGCTCTCCTGCAGCGTAAATATATTCCTTCTAAATGAGTTTGCAGAGTTGAAACGATGCCTGCTCCCCTGCTCCTCGCCCCACCCCCTCCATATTCATTATTTATCTCGCCATCCTTCCATCTTTATTACTTACATCTTCCTCCCCTTCTCTCTCTCTCTCTCTCTCTCTCTCTCTCTGTCTCTCGCTCTATCTCACTCCCTCTCACCAAATGCAAACAAGGACTGGCGTTAGATGACAACATGACAACAAAACAAAATAAAAAGAGGAGGAAAGATGACAGCATTTCCATTGTTATTGTTTCATTTATACAGCACATCATCAACATGATGATATGATGTATATTTTCTTTTTATTTTCATCACTGGTAGTACCCTTGGTGTCCTACAACCAGATAAAAATTCAAGGATTCTGATGTTAAAGGGGACCAAGGATCAGAGTGGCTGTATACCTGTTGCTCGTTGGTTGGTTTAACGAGCAGCAGGTAAAACCGACATCCCTACACACACTCAGGAGAGAGGAGCCCTGTCATGATCTGTGTCCATCTGCTCCAGGCTTGTTCTAGCAAGCCCCCTCTCCACAATAAACTTGTTTGTTTTCTACAATCCCGTCTTCAGTGCCTCTGTACCGGAGGTCCTTACACAAACGTCAACATTGAAAGGAACTGTATTATTACAATTAATTTGAAGACAGGATTTCCATGACAGTTGAGCGCAAGTGGCATCACTATATCCGCCCAAAATCTCTGCCATTGGGAGACGATGAGCGTGAACTCCAGCCGTGGCTCTCAGCAGTCCCAGAGAGAGGTGCATTTGAATGGTTTTACTCACTGACATGCTGAGGGGGAGAAACTGCTACCGCTGCTTTTCCACCACAGCTCCATTTTACATAGATCTTCTTCTTTATGAACACGTGAGGGAATTACTGTATGTATTCCTGCTCAAGTGTGTGTGTGTGTGTGTGAGCTCAGGGGTCCAAGTCATGCAGCTGTCTGAATATTTAATCATCAGCAAAAGCTGATAGTTATTATCAGCTTTTTATTATGGTGGGAGATGTACTCAGACCTTTTACTGAAGTAAAAGTACAATTCCCTGACACAACATTAGTATGTTCTCTTGTAAAAGTGAAAGTACCAAATTGACACAGCAGTCCAACCTTTCCTCCAATCTTTGCCCCATCCATCCATGAGGAGTTCTATACAAAGTAATGGGGGGCAATTCCACAGTCTGCGATTGGTGCAAAAACTCACACAATGGCGATGATGATGATGATAATGCTGATGATGATGATGATGATACGATGACATGATGATATGATGATATGCAAATATAATTATCAGATGATATGCTGATTATATGCTGATGATACAGTATGATGATAAGATGATATGATGATGACAATATGATGATATTATGTTATGATGATAAGATGATATGATGATGATGATGATGTGCTGATGATGATATGCTGATGATGATGATATGATGATCTGATGTCATGATAGTATGATATGATGATACAATGATATGATGATGATGAGGAGGATGATGATGATGATGATGATGATATGCTGATGATGATAATATGCTGATGATGATGATGATGATGATGCTGATGATGATGATGATGATGATGATGATGATGATGATGATGATGATGGTGATGATGATGATGATGATGATGATGATGATGATGATGATGATGATGATGATGATGATGATGATGATGATGATGATGGAATCCCAGGTACTTCAAGCTGCTCACCCTGTCGGCAGAAGTCCCATTAATCACCAAGGGCGCATGCATCCTCGGTTGTAATCCTCGCCTGCTCCACAGTAGAAGGACTTGAGGGCCATCACTGAGACCCTGAATTTCATCATCTGCCTGAGGTACAAACACAAATATCCCATCCACACTCTCATTCAGGATGGGAACCCTTTGTCATGACAGAGGGCTCCTATCTTGACGGAGTGTGCGGACGTGGTTTTTAACCCTGATGCTCGTTAGCCCAACCAACGAGAGGGTTGGTGCTGGGGCCGCCCGTCGAACCCCTGGTGGCTCCAGAGCGTCTTCGGGCGGTACTGTTAATAATCAAGTCGAAAGACATGAAAACGGTTTAAACTCCTTTGGAGCTTAAGAGCACTAACAAGGCTCTGACCCACAGTCACTCTTTATAAACTTTGTTGCGTGTCAAATGGGTGGTTTTGTTTGTAGGAACTCAAAAGGATTCCATGTGGGGTCAGAGGGAGGCATTTGTTTCTAAAGATATCCCATCCATCCTATAACGGAAAAGGTCACTGTATCGAACTTCATAACGACTGCCAACGTGACCGTCGACCAACAACCACTTTTCTTGTCCGACGGTCTTCGTTGCAAGATTCTCCTGTTCCTAATTGCTCTATTATTGCAGTCAATTGTCAATTGAGGCAACGATGGATGAGTGAATAATTGCCCCGTAAAGAAACACAGAATGTCATCTATCGGGGTCACTTTTTTTTCTAACAGCAGTAGAATGTCTACAGAATATCAAGGCCTCTAGCTTTAATGTGACACCACCATGCGCATTCCATTCTGCCAAAAGGTTTTTACTTCCATAGGATTGATAACGAAGGCCTGGAACAAAATGTATCTGGTTTCTATACCCTTTCCTAGGTTGCTTTTTCGTGGTACAAATAACAAAATTCAAACCAATTCATTTGAATGGGGAGATTTTCACAGACATTGGAAGGGGGGGCATCACTCTTATCGCACCTTCCGCTGCAGAGCTGCTTCCGCTGGAGCTGCTCTAGCTTGCCTGGATCCACCGCGGAGCGTGAGGCTCAGCGCAATAGTATGGTCCACTTTAGGGGTGTCTGAAATTGTATTTCAAGATTATTGCAGGCATGAATATGGAAAATATATTGTAATGCTTATGATTACAGGTAAGAAGGATATCTAAATGTTTAGATTTTCCTGACCTGCAGTTTTTACCAATTCTGTGGGGTCCAAGTCTTAATTAGGGGTGTCAGACCCCCCAAGAAAAATGAGGGCAGTTAGGGGGGCGCAAATTTAAAACGCATGGGTTTAAACTTCCTTCTCTCACAAAATAAAAGCAGGACACTTGCTTTGCTTTTTCTATATTGAATGGTCTATTAAATTCAAGGTTGGGTGATAATAGGGATATAGGGTCATACCCTCAGTAGGAATTTTATTCATAGATACAAGTTAACTAGATATAAATGTCAGCTTTTGCGCGCCTGTGTACCCATCAGCCGGTAAACATTTCCATGGTAATTGTGAGCTTCACCAAACGAAACGTCACTGTTACACTTAGGATTAGTGTAGTACTTCTCCATAACATTGTTAATAAAACATGTTTTTCTTAAAAAAAGGTTGATTATAATTACAATTATTTATAAACCCTTCAGACCCTAATCCTAACCTTAAACTTAACCCAAGCTAACAACAGAAACTACAATTTTGCGCCATTTTGGTATGCATCTTGATGCACTTGTCTCATGCGAAAAGTTGTATTATTTAGTTATTAGTTATTAGTTATTAAGTCATACAGTCAGTTATATAGTTGTATTATTAAAAACCTGAAAATAAAACAAATTTATGGGTGAAAAAAAAAACATGCATTTGTTACTAGAGATTAATTTGGTCGGGGAATGTACCTGAATTGTCAGAATTTACATATGTAATTTGCGTATCCCTGAATTATATTTTAGGCCAATTTAAGTGGTGCCCCCTATTGACTACCACCCCTCTAAAAGTATGTCCAGAGCCGTCCAAAACAGTTGAACTTTTTTTGGTACCTCTTTTGAATACTGAGATATGGGGCTTCAAATGTGACCTCTGGTGGGGGTTCAAGATCAATATCTTAGTTTATGGGTCCACTAAAATCTCTCAAACTTACATACAGTATGTTAAGCTACAAGATGAGACCTTTCCAAAATGCTTTTGGTTGTGTTCTACGATCCTGCCATGGCAATGGGGTTCCAAGTGTGGGTTACATTCACAATTGAAATGGAATCAAATCTGAATTTTTCTTTTTGTTCTCCCCATGTTTAGGTGCATTTCTTTCCACCCTAAAATCACGTGTGTTAGGGTAGGACACTCAACCTGCCTGTACCCAAAGGGTACAGGCAGGAGTGTCCAACCCCCCAGGAGTTGCCCACAGTTTCCTGGTTGTCCTATGGCTGACCACTGCTCCCAAATAGTCAGGATGGATCAAATGCTATGGACAAATGTAATCAAAAAAGTATTTTTTCTTCTTCAGAGGTGAAGATAATCACTCGCATCAGGCTTTGAATTCCCATTTGTCCACTTGAAGGTCCATCTAACCTCACATACAATAACTGCTATCCCAGCAATTAATGTAATGTGCTAATTACAGTAAACCATGCAGATATCCACTCATATGTGTTCAAATCGACATGCAAACTTTGGATTTGGATGCACATTCGCAGGTGTCATGGAAACGCCACTATCTATGGACCAGATAAAAAAAACAAAAAACGTTGTCAGTGACTGAATAACATTGATTTTGTCATGAGAAGTCCAATTACCTTTACTTTCGGCTAAGCAACTGTTCTGGAAGGCTATTCGATTCTGGACTCCTGTGTTTAGTGAATATATTCTTTTTTGTCAGACGATTCTTCCTTTATGAGCTCCATAATGTATGCAGGAAGGCATTTATTATTATCTTCATTATTGTAGAATCCACTTTTCCCAATAGTAAGCAATTTGTGCTTGATGAGCATCTACCCATACCCCGTAATATCCCACCAAGCACAATATTTCCCTTTAACACTGGGCTGTTTTTCCACCTCCTCTTGTTTTATAAAGGATAAATAATTGACTCAAAACACCGAAGATGAGGGGTGTTAAAAGTTAACATCCTGTCTTGGTTGATGTTGGAAACGTCAGGTTCTCGCTAAGAGACCATTAGCACTTTAAAGAATCCTGAGTATTGAACAATTAATTGTGTGTTATTAGGATGTCACTCAGTAACAATTAGATGACTCAACAGCGACATGTGGGAATATAAGGCTTTAAAAACGTAATACTGTATATATTATATTTTATTCAGGTTCAAAGACACATTTTAGGCCTTGGTGACTGGACTACAGATTGTGCGATAACTTAAAATAATGCATCTGTTTCGGTCCACAAGACTATTTGTCAAGGCTAATACAAAAATATTGATATGAAAAACTAGGAAATATTTCAACCTTAAGTCGACAGTTCTAAGTATGTCTAGTTAAACCTGGCATTAGAGTGCATCTCCACATGCATCTCAAGTAACCACTTGTGATCGACTGACTTCCCCGCTCTATACGCAAATAAACACATATACATCACTTCTGTGATGTATGTGTGATGACTTCTGTTCTGTTTGCAAAGACAAAATTAGAAGACCTTGGTGCGTCGGCAAAATCAAAACAATACAGACTGCAATTTTGTTACCGTGTGTACTGTATGTAGTGCATATTGTAGACAGTGGTGTGCCGTACACGCCATGCTGGTTTCCCTGCGTTTTTATTTTAGATGTATTTATTTTCCTACTGGTATAAAATGAAAATTTTGAACACAACTGAGCTAAAATACTGTCCCGTTATGATCAGGACCATGGAAAGGGAGTGCTCTCTGGTCCACTGTTCGTCCCTGTTCCTTGTGTCGCCGCATTAACAAATAACAACAGTTTTTATTTGACTTTGTCTTGACAACAACAATGCTTTTTACCATGTGGGAAAATTTCAGGGCTTTTTCCTCCTTCACCCCATCTATCATCGTCTCTCAAGTTTGTCGTCAAAACACGAACATCGATTAATGATCGATGATGATGATATGATGTTACTGAGAGGATCAATACGGGAATCCATGATGACGTCACATACAAGAAATAGATAATAAAGAAAGAAATGAAGAAGAGATCTATTGTTCTTCCAGAAGAAGAGAAGGGTGGGGTGTCTTCTCTGCCTCCCTCTACGCTACTCTTAACTAATTGGGAATTGATGAGGAAATCAATTTTAGTTCATTTAAAAAAACTTAATTTAATAAATTAAAGTAATTAACTTTAAATGAATACATTTAATTTAAAATTTTACATGAATTTCAAATGAATTTAACATTTTACATGACTTTCAAATTAATTGAACATTCCTTTAAATGTTATTGTATATTGCAAAATTTTGGATTGTATCGTTCATTGTTTATTTCTCGGTTTCTTTTATGGGCAGCAATATGTGTCACTAGAAACTGAATTTAAATAATTTATATTTGAATTTGAATTGGTCAACTTGAATAATTACATAAAAAAACTGTATCTGAACAGCATAATTTAAAATTGAATTTATTAGCTTGGAACTGAATTTCAATAAACTTGAAACTCAATTATTATGAATAATATTAATAATATTATGAAATGTATTTTATTTGCTCTTAAACTGTATTTGATCCTCACTGAAAATAAATTCAGTTCTCACAGTTCAAATTTTTAGTTCTCATAATTCAAATCAATTTTCATTCATATTAAAATTCACTTTCAATTAAGTGCATCTCACACATGCTGGTCCTTGAAGAAAAAAAAAAGAATGTAGATTAACAGAACTCCTTTTCAGCCTGAGAAACTGTCCCCATTACACACAGTGTTTTTTTTTGTTTGTTTCATTCAAATTTGAATGCATATTTCAATTGTGTGATTCAAATTCCATTTTTTTAATGCAATTATTCATGTTGAGCAATTCGGTTTATCTCATATTGTCATTTCATTTCACTGTTATTATTCTTATTACTTTACTTTTATTATTGCTTTGTTGATGTGAGCTGCTTTGACACTGCACGTTACAAAATGCCAGTATGGGCAAGTGTGCCCAGGGCAGGAAACAAGATTAATAAGAAGAACAGAAAATGTATTTTTGATCAACTCTGGCATGATTTACCAGACATGAAGATTTATTTTTGATATTGGAATTATTTTACGCCCTTGCGGCTCCTATTGACCGGCCACCACTGCTAGTCTCTTCTGTTTCCACTTATTTTAAAACCAAGAGAAGCCTGTTCTATCAACCACAGTATGTGACACAACTGTAATGAGCATGAAAATCAAGCATTAAATATCAATACATTTACGACAGCCCTGTCCCTCTGATTTGAGCTTGGTCGAACTTGAACAAGCAGTTCAGAACTGCAGCTTGTGCTAATGCTATTTCTAACATGATACAGTGTGTCTGTGTGTGTGTGTGTGTGTGTGTGTGTGTGTGTGTGTGTGTGTGTGTGTGTGTGTGTGTGTGTGTGTGTGTGTGTGTGTGTGTGTGTGTGTGTGTGTGTGTGTGTGTGTGTGTGTGTGTGTGTGTGTATATATATATATATATTCTGCGACTGCAGAAGTTAATTAGTTCCAGCCTGGTGAGGTCTGAGCCACTGCGCGTAAGGTTGCCACTTTCAACGTGAAAAAATAAGGGACACCATGCCAACAAATCAAATGGGGGTCTGGGGGTCCTTTATGCACCAATTTGTGCTTTTTATGCATCAATTTAAATTTCAATTTCAATTTCAAAGGTCGACAAGAGATTTGAGAAAAAAAGAAATTCCGGTCAAACCGATCAGACCAACTCATAATAATCAATAATTAAAAACATTATAATAAAAAAAACAATTAAAATAAATAAATGAATAAATAAATAAATAAATAAATAAATTAGTAAATAATAATATTTTCTTATCTTAAAAATATGTGATATTTTGAGAGCCAAAAATGTGACATATATAAATATATATATATATATATATATATATACACACACACACACACTATATAGTATATAGTGTATATATATATATATATATATACACTATACACACTACTCACAAAAAGTTAGGGATATTCGGGTGAAATTTCAGGATGAAGATAAAATAAAATACAGAGATAAAATACACTTTGTGAATGGTACAGTGACAAGCCCATACTACCTGAATAACATCATTAATCCAGTCATTATGCCCCTGCATGAACAACACAAGCCTCATTTCATCTTCATGGACGACAATGCTCCAGCTGATCGAGGTCGCATCATTAGGGAACGGCTGCTGGAGACTGGGGCACCTCAAATGGAGTGGCCTGCACTTTCTCCAGACCTGAATCCCATAGAAAACCCATGGGATCAGCTGAGTGGCCGTGTAGAGGCTCGTAACTCTGTGCCCCAGAACCTCAATGACCTGAGGGTCGCCCTTCAAGAAGAGTGGGGTGCCATGCCTCAGCAGACAATAAGACGACTTGTGAACAGCATGAGACGTCGTTGTCAAGCTGTTATTATGCTCAAGGCCACATGACAAGTTATTGAGACAGTGACATTTTTGGTTGTAGTATACCCACCACTGTTGTTGGCTTTTGTTTCAATAAATTGTTTGAGATGAGGAAATCACCATTTGCATGCTTCTGCTTTAATGCCCTACTTTCATGATATAATATCACTGTAGCGTGAACTTTTTACATTTTGCATAAATTTCACCCAAAAGCCAAATATCCCTAACTTTTTGTGAGTAGTATATGTCATTACTGGCATTACTGTCGTCTCTCAAAATATCACATATATATATATATATATATATATATATATATATATATATATATATATATATAATATATAATTGAACAATGTATTTCCAAAATTAAAAGAGATCTAAAAACCACAAACAACAATAATGAATCTATGTGCATTAAAAAAATTGAAAATGCAGATTTATGTTCAGAAAATGAAAATATTGATGAAACATAAACTAATAAACAACAACAATGTTTGTGGACACATGTTGCCAACCAAATATGATGATTAAAGACATGATATTGTACAGGAAGTATTAGAGCAGCACTTTGATGACTTTTTGTCTGTAGCATCAGCAGAAGGGAACAACACTGTATAATTATTGGGAGATGAAACCAATAAAGAAAATGTTTTCCTAATCTTTTCCCAAACAACAATGGGAACGTTTCATACATGTTGTCGTCCAAGTTTAATTCACACCGATCTACATTTGTATCAGGAAATATTGATAAACCTTTACAAACTCAATGAAAATTGAAGAACAGTGGTATTGCATTAAGAATTGCACTGTTCATTTGTGACTTCATGAACCAATGTTATATAAATCCAGGGTTAGTCTCTGAGTGTTCGTAAAAATCAAACAATTGTAACTTGTGCTACGTTGCACAAAATCCGGAGAACTGTAATACATATCTAACACGGCTAAAATGGAACCCGTGTTTTGCTACCTGCAGCTACATGTATTATTATTATTATTATTATTATTATTATTATTATTATTATTATTATAGTATTAGAGGCAAGTCATCCCAGCCTGCTGGGAGGCTGATTTTAAACAACTATACATTCAAAAAGGAATTTCAACAAGGAAGATATGCAAAGATTTCTTTTTGCTCACCTCCAGTACTTCAACGTACCTCTGTATATCATTTAAATGCATGGCTTTTAGTCCATCTTAAGCTTTAAGCTTTTGTATGACGCATCTGCTCTGAATCACGAGTGTATGTGTAGATGGAGCCCCCATATCTTTATCTGCATCTTCTTTTCTGATTCGTATGTAGATCTGCTGTCACACAAAGGGCTTTACCTTCATAGTGCACATTCTCATGCATGTGCAACACCTTTCAAGGCTATTTATTACATTCCCTACGTTTGTTCTGATGGCTTCAAATGTTCAACCTGTGGGCTATTCATCTCAACCTCCCACCACTGTGTTATATGGTTATATCCTCATATGGTTATATCTTTATTTTGTTTTATCCTTGTACGGTTATATAGGACACGACCCTTCTTGAGGTGATTAATGTGGAAATATGCTTTCTACAAATAACATTCATCTTTCGGGGGATAATGGATGCTTTCACTCCACTCGCAGTCGGTGCTTCAAATTTTCATTCTCCCGTCAATATGAGTCTTGGCGTCTATTATTGTGCATAGTAGGCATTGTTGATAAGCATCTTATGATAATTCTTCTTAGTGGTACTCTTCCGAACAGGAAGAGTTCCTAAAACGGGTGTGGCTGCTCAAACCATCCCGTCTCCACACCACAGATAGATATTTATTATTGTAACATTAGTATTTATAAAATATGAATTTTTAATATTATTTTATTTTTAATTTCAATTTCTTTATAATATGATTAATGTGTAGCCAGCATCACTGATTTTACAGCTAATTTTAAAGTACAATTAGAATATTTCTTGTGATGTTAAAAAAACAAAAAAAACCTGTGACAGCTGACAGCATCTTAGGAACCTCTTCCATGCTAATTTGAGTATTACATTTTTCATTTCAAACTCTACTTTTATGATAACATAGAGCATGGATAGAGTCCAAATGGATAACATAGAATTAATTACTTATTTCAAATCAATGTAATTAAATCTATATCTATATCTATATACAGTCTGTCCCTGTGAGCCCCATGTGCATATAAATTTTCCCCAGGTGGGACCACGACCCTAAGGTTGAGAATGTCTGCCTTGGATTAGATATACTTTAACAGCACACATCAAAACAAACAGGCAATTATAATGAAGTAATATAATAAAAAATTAAAATATTTCTATTCAAGGCCATTGTGTCTAATCCCTGCTTTGTATGAACCTGCCCCAGCGGCAAATTCTTTTTATTGAGAAGCTATGGCATTTAATTAGTGTCAAAACCCACATGCGCATAGAACAGTATCCGCAAGTGTTAAAAGCATCCTGCGTGCACAAATGCAGCCCCGCGAGCACAGGGCTGTGTTCTGGGGGTGCCACTGCCCTGTACATTTGGAGAGGAAATAATGGCTTCATTTTCAACTACTGGAGCTGTAATTAAATCAAATTGAAGATGAGGCAACTCCTTAACTGCTCGGAGAGAAAGAAACGAGAGAATTGAGGAAGAAATATAGAAACAGGGAGAGACGTGAGGAGTCGGGAGGGACAAAGAGAAAGAATTGGATGAAGAGATGGGGGACAGAGAATGGAATTGAATGGGAGGGATGAGAGGGGAATAAGGAGTACAAATAGAAGGGGAAAAGGCAGATGGAGAGATAACGAGATGGAGGGAAGATGGAGAATGTGAGACAAGGAAAAGGGACAGAGAATGAGAGAGAGCGAGAGGGAGGATTAAGATGAGGTAGTGAAGATAATCCTCAATGAAATTATTATGTTCTTTAGAGAGGATTGAGAAATGGAAAGAAGGCAAGAGAGAAAAAGAGAGTTATAGACAGTGGGGGGGGGGGGAAAATATATATATATAATATATATATATATATATATATATATATATATATATATATATATATATATATATATAACTTGCTGTTATATAATTATATAATTATAGTTAGTAGTTATATAATAACTTGCTGATGCACTATAGAATCAAGTCTTTCTAAGTCCTACCTCAGTTAACCTGACGAAAAGAAAGAGAAACAGTGAGGTAAAACGGATGACGCACTTTCATAATTCATTTAGTACTATTTTGAGTTATTTGATGTGACAGCTGATTGGCTCTGGCATAGGACGTGTTTTAGGATTTGTCAATTCATTCTTTCTTGAATACTTAATTTGTACTTTGGCTTGCAGACCAATTGGGACTAATATCTCCAGTGGATACAATCGCTAATCATCAACAAAATAATACTTATGGATCGAAAACTCCATTTCGAGCAACTCCATTTGTTTAGTTGTATACACTACAGGCAACGATGGTAGACGAAGATATGTGGTTCATGTGTTTAGATTAGATAGATTGAAATGCCTCATCCTTGTTTGGACATACAGACTACAACCTTCTTCAGGAGATATCACTGTCCTTGGCAGAAATCGGAAGACAGTGGCCTTTGAAAAATGTTTTTAAAATTTGATCGAAGAATCTTGCTGAAACCCAATAAAAACTGTGCAACCATGCGAAAATATGTGCTTCATGTGTTTTGATTGGAAGATTACTCCATCTTTGACTACAGCCTTTGTCAGGAGACATCTCTGTCTTTTGCATAAATGGCACAGATGGCCTCTGGTTTTGCCCGGAAACTTTATCAAGACAGTACTCCTGGTGACAGACGGGTGATTTCACCGATTTTCAATGCAATCCCCACTTCCGTCACTGGTTGGTATTGACCAGTGATGCCTCATGAGGAAGGCTGTAGACCACACGCTGAAACTGTCAACAAGGTGTTTAACTCTAAAGACTTACAGTAAGACTAGATTAACCTATTTAAGCACAAAAGGCTTTTGATGATTATCATAATTAGTTCTCTCATTGCGGCAATTTGCAAGTTTTGTTAGCATTTTAATAAAATATGTTTATTAGGTTACACTTTATTTGACAGGTCAACGATAAGACCCAACTCAGTAGGAACTCACAATAACTTTCTATCTATCTAGCAGTTGAAATCAGTTTTATAATTGAGTCAATATTAATAAATACTCAATTATATGAATCTGGTGCATTTTCACCAGGTTACATTATTGTTGAAGATTTAATGTTATGGTATAATATTATTGATCAGAATGTTTAATTTGCCTTAGAAATGGTTATAGTTAGGTTTGGGATATGGATGTTTCGGTTTAGGTATGGGTTAGAGATCAAAATTAAAGGTTTTGGATTTGGTGTGGTTAAGGTCAAGGTACAGTGGTTACCAATGCGAAATGCATCCAAATGTCAAACATTTTGGAAGTCCTTGTGCATACAAGGTGATATTAGGGGCTGTATTCAGCCTCCAGTATACCTAAAACCTTTTTATTGTAACTTTTGATGTTACCGACGTCCGGAGGGTGGGGTGTAATGTGTTCAATGCTAAGGGACAATTTTCAAAAATGGAAGCTATTATACATTTCGTAAAAAAAACAAAACTGGCACACCGCCGTCTGGAATGAAGCCTGCCTAATTTTTAAATATAAAATCTACTTCCTGCCGGCCCAGGGCGGTGTGGCGGCTGCAGGACGTGATGTGATGACTGCGCCGTCTTTTGGGAACATCTAATTAGTTCCACTAGAGGGGGTGAGGTAGAAGGGGTGGGGGGGGGGGGACGTGCCCTGATATTTGCCTTGTGCACTCAGCGGAAACATGGCCACCGGGCACACTTTAATTGCAACCAGCGCCGCTACCAGAGTGTGTGTGTGTCAGGCTCCAGCTTTGGCTTCACCTGTCCCCAGTCACCAGGCCAACAGGTACAGCTAGTGTGTGTGTGTGTGTGTGTGTGTGTGTGTGTGTGTGTGTGTGTGTGTGTGTGTGTGTGTGTGTGTGTGTGTGTGTGTGTGTGTTTGTGTGTGTGTGTGAGGGGTAGAGAGCGAATTGTGATGATTTGATTTTTGATGATTCATTACTATTTTACCATTACTAAGTGTAAATGAATATGAAGTTAATTAATATTAACTTCTAACATTAATTATTATTGTATTTCTGGCTCCACATGTAATTTCAAAATTAGAATCTGTTTTATCGTACAATGTACATTTTCATATATGACGGATTTGTCGTGGTGAGCAGGTGCCGTTGTTGTACTGTGGAACAACCTAAAAAAAATTATGGACCTTTTACATATCTGATGTAAGTTCGCAAAAGTTCAAATTTCAAGGCAGAAAGGAAAGCTAAGTGCCTCATTATTTTTAACAGTGTTGGCATTTTATATACTTTTTTGCAGTGTGTATGTGTGTGTGTGTGTGTGTGTGTGTGTGTGTGTGTGTGTGTGTGTGTGTGTGTGTGTGTGTGTGTGTGTGTGTGTGTGTGTGTGTGTGTGTGTGTGTGTGTGTGACGATTCTAATGCAGTTGTCACTCGGGCTCAGAGAACCTTTGTAGGACACACAGGTCGGTGAACTGCTGCCATAGCAGGATAAACAGGGGTTATGAGTTCGCTAAAATACAGAGGAAGTTTGTGTGTGTGTGTGTGTGTGTGTGTGTGTGTGTGTGTGTGTGTGTGTGTGTGTGTGTGTGTGTGTGTGTGTGTGTGTGTGTGTGTGTGTGTTCAAACCTGTTTTAGTGTCCGTGCAAGGTTGCATTTGTGGGTATACGTTTGTTTGTATATATTTGTTTTGTTTGTTGATATGTGTGTGTGTGTGCATGAACATTCTTCCACTGCATGAATTAAAGATGATTGGAAGGAGACTTGGGAGTGGTGAATTATTAAGAACGTGGTAATGAGTTGGGGGCAGGTGTGGACTTTCACAGGAGGAGAGTGTGTGTGTATTTGTGTGTGCGTACTCATGTGTGTAATGTGTGTACATAAGGGCATAGGACGTGTGTGTGTGTGTGTGTGTGTGTGTGTGTTTGTGTATGTGTGTGTGTGTGTGTGTGTGTGTGTGTGTATGGGTCAACTCCAGCTCCATCAGCAGAAAAGAAAACATGTTATTGATAGACAAAATATCCTTCCGTTTTTCACACACATGCACGCACGCACACACATTATGTATGTTTACACACTTATTTGTGCTGATAAGACAGCTTGACTGACGAAAGTGAAAAAAAAAAGATATAGACAAAAATGAAACAGAAACAGAAAGAATATAGATAGAATGTGAGAGCGTGAGAGAGAGAGAGTTCAAGGGGAAGCTGAAAAAAAACAGTGTTTGAATTATGGGCGGGCCAGGGGGAGATTTGAGCTCCCCTGCATTATAGCCTAAATATTATTTGGGGGGGGGGGTTTATGAAAAGTAATAATGTATTATTACTATCTTACTAATAGTATATTTCCACTCCTATAACGGTTGAGGAAAGTAACAACTTTTGCACTGTGTTGTCTAGAGAAGGCAGTGACAGGTAAACAGGTTTCTGGGTTTTACCAATGGCAAGTGAGAAAACAGAGCGTGTCCCGCCCTCTCTGTGTCCGAGTCAATCACAGAAGAAAAACCCAGTCTTACGGCCTTTATTTACAACTTTTTAAAATTGTAAGTTTACATATGTGTCCCACCACTGCAAAGGCAGCCATCTTGCGCATTTCTTAAATCGCCAGGAGCAGCCAAATAAATTGAAAAAACCTTTTTTGAAGGAAAATTCGATTCTTCCAGATTCGTGTTCCTTTGTGGTTTTTTTTGTTTTTTTTTTATCTCTCAACGTATTTTCGAAACCGAGTTTGATTTATAAATAGTATAAAAATGTTAAACCGTGGAGTTGAATATTCCAGTTAGATAAAATGGGGAAACGCAGTTAACTTACCGAGACGCGGAACATCGCTGAACAATGCCGATCGATCTTTTCCTTTAAAGCGACTGTCCAGGTGAAGATCATTTCTCCATATTCCATGTGATGTGAAGTCACAATGTGAAACCGTGTTGATAGAGTTCAGACATTAAATGTTACGTGTTTTATATACACACGGGGAAAACGTTGCGGAGGGGACCACTGACTTTACCATCACTTCCGTAAACAAGACGAGGAGGTGTGCGGGTGGAGGAAGATCTAAATCATATCAGGACCTTAATCTGACCAGTGCGATAGATCCAAGTCATTTTAAGCAGCGCGCACTGGACTTCATTTTCCGTGATGATAGTCAGTTTTCCGACAGCTACCCTGAATCTGATATTACTCCGGACTTGGAGAACATTTCAAACAGCGGATTTCAACCCGAATGTGGCGATGAAACAGAATATTTACAGGAACCACCGGAAACATGTATATGTATATAAAACATGTATGTTCTTACTGTTAAATAAAAGCTTTTTTCAAAACAAATACATTCAACATTCCCACAAAACACGAAAACAAAGCAGTGATTGGTCCATTCTGCAGTATGCTAAGTAGCCATGTGGCTTTGGCTACCTCATTTGCATTCTGGGAGCTAGCTGAATGAAGCTGTCTGCTAGCTGTCTCTGCGAAACTTTGAAGGTGATTATTTCTGAAACACGGTTTGCCACATCCTTGTCATTAACAAGTCATAGCTTGAAAAATATTTGCTTGATTTGCACAAATGACACCTTGTTTGGAAGCTCTGATTGTTCACTTTCAAATGATGTGAAAGTGTTAAAAAAGTTAAAAGTTGCCAAATGACCCTAAAGTATGCGGTGCGTCACATATTACATCAATTTTGCAAATATGATTGATATCGCATTTTTCCGCTTATTTTGAGTATCCTCTGCAGACACAACGGCCTAGGGCGGGTTTTTTTAGGGAGAGCGTGGCTGCTTGTCACATGGGTAAGTTGTCTCATATCTTCACCATCAAAGTGCGCTACTTAAAAGTCAAACAACAGTTTTATACATCTACTTGGTCTAATGTCATATCCTCTCTGGGAAAAGATAAAGCACACTGTTAACTGAGGTGAGCAATGATTTACCACTTTTCAAATTCTAAAGACATTAACAATACACTACTAATACATTAGTATATTATTAGTATTAGTATTTTTTTTGCTAATGTCCTGCTTTAAGCTAACTGGGAGTTATTGCAAACATTAGCAAACATGGCAGTTTGTGCCAACCGCTCTCATTGATTTTGGGGTAAGTTATCAAATGTGACATCTTGCTCCAAAATCACTGAGACAACTTGGCATAAATAGACACAGAGATTTGAATTGTGTTTTTTGTAGTTTTTAGGGTTAGAGTTATGGTAGCTTAGAGTTTCAAACTTTTATAAATAATTGCGTAAATATTTTGCAATGTATATAATAATTTGTATTTGCTCATGTAGAAATCACAAGTCCGTATGATATCAACCTTGTTTTAAGAAAAAAATGTTTTATTTGCAATGTCAAGGAGAAATACTACATTACCAACAATCCTAAGTGTAACAGCGATGTCTCTGATTTGTGGAGCTCGCTGTTACCATGGAAATGTTTACCACACTGGCTGATGGGTACATTCAAGTTTCAGTAAGCAATCAATTCATTCAACATTACATGCAGTTAAATTGTATCTATGAATGAAATACATACTGAGGGTATCACCCTATATCACTATTCTTGCCCAACCATGTATTTAAAGGACCATTCAAAATAGAAAATGCAAAACCAGTATCCCACTTTTATTTTGTGCTAATCATAACAACACTTAAACCCATGCATTTTAAATATTAATACAACCATGGTCCCACCCCCCCACCTCCCTGCAGTGGCATACCTTCGTCAGTGTTTGGTGTATGGATCTGCGCCCCTCTTCTTCCCCATGCACCCCTCCCCCTTCTAAAGTCAAAGAAAATCTCCCCATTCAAATTCATTGGTCTAAATGTTGTTATGTGTAGCACGAAAAAGGTCGGACAATCGTGCTCCGGGACACAATTCAATAGATTAATTTAGATTCATTTTTGTGACTATGAGCATGAAAAAGCGTAAGACTGGGTTGGCTGGGCATCACCATTGTTGAAACTGGAAGTACCATTAACAAAACCACAATGCCCACAGCTCTTTGTAATGGGGTGTTTCATCCACCAGTGCATCCTTTGTCTGAATGACATAATCCAATTTAAGACCAACTGTTGATTGTTGGTTGTTATTATTGAAGTTTGTCAAAATTGTTCCCGTTGTTTTTTATTTTTTATTTTAGTATTTTTTTTTTCCATGTGTTATATTAGTTAGATATCTTTAATATATTTTATTTTAGAGAATATAAGGCTATTTGTTATTTTGTATTTATTATGGGTGGTCTTACAGGAACAGGAAATGCTACTGTAGCACTCTCTCTCATTTGCTGGGATTTCCATGTGTGCTACGTGTTGCCATCTGCTCCATGTGTTCAAGTTCAATTAAGATTTAAAAACACAGATTTGGTTAACCACAATCATAACGCAAATGAATATGAAGGTAATCGCCATGTTTGAAGTCGCATGTTGCAGCTAGTGTCCGGTGGTTGTGTTTGTTTGCAGGCATGTGGGCAGAGAGAGGCCACACAATAACTCCACCCTTTTGTTTCCCTGTTTATGACAGTGGATGGTGTGTCCTGTAAAGAAAATAAAAAATATCATGAACCTCTGTGGTGTCGTGCCCTCAATTATGGGGGATATTGAACCGCTTCCATGGATTACAGATAGACAGAGTCCCGGGCTTTGTGGTGCATGATGGCGACGCGCCAAAGGGCCGAGCACATTAACAGTATTCAAAGTTTGATGTTCAAATGTTCCCCACTACCAACTGGAAAGAAAAGGCAGACAGGGGTGTGAAAATAAGGAGATGTTGGGAAGCATGAGAGAGAAATGGATGTGAATGACGGCCAGGGAGAGGGAACAGATGGGGAAAGGGTGAAATAAGAAGGTGAGCGAGGAGAAACAACAGGGACTGAAGGAGAAAGAGAGCGCGATATAGAGAGAAAGGAGAAGGGATGGGTAGAAGTCCATTCGTCCATCACCACAGATATTTAGAAGCATGAGAGGAGAAAATAATGGGAACGAGAAGGACGCACATGGAGAGAGTGATAAAAATAAGAAGTGGGAGAGAGAAAGTGAAAGGAAAGTAGGGAGATGGAGAGAAAAGAAAAAGAGGAGGAGGGATAGGTATAAGTCCATTCAACCATCACCACAACAGATTCAGATGAGGACGCTGATTGGGGACACGTGATCGCATAGAAAAAATTAAACAAAACTGGCAACCCATCCATCCACCCTCCCACACACACACATCCACTAATGCAGTGCACGTGTATATGGACATACACATACAGTGCACGTGCATACATATGGACACACAAATACAGTGCATGTGCATGCATATTGACACACACATACAGTGCATGTGCATGCATAAAGACACACACACACGCACACACACCTCCACGGTACAACATACTGTCATCAGCGTAGAGGGGAATCTTGCAGGAATCCAGTGCAGAACCCACAGACAAACACATAGCGGTTGTTGTTTTTTCTTTGTTCCGGCAGAGGATAAGAAGACGGCTTGTGCTTCACCTTCAGGTGCAGCTTTCTTTCCACAGTGACTCTAATCGACGGGCGCGTGCTGCTGACTATATTTAGCTCAATTAAAATGGCTTCGGTGGAGAAGCAGCCACGGAGCCCATCCAGTATCAGCCTCTTGCTGGTATACTTAGAAACAATGGGACTCATGGAAAAATGGAAGAAAAAAACCACTGTGCCCTTGACAGAGATTTTCAATTTACCAGTCATTTGCAAATGAATATATGGCCTGGATTAGGCACTTTGTGTGTGGAAGGACGGCATACACAGTTTTTTTTCCCATCGTGCCATTTATACCCTGCCTACTAAGCTTATTGTCCTCCGCATAGAGTTAATGGAAAACTGAATTGTTTCGGGCTCATTTCTCCCAGACACAAAAAAAGAAGGCGGATATAATAATTAATTAATACTCCGGACTTTTTTTTCTTAATCTTGCTGCATGCAGCCGACGACAGCGTCCCAAAACGCCCGACGCCACTTCTGTCGCTAGACCTTCGGCGCTGGCACCTTCTGAGGTGTTGATTAATTCTAATTTTAAGGCAGATTCTGATGCCAAAATCAACGCTCCGGTGTTAATTGGAGATGAATTATTTGCTGGTGTGTTATTTTGGACCCTGGGGCTCCAGTTGGTGGGTGACAGGGGATGGGGAGATTCTCAGTAATTTATTTACAGTTGTTCTAGGGCGGAGATGGAGGTGGAGCACCCTAGGGTGGTGTTTAGCGAGAAGTAAAATTATAAATGTGATTTAATGTCGGTGAATACCTTTTCCGCATGTTGACGGTGTGGGAAGTAAGTGTGTTATTATGTATGTGTTGTCTAGTCTTGTCTCTATGTCTTGTCTACTGATGATTGGTTATATTGTTTAGTTTGTATGCTGCATCGACACAGACATGTCTTACTGATATATCCATGACAATACAACATACTTTCTCGCCGTCTTTCTCTCTCTCACACACACACACACACACACACACACACACACACACACACACACACACACACACACACACACACACACACACACACACACACACACACACACACACACACCTGGCCAATAATTACAGTGTAGGTACCACACGGTGTCTGCAGAGAATACTCAATAAGTTGAAAAACACAATATCTATTATAATCCGACTTTTACTATATTTGCAAAATTGAAGATTCAAAACTTTCATTCACTGAAACCTTGAACTCGACACGATCGGCAAACATGTTAAAATGCTTCTAAAAAGCTGTCTTCCAAACAATCTAAACATTTATATGCCGGACCTCATGTAGGCTATGTTGTGCAGTATATATATATATATATATATAGGACAAAGTATCAGAAGCACCACATTGCTGTTAAAGGAAAGACCCAACACAGAATTGCAAAGAATTTTTACGCACTAATCACAAAATATAAAAAGATAACATATCCACTCCATCAAAACCATGTTACCAAAGAGCTGCATTTTTGAACCAAACATAACTTTAATATAAATATTTTATATGTATAAACGTAATAATACACGTTAATCAAGGAGATACAGAATATTACTATTAACAGCACTGACCTTTATTGAACTATGGGATATTCTTGACTGAAGAGATAAACATTTGCTCACCAGTGATTATGTTTCTCCATCAAGCAAAGAAAAACTACAAACCAACGCTTGAAACTTCATTATTTCTCAAACAGCTTTCAACTTCTTGGCCAACAACAATAACTGGAACAACAACATTTCAGTCTATTTAACCTGGATTTGGGTGGATTCCTCGCTGTACTGAATACACTTAGCTGATGTTCAACACAGCAACAGTCGGGGCCAGAGTTGGACTCATTTACAGGCCCAACAACCAGCGGTCCACTGGGAATCTTCCTCCTTCTCCCGATTAGCCACTTCGGGCCTGGCAACGGTGTAGTTTTGGTAAGATTCCAAAAATAGATTCAAGAGGATTATTCGTCACATACATACTTTCATATATATGTGCAGTGAAATGTCAATGCAATGCACCCGGTGATTATGCACAATATGTCCTAGACTGAACACAAGAGCTACCTAATTTCTACTTGACTAACTTACAAAAAAAGTAAATATTTATCGAAGGGGGAGTCAGGCCAAGTCAACACCTTGAACTCTTTGTCATGTTATGAAAACCATTCCTGAACAATTTTTGCCGTGCAGCAGGGCGCATTATCCTACTGAAAGAGGCCACTACCATCAGGGTATACCGTTGCCGTGTACTGGGTCTGCAACAATATTTAGGTAGGTGGTATGTGTCAAAGTAATACAAACATGAATGGCAGGACCCAAGGCCCCACGCACCGTGTGTGTGCGTGTGTGTGTGCGCGTGTGTGTGTGTGTGTGTGTATGTATATATATATATATATATGTATGTATGTACATGCGTATATATATATGTACAGTATGTACATCCGTATATATATGTACAGTATGTACATGCGTATGTATATATATATATATATATATATACGCATACCCAACAGATTTAAATGAAAAAAGTAAAAGTTGCAGCACTCTGTCATACCTTCACAGGCGTTACTGCTTTTCCTGCAGCGTTTCCATGACAGAACACCTGATTGTACCAATCAAGCATAAACTCTAAATTTGAACAACAAAGACAAACTGACAGATGTTTTCCTAAATTTCGTGGCGCATTCACATCATTCTTACATATTTTCAATCATGACAGAGAGCTAAATCCATTTGCCCCAAGTCGGGATGACAAATTGCCAATCCACCAAGTTTGATTCGACTGCTTCTGCTGTTATTTCGCAGCTGATGTGGGATGAAACACAAAGGAAGGAAGGAAGGAATACATTAATGACTAGTTCACACCTTTATAACCCAGATTTCCTCTGAGAATGTATAATAGAATAACTATATTGTTATTGTGAACGACTCTTAATTATTATCTAAGTGAACATTATATAAAAGTGTATTTTTTGGTTTCATTGTTATTGTTTATTTTTAATGTACTGTATGTTCATGTTGTTCGTTATATGTTGATCTATCTATCTATCTATCTATCTATCTATCTATCTATCTATCTATCTATCCATCTATCTATCATCCATCTATCTATCTATCTATCTATCTATCTATCTATCTATCTATCTATCTATCTATCTATCTATCTATCTATCTATCTATCTATCTATCTATCTATCTATCTATCTATCTATCTATCTATCTATCTATCTGTCTATCTATCTATCTGTCTATCTATCTATCTATCTATCTATCTATCTATCTATCTATCTATCTATCTATCTATCTATCTATCTATCTATCTATCTATCTATCCATTCTGGTCCTTCTCTTTCATGGTCCTTTATTGTTTTCCCAAAGATTTTTAATTTTCAGGATTACCTTTCAAATGTTGGGTCAACGTACTGACTCAATGAAACAATACTGATTCACATTCAGTCTCCTCAGTTTGTTGGAAAAAACCTCAACAAAAAACAGGCTTGATTGATGTTTGCGTTATATTTAGCTCTAGGAAGTAAATGGTTGAATTTAGGTAAGAAGAAAAAAAAAAAACGATGTGCTATAGTGTATGATTAAATTTTTTTTTTTTTTAGATTTGGAGATTTGGTTGCAAGCCTGGTTAGTCCACAACAACATTCCAATGTTCCAACTCACTGGGATAAGTGATTGATTTGGAATGTGGCCATTGTTGCATTTCTACTTTGTCCCATTTAAAGTACAATAATCAGGAGGGCTTGATGTATATCCAAAAATATTATAATATTAAAGCCAACACTTGTCTGCTGGAAAATCTGTTATGAAAAAGTATGATGGGGTCAACTATTCTATTCAAGCAATTTGGTAGAGTATGGAATGTCTATGACACAAATCATTAATTAATATAATATATATAATTATATAACATCCCCACTTTGCAGAATATGCAGAATAATTAAGAATCGTAAGTTACACTAAAGGCATATCTTTGTTTTAAAAATATAGTAGGGACATAACATTGTTCATACAAAGATAATAATATTATTTTCAACTTCATGAAAAAGTGAGATTCCACAGGTTATCAAACTATTTAATTAATACATTATTTTAATTATAATCTGAACGTGTGACTTTGCGGGGAAATTATCAGACTCGTATTATATTACATTATGATTTTTTTTTCTGCACCTTCACAACCCCTCTCAATTCTGAGACAGCCTGACAACGTGATTTAACCAGCATTTTGGCACAGATCAAGGTCAGGCGTCTGGGGACCTTCATCACCTTCCTCTGCCTCTCGCAGTGGGAGTGTTATGGCTATTTTCTGCCGAGGAGCTCCCCATTCATACAAACAAACAAGCCGGGGCAGGAAACCTGCCAGGGATAATGATTCCAGACCCTTTTTCTCCCCAGACGGTGACCAGGAAGCCCACTGGTGTCTGAGGAAACACCAACGACTAACAATTTGAAGTGATTTGTGCAGGCTTGCAGCACGGCCACTAAAATACGAAGACGAACGTACAGTATTTACATATATACATACCAGAAGTTGCTTAAGTTGACAATCACCTGCTTTAGGCAAGTCAATTTTAACAAAGTCCTGTAAATGTCTAGCAGATATTCTATTCTAGTCAACAAAAATACTGTGCGATTATATGGACTAGAATTGAAAATATTTTATAATTGATTTTTGGGCATATAAAGGGGGTTGCTGATTGGTCGAATTTGATTTGGGGATAGGTATTAATCTCCCTTCTCCTTCCAGAAATTCCTCAGACTCAACGTGAGGTTTCATCCATTCAACACCGATTAAATATCTATAATATGATTCATCTGATTCATGCTAGGTCTGCCAGAATTGTATTTTTGCATTTCTTCTATCTCGACAGAATCACATCCAGGACTAGTGAAGTAACGCCCTCCATGTCAGGAATTCCAGAGGTTTGAGGTAAACTCAGCCTCCATTTGACCTTTGTGAGCGCTGATGCAGGAATTATGGGACTAATCAGGAGAATCAGACATCCTCCACATCTGAACAGTGTGCCACAAATAAAACTGCTCTGCCAAAAGGTCACAGTGTGGAGGAATTACTCCTCAGCTGCGGATCAGAGCGACAATACCGCCGCTTGTTCATCAGATACAGGCGGAAAATATTCAAATGTGGCATTTGAATCGAGATGTTTTTCACTCCGAGGAGCATCCGACTGTTCTCCTTCTACAGTGGATAGAATACTAAGTTATACATACAACCAACATGCCATTTTTTGAATCAGTATTTTCTGATGAATAATCCTATTCACTGAGACTTCAATTCAGTGGGAACAATAAATTCATTATATTTCTCCATACAGTCTGAATCAAGTAGATAGATATATAACAAACAATAAAAGATAAACCTATCAATAATTAACAAAACACTTTTTTGTATTACAGGTTTGTTTTATCCAACAGAACTCTAGAAAGATTGATAGAAATGCTGTTCAAGGAATAAAACTTTTGTTTGTTTTTTTGTGTCTCGCACAGAGCTTGAATAACACATTGTGACTTATTTTTATCTACAGTTCTAATATGACTAGAATAGTAGAGCCTACTATTACTTGTCATTATAAGTATCATTATTATCATGAATAATAATAATAATAATAATAATAATAATAATAATAATAATAATATACTAATAATAATAATAATAATAATAATAATAACAATAATAATAATAATAATAATAATAATAATAATAATAATAATAATAATAATAATAATAATAATAATGATAATAATATATCTATTTATATTATACTACTGGTAGTAGTGGGGTCAAATTTCATATAAAACAATAAAGACTATATAATACTGATTGACTACTTTACAATTGTAATACATTTCTATAATATACCTACAAATAAACTTCTATCACCATCTTCCATCCTGGTTCCTAAATTATGTTGTGTTTGAGTTAGCAAAACGATTGTATTCTCTTCTGCCTTTAAGAAATAATACAACCAGTATTGGTTTCCCACTGGTGATTCAGCAGAGAGGCAATGGAGGCTTTTACTACTTAAAACTATTTGGCAACAAACAATTGCCTCGCTATAAACAGAAATAATGCTGAATGGCACTCAAAAGAAAATGATTGTTGAAGATATTGACATAAAATCAGAATGGGGCGATGCGGTATGCGGCTAGATTACACCCCTCTAACACAGAAAGGTTATGTAAAAATCAATCATATGCAGTATATACGCAAGCGCCTCGTGTCGATTAGTATTCAGTATTTTTAGGGCTTACAGAGCGTATTGTGCCTTATCACCGGGTGTCATGACATTTCACTGCATATATGTATGACCGTATGTACTGTATATGTATGTGACAAATAACCTCTTAAATCTTGAATCTTTAAGAATATAAAATCTTTGTGCTCGTTAACGTACTGCAGTTATTTTGATTCCTGTGCACGGTGGTAAAGGAGGAACAAGAAATGCTGTTAGGGTTTGTGTTTTTGCTCGTTGGATGAACACAAGCAGATGCAGTTTCTATAAATGCAGCAACCAGACCAAGAGTGTGACGCGGGGAATGCTGCAGCTGCCCTCTTTGCTCTTGTCTCGATTCTGATATCAGGGTAGTCATTAGCGAACACCTTGTGTTATTATTGTCCATAGGCTCGACCAAGGTCCCAAATTGTCTTGGTTTACCGGAACCAGACTCAGTATAATTCCATTTGCTCTCACATGCCGGTGTTGCCATGGCTTGCATTCCCCAGGGAAACTGAGCGAAATTCAGACAAACAAGAGGCATTGTGCTACGGGGCTATCTGGGGCAGGATTGAACCAATCAGTACTCCAAACGAACAATACCCCAAATCTACAATCAATCTGGTTTGGTCTTTCAAGCCACTGCAATGTCTTTGTTTAGGGCAGGGACGTACTTGCTGGTGTTGGGTCATTCATGAACGATTCGTTCTTTTTAACCAAATCTTTGAAGTGAACTAAATTAACTGAATCCCTGACCAAAAGTATTCGTTGTTTGAGTCTTCGCTTTTCGCCAAAAGCTACTGCAAGAGGTCGTTCGCAAACTAATCTGTGAAGGAACCAAAACAACTGGTGGAAATAGTTCAGAACTGTTTTCGCCAGTTCTTTTAATTCCTTCCAATATCGATTCCATCTTTAGTTATTTGAGTCAGGATTATGTTATTTCAAATGGTATTGTGCTGATATTACACATGCATTGCATGATCCATTCCTGTCAACATTGGGATTTGAAAATAAGCAAAATGTTCCATTCCAGTGGCACAACTTTAGCGGAGGGGGGGGTGAACCACAAAGTCTGGCCTGTTACTCACGTTACTCACGGTCTTTTCTTTAGTTTCATTCAATTACAAAAATTGTATCCACAATAAAAATATAGTTATTATTGGTTTTGTTTGGAGAAACAGCAGAATGGGGACGCACAGCGGATCGTGCCACGGTTGGGTCAGGGCCGGTCACTGGTTTGGAGATGGGCGGTGCGACGGCAACCTTAAAAATACCGTACATTTATTATTTATGGGAAAATAAACAACAGGGAGGACAGCGGGAAAGAAGAGCAAAATATGAGAGAATCCTGGGGGTTGACAGCTATGGCATGATCCCACCTACACTTGGCAACATTGACATGTAAGTTCAAGTAAAATCTTTGTCAGGTAAAAAGATTTAAATTCCGTATGCATGCGTTTATATGATTATTATGATTATTATGATTATTATGATTATTATGATTATTATTATTATTATTATTATTATTACTGTGCACGATCAATACTCCTGCAGTGTGTGCAGAACGCAGCATTTTCAAGTATAAAAATAATAATAATATTATTATTATTATTATTATCATTATTATTATTATTATTATTGTGGTGAGAACCGGGACTAGTGTTTGACAGATATTTGTCGGGACTTGGGACACACAGCTGGGACAATCCCGGACAGACTGGGACGTCTGATCACCGTAGTTAAAAGTGTCATGTTCTGTAGTACATCGTAGTACATTTCTTAAATAACAAGTAGTCTATACCCAGACCATAAATGATTTCAGGTGGGCAAAAGTGGGGTGTCAAACTTGTTTTAACATCGTTATACGCCAGCAGTCTTCCTGTGCGGACTTTGGCTGCAGGGAAGACTAACTGAATGGATCCACTACAAGAAAGAGTCGTTTGCGAACATGAGAAACACCGGAAATCGTTCAATTTGAACTAGTTAGAACTAGTTGGAACTCATTTGAACTTGCCTCCACATTCATTTTCAACCTTGTGTACTTCTTACTCACTCCGTACCCCTTGTCTTCCTCGTGCCAGTCAGTATACACCTCTGTCCCTCTCTCTCACTCTGTCTCCCTCTCGTTTCTTTCTGTTTTGATGGCTCTTTCAGAGGCAGAGGCAAACTACTAGCAGTCCCAGTGGGCAACAGGTCTGCCCTTTGAAGACAGGCATTATGGCTAATCTTGCAGAGCCATTGGCCTGAGCCTTGTATGGCAGTTTTTACTGTAATGACAATGACAATTACAATAAACCTCCACATCCAAGAAATTCACCCCTCCTGCCTGTTCAAAATAATTATCCTAAGCTACCATGGAATTTTCTTAGTTTTTGTACGGCATACAAGAAGAACAACACAAATCAGATTATGATTGTTTGTGCCCGCTTCTCGTCTGGTTCCAGATACTGACAAGGGCTTAAATCACCGGCGTTGTGTGCAAAGCAATCAGCAACAGCCTAATTGTAATCACAGAACGATAAATTGCGATTAGATGTGTAATTTTACCGCAACAAGCTTTTGCTTGCAAAATTATTACTGAGCCAACTGTCACACTTTTTAGTGGTTTAAATACCAAACTGACCTGAGGTGGGGGTGAGTTATTAAAGACAATTTATTGTGAAGTGTTACAGGTTCAGTACTCATAATATTCACTCTATTGTCAGAGTAAAAGTTCAATTGGGAATTATTCACTTCAAGTAACTTACAAACAAACTTACAAACAAACGAACTCCCTAAGCCTGGCCCACACTACAAGATCTTTCAAATCTTGACAGATGTTGAAAATGACACCACCACACATAACAACATATCACAATACATTTAACAGTTTTGTCCCTATAGTGTGTGTAGAGAGCAACAATTTGTCCAAAACAGCACCATTCCATTCACCAACAGCCAGAATCCTAATCTCGTAAAGTCACACAAGATTTGGCACAAAGGTCAGGAGTCCCAACTCTCAAAACCATAAATCTTGCGCGATCAGACGGAACTTATGAGTAAACAAACCTGGCGGACGATGCTAGTTTTTTGTACTATTTCTTTCAAGAAAATCCAAAAGGGAAAAAATTGAAAACAATGGATGAAGTCATGAAGACAGCGTGAATATGGACTAGACATTTTGCTGTATGCTTCACAGCGTTGGCATTTGCAGCCATGGCTGCTGGTGTATTTATGTTATGTTATGTTATTTACGTTATTTATGTTTGTGTTTAAGTTAGCTTGGTTCCGAAATGGCTATCAGCCTTTCCCACTTGACAATCCACAAACCATGTTCTTGTTTATTCTCGGGGTTCCACCCACATTACAGGATATCAGATCCTAAGTATTGAACATGTTGAATATTTGTGATCGGTGAAGTCAGGATGGACTTCCGAGTCGATTGAGGGTAATAAAAAATCACTCGTAACATCCTTTACACCACAGGATCATCTGGCATGATAATCTTTGAAACAATCAAAAAATCGGGACTTTGCTGACAATTGTCGGAAGGGGGAAACTAACAAAACGAACTTACTAATTTACTTACTTACTTAAATGCCTTAAACACAGCATGCATTTTTTCAAATAAGGAAATTAAGAAGTAGTTTCCCTGAACTTAATATTTTGATGTTAACCACGAGTGGTTATCATATTGTAGCGTGTTGGGCAAAAGAGGGGGGCGGAGATTTCCCAGCATGCTTTGTTTGTGTGTTTTGGGGTTGTCTGGAAAGGGGATTGTTTAATGTAATGTTAATTGTTAAGCTGTTGTTAGTGTTACTTAGCCATGTTACATGTGTTATGATAGATTGTTAATACTTTTATGTGTTAAGATTGTTACACCAGGAGTGAGAGTGTGTGTGCCATTAGTGACCTGCCCGCCGTGATGAAAGTGCTGTGGATGAATATAGAGCACTCAACCAAAAATAAAGTTGTGAAATTGAATCTCTTGCTTGCTCGAAGAAGCCTTAGCTGGCTGCAATATTTTTTTGAATGTCTCTGACTTATTGCCAGAAGTAGAACATTTTGGTCTATCCATGTGCTAACACAGCATCATCACAGAGGTCCAGCTGAAGTGTGTAATCAGCTGGACTTTTACTTTCTCAACCTAGACAGTAACAACTGCCACTCCTACATAAAGCACAGATTTATCAGCGTTCAATCCCAGGGCCACCACATTTTAGAAGACCCAACTGCGAGCAGGGAAAGTTTAAATCCGCTTTCTTGTCTTCTCTTGGCATTTGTGTCTTCTGCAGCTCAGGCGACTGAGACATGCTGCTCTCCTGGCTACATCCCTAAAAAGGAGATTTCAAGTTCAAGTTGAAGTTCAAGTTCAAGAGAATATTTGTCACATACGTATACATACAGTCATACATATATGCAGTGAAATGTCATGACACCCGGTGATTACACACAATAAGCTCTATAAGCTCTAAAAATACTAAAATGTGCATAATCGACACAAGGTGCTCGCGCAGGCGGCCGCAAGGGGCGGCGTCACAATCACGATTCTGGGTTCTATAATTGTATATTTGAATTAATTCATATTACATGGCGGGTAAATAGAACATCAATAGATTATTTTTTAATTTCCAGTTTTACGAGACCAACGTCACACAAGAATAAACTCTTCCAAGTAGAGATCAAACACTACCAGGCCCAGGGTAGCCTTCTGCTGATGGGAGACCTGAATGCCAGAACAGGACGTGAGCCTGATATGGTGGATGCTACTGGCAACAGTCACATCTTCAGACAGCCTTCACTGTACCTCAACCCCACCACTCCCTAGATAAACAACCCTGACCTTGTGGTTAACAAAACAGGCAAAGAGTTAGTGCATCTCTGTCGCTCCTTAGGCCTGTACATGCTTAATGGTAGGATCAGAGGGGACTCTCTAGGGAGGTTCACATACTGTTGGGACTAGTGTAGTTTACTATACAATCACTGATATGGACCCGTCCTCCATCTGGGGGTGAAGGCTCATTTTACAGGCCCAATGCCAATGGCACTGCACTAGAGTGAAGACTTTTGTTCTTTAGAAAGCCATAGTATTTCATCAGTCTGAGAGTTATAGTCCTGCAGAAGATTTTTGGAGAAACCTACAGTACATTTGAAAATGTCCTCTGGTGCTTAGAGTAACTGATCTTAACCAAAAAAAACGGGATGGGAACTTGAGTCAGTGACACTTCAGACTTGACTTGTTGCAAAATGACTTAAGTAATCAGGTATCTTATAATTTAGTCAAATTGTTTAGATTTAACTTGACTAATAGTGATGTCTTCTATCACCACTTCAGCGTTGAGGTCTTAACCAGCTTGGCATTTTTTTATTTAATGTTTTTAAATTTAACTAATTGTCATTGCACAGAGTACAAGTACTGAGGCAACAAAATGCATTACTCTGCATTTTACCAATCCTAGTAACTGACGTATCTAGGAGCAGAGGGCTGCCATATAGTGGTGCCGGGGAGCAGTTGGGGGGTTAAGTGTCTTGCTCTAGGACACATCAGCGCACTACCAGGAGTAGCCGGTGATCGAACCGGTAATCTTTCGATGGGAATTACCATCAGGAGGTGAAAATAAAGGGGGGTGGATAAATAAACCCAAACAGGATCCAAGGCTGAGAAATTGTCCAACATGAACACACATGATCAAGCCGCAAGGTCCCGCCATGGAAACATGGGGATTTTTTTTTCTGAGTGGGAGGCATCAAGGTCCTAATCATGACCCCAGATTAATCTAAAACCACCGGACTCTTGCACATGTTGATCAATAACTTAATGCTCGTGGCACATATTGAGTTAATGTAATATTAATCCAACATGATACATGATAACAATCTATATTTCTTGACGTATGCCTCGCCCACTCATCAGTCATGCTGAGTAATAACTGAAAATGAGTGCGATAATAATCTGCAGTTCAAGCCCTGGCAGCATAGCACGGGCTGAAGTAATTAAAACGAAGAAGAATGTTTTAAAAAATGAGAAGCTGTGGTCCTTTAATAATGCAGACAGGAGACAGACAACACAATTAAATTTCATAATTACACAGGGACTTATGGATCCTGTATCCAGACAGAAGCTGCCTGCATTAAGTGCAGGGAAAAGAGATATTTTGGGTTAAGTTTAAGGAACTTCAGTAATGCAACACCATTGCGGTAGTGGCTTAAGGCCTGGTTATACCTTTTTGCGGGCAGGGCATGGTGTCGCTCGCGCAAAGAGTGCAGGGTGCTGGCACTTTCTCCATTGCGGCATTCTTAGAAACCACGGGTGGCAGTAGAGAGAATGTATCGTGTGAAGCAGAAAGTAGTAAATGCAAAAGAGTGCTAGAACACAGCGCGCAAACATGGCTGCATGCACAGAATCTGAGATTGTGCTGAGGAGGAATTGCTGCTCATGGTGGTTAAACCGACAAAAGTGCGGAAAAAGAAAAAAGGAGCTGGTCTGTCTGCCCGTTCTATACGGAGACAGGAGAAGGGGGTTGAAGTTGTCCCACTCAGCATTTTATTCCAGAAGAAACATATTGTGACTGTTGTTCTACAACAGTCACAATATGTAATTATTCTCTCTCATTGCAAGACTCTTTAAAAATAAACTGCACATAATTTAATTTAGTTAATTTCTGACCCTGTTAATTTACAATAAACTCACAAAGCCCGAGTGAGCTGTTTGCATATACTATTCTGTGTCAAAAAGTAATTGGTAGACTTTGAATTTCACATCTGATTTGTTTCCAGGAAACGGCCCTCGCACAAAGTTAACAAACTCTTGGAGGTGCGCAACAGCACAGCGCGATGTCCCACCTTGTGCCATGGCACTCCCCCCGGTGACGTCATTTGCGTCACACGCTCCCTCGCGCTTGGGGCAAGTTTAAACCTAGCTTTAGAGTCTAAAATTGCTCAATTCCACCTGTTGCCATCTCTGCAATCTGAAAACAAGGAGTGCTTTCCTTCCTAAATTTAAAAAGACATGACTATCCGAAAGCAATATATGTCTATCTATTCTGCCCTGTGAATCAATACTGGGATACTTGGATTAGTGATGAAAAGTTTGTCTCTTTTTGGAGATTTGGGTCTTTACTGAAAAATAACGGGTACGCAGTCTGAAAATAGTAGTTACTTTAGTAATTTTCGTTGCCACTTCTCCTTTTTGAACTAAAGTGAATTAATTATCTCTTGTTAAAGATTTCCAGTTTGACTGCACTAAAGAAAAACCCTTGACTGATAGATTTTCCTGGGTAATTTATTTTCATGAAAGTCTGTTCATTAAAATAAAAACTGTATTCCTACTTATTCATGAAATTATCTAATCAGTCAATCGTGTGGCAGTGCAATGTAGTGCAATGCTTATACATAATCATGCAGATTTGGCTTAGCAGCAGCTGTAACTGATGATATCCTGGGATTTTCAAGCACACGTCTTTAGAGTTTACTCAGAATGGTGCGAAAAGCATATAACATCCATTGAGCAGCAGTTCTGTGGACGGAAACGCCTTAAAGAGAGAGGTCAACGGAGAATGACCAGACATGTTCAAGCTGACTGAACTTTTACACAATTGTACAGTACAATTGTTGTGAGCAGAAAAACATCTCAGAATGTACAACATGTGGAACCTTGAGGCGGATGGACTACAACAGCAGAATATCACGTCGGGTTCCACTTCTGTCAGCCAAGAACAGAAAGCTCACCAAAACTGGACAGTTAAAGACTGGATAATGTAGCCTGGTCTGATGAAGCTCCATTTCTGCTGAGGCACACGGATGTAGGGCCAGAATATGGCGTCAACAGCATGAATCCATGGACCCAACCTGCCTTATGTCAACAGTCCAGGCTGATGGCTGTGGTCTTATGGTGTGTGGAATTTTTTCCTGGCACACTTTGGGCCCTGTTAATAGCAATCAATCATCGCTTGAAAGCCACAGCCTTTGAGAATTGTTGCTTTTTGAGGAACCCTCTTTTGATCCTTTGTAGGAACCATCCCTTTTATTGTGTCCACACTGCAGGAACTAGGAACAATCGTAATTCTTAGAATGCCGTTTTTGAGGGACTTTCTTAGCTCCTACTCCAGGGCAGGGTTTGATGGGAAAATGCATTATTCTTTGGAATGCACAACATTCTATTCATGGAAGAATGCTGACATGGGCAGTTGACCTGGACAGAGTGTGATTCTGTTCACCAAATGGAGTGGTGTCCAGTTTTAATCTGAGTCTTTGCTGTATATGTCCTGTCCGAAAATTTAACTGATGGGCAACTTAAAATGCCTGTAAACTAATCGTTGGGGTTCATGGGGGGGGGTTCATGTAATACATCTCATATCTGCTGTCATGGCAACATGGGGGCGCGTACTGTTAATGGTGAACAAACAACGTTCATTTTAACATGTTTATTTTAACATGTTAATTTAACATGTTAATTTAACATGTACAGTATAATGTGTTTTTGAACTACAGAGAACCAGGAAGCGAATGGGAGCAGGCGCACGCAAACGGTCCTGCCCCTGTGCTCGCATGACCATCCCTACGCCCTCGCAACTGCTCAACTAAACACTCGCTCGACAAGTTGATATTTTAGACAGGGGTGGAATAGACAGTGGCTGAGAAACATGTGAAGAGCACATCTGAAAAATCCCAGTCTCAGTCCTAACATTACTGTAGTAGTTGGAAATGGCAATGTGGCCCTATATCAGTGGATCAGCTGTCACCATGGATTGACCAGCATTTGTCCCACATTCTTGTGTTGATGAAGTTGACCAACTACCTATCACATCTGGGGTGGCCACAGGGGTGGCCAATGAGATTTTAGGCCACCCCCAAAATCGGCATTGCCTGGATTGTGTATTTCTCGCATCAAATTTGTTCAGAAACAGATTTTGGTGGACTGCTAAGCGGAAATAGGTTAATAGACTAAATACAACGTGGAACACGGAACTTGGGCTGAAACTCCATTGGCTTACATCACTTCAGCGTCAAGTAAACATTCCTACTGGCGGTGCAAATGCAATCAGAACAAAAGCCTGTGAAGATATTTTGTTCTCGGGGGACCTCCACATTTTCAAGTTCTCCTCAGGGAGATCCCAGAACTGTTTGGTCCAAAAATGCCTATCGAGTTCGATGTTCTTCAGTGGCCTTCCCAGTCACCGGACCTGAATCCAATAGAACACCTTTGGAATGTGATAGAACGGGAGATTCGCAGCATGAATGTGTGGTTTATACATATTGCCACCCATTCAGCTTGAACATATTTTCTTTAGTTATGGGAACCAACTAACATTCGGCTACAGGAAAGCAAAGAAAATTATGTTTTGATTTCAGTGCAAATGTTACGATTTAGAAATGTGTAGTTATATGGCCACTCGCTGGCATTTTAGTCGAAAATATCTATCTATCTATCTATCTATCTATCTATCTATCTATCTGTCTGTCTGTCTGTCTCTCTGTCTCTGTCTGTCTCTCTGTCCATCTGTCCATCCCTCCGTCCCTCCGTCCGTCCGTCCATACATCTATCTATCCGTCAATGTGAAAATAAGTCAAAAAGTAGAAATATCTCTTTCCCACTGCACGAACACATACTTAACATTGACCAAATCAACATTTTCAATCTGTGGTGGCATGTTTCAGAAGGAAGGGAGAAAAATCAAACTGGCCGACCTTTCCATGAGTTACCAGCTGACATTTGCCACATCCAGACACTCACCGATACCACCCTAGCGAGTCCTCGAGTCCACGTGGAAGTAAACATCACCCCGAATCACACACACATTGACTGACACACACACTGACACGCACACTCACACAGCTTCCCCCATTTGACCTATGAGCATTTGACCGTCTCTGATGCGCCTGCTGAGCTGTGTTCGGGTGTCGACCGTTTTCTCTTTTCCCTGCACCGTCTGAGTGCTTCTCCTCCTTATTCGTAGAGGGGAGATGGAGGTGGTAGAGGTGTAGTTGGAGAGGAGGTGGTGCACCTGTCCGCAGGCGTATACTTGATTGGAGATGACAGGTTAAGTGGCTTAGCCTCCCTCTGGGTGCACTAATACAAGAAGACAGTCTGTCTTTCTTAGATGCTGCTCCGCATGTTGTGTGTGTTTGTGTGTGTGTGTGTGTGTGTGTGTGTGTGTGTGTGTGTGTGTGTGTGTGTGTGTGTGTGTGTGTGTGTGTGTGTGTGTGTGTGTGTTTGTGTGTTGCGGGGGGGGGGGCTAGAATTTGGGAAAAGTAGGTAGTTGGAAAGTTGCTGTTGGTGATATGAAGGGGAAAACGGTGGTGGATGCATGGATGAATGGGGAAGTATGTATATGTATGTGACAAATAAAAATCTTGAATCTTGAATCTTGAATCAATCATTTAGCTTCCCCCCCTTCATTAAGCAAAGGCTACACTACTTCTTAAAATATTACAGGATATATACAGGATTGTATATATTTTTGTTTCCTTAATGCCATGCCAGTCTTGTGGTTTGCACACTACATGAATGATCGGCGACAAGGATCACACATTACAAGTTGCTTCCACTGGGAAGAATCTCAGACAAGTCTGGCAGGTCTCCAAACTACGTTTTATCACAAAAACACACGTGAGAATGACACTGGAAATGACGTGATGCCATGCGCGAGACAGGGTTATTTATTTCTTATTATATTCTTGATCACTGTTAAAAAATGAATAAAAGCAGAGTTTAAATAATATTGATTTAAAACCTAGGGAAGAAAAGTAAAATAGCTATGTTAAATAATATAGTTATATAAAATAGATATGTGTGTGTTTCTGGCGGCTGCTCCGGTGCACTTCCGTCTCTCCTTCTCGACTCCCCCCCTACCCTATGTCTGCTCTCATTGGCTGTAGCTCGTTGCGTCACTCCCGACTACATCCCGATACGACCAGATATTAAATCTGCTTGATATCTTATCGGCGAACCATCGGCAAGCTCACGTGAGATAAAAAAATGTAATGGTAAGAAAAATCCAAAGAAAGGTATAGCATACAGTAAACATGTAACACAAAGGTAACATCCCAGGCAAAAGGAAAGACGTAAACTAAACAGAAACAAGCTTGTATTTGTCTCAATAAATCCTGAAATAAAAACAAAGGACAAATAGTGGGAGACAGACAAATACAACAACTCTCGGCCTCTCCTAAGCTATAACAAGTCCAAAACGTTTTTGGAAGACGACAAAGCAAAGTAAACAAAAGTCTATCTACAGAGGACCGGAAATATAACCAAACCTCCAAACGAGGACCTAGGGATAACACAAATAACTCAGCATCTAAAATGAAAGGATTTGGATAGACCACCAAAACCCCATCCCCAAAACCCCACTCCCAAACCCCTATTCCCAATACCCCACTCCTGAACCCCACTCCAAAAACCCCATTTCCTAAACCTCACTCACCAAACTCCACTCCCTAACCCCCACTACCCAAACCCCACTCCCAAACCCCCACTCTCGAACCCCACTCCCAAACCCGACTCCAAAAACCCATTCCCAAACCCCGCCACCACCTCTTCCATCACCCCAAAGCCCCAACACTTCACCCGCCCCACCCTCAGACAAATATGTGTTCTCTGTCCAGACCTCGCATCGACAAAGTACAGACTTTACATCTTCACTGTGAATTCATTTACATTCACCAGTGGTGCAAAAAGTAAGGAAGTACAAGAACTTTGGTTTTGTATACATTTTTTTAAGGCACCTGTACTCATATATACAGGTACTGCTCATTTAATGACCTACCTGTTTAAAGACTGTTCAGACTTACGACCAACTCTCTGACCAGTCTGTATTGCACGCTGTGTGCGTGCCGCGTGCGCGTCGTTTGCGCGCTGCTTGTGCAGCGTCTCACTGTTAAGCATCTCATCGCGCATCACCCTTGCAGTCTCAGTCTCGTTCCCACAGTCTGTCAGTATTCACTACACTAGGATTGGCAATGGCCACGCCCCCTTACCGTTAAATAACACGCGTCCTCGCCTATCCACCAATTCGCTTAACAACCTGGTCCTAGGAACGGAACTCGGTCTTTAGTACTGCACTAAAGACCGAGTTCTGCACCTATACTACAAATATCAACACTTAACTACTTTCACTTTCTTGCAGAACATACTGAACTGATAGTCCATAAATAGTGTGTCTGTTTGAATTTAGTTTACCACAGCTACCAAGACATACCATCCCATTCCAAACCGTATTATTGACAGCCCCAGGGAACCTTGCCCTGAATGTATTGCTGGTGCCATGTTCTACCAGTTGGTTTATCACAGGATATTAAATCGTAACATGTTGTTCAAAGTGTGATCCTTAGCCCTAGCAAGGTGCGTGGTCTTCGCGTTTCGGCATCTGTTTTTCCAGCCTTGTGCCAATACAGATGCTGTGGCGGAGTGGAGCCTAAAACTGACAGATAGCCCTGCATGTAAGAGCATTAACATATAAATGCAAGAATGCCAGTGCAGGAGGAAAATATTATTTATGAGGGTATATAATTTCATGGACACAAATATTTAATGGCCAGGTCATTCTGGCCTCAGGATGCTATTTAATGTATGCACACATTTCCACGGTCCTAAATCTCTTTCTCTGCGTAGCCTTGTCTTTCTCTCTGTTTCCATTCTCCCTTTCTCTCTTTTTCCACAACCGCTGGAGAGCCAGAATTTAATTGATAGGTAGCTTTTACTGCAGCTTGCAGACATGAGCGATTTAATCAATGTAAAGACATCCAACTATTCCACATGCTAAACAAATCCCTCCTTTCCTAATTCTCTTCATTAAACCCTCTCCTTCTCAACACTATCCCATCCTCTATATGTCCTGCCACTCACCCACAATCTCCAGCCTGTCCTCTAGGTTAAAATTGAAATGGTCTTAATCACCTGTTTGAGATAATTCTGGCTCCATGGTGATTAATTCATTAGGATGCCATTCAGGTGTCGGATGAGAGTGGCGTGGTGGGCAGGGCTAGCGGTATATTCTAGTTGTAATTGAATCAGCCCAGATGAGGTGGAGGAAAGAGCAGTGAATCTCATAGGTCCGTTTAATTCCACCACCAAGTCCACAAAACCACCGCAAATTCCTGAGGAACCACCTCAGTAGGAACCCTAAACTGCTCCCTCCTTCCTTCTTTCCTTCCTTCCTCTCTTTCCATCCTCGACTTTTGTGACTGACTTTTGTTTTTTTTTCAGCCGGAGAGCCGAGATTATGACCGCAGACTTTTGTCGCTTCTTTATCTGGGACTATCACTGCTCTGCTGATGTAAACACTAAATAAAATGATGGCTTTTAGCAGATGTAATCACAAAGATGTAGCTGACCCGACTTGAACTATGGCTGTCTGGCTCTGCCACACTGTTGGCTTGTTTTCAAGAAATGGATGAAAAAAACAAAAAACAAAAAACAACAAAACAATTGTAGCTTCAAATCTCTAAAATAGTTCAATCAGGAGCGACTAAACGGGAAGAAAATAACATTTCATAAACAAGAGTCAAAGTTTGGCGTTAGGACTCTGTCTAATGATACAATAGAGTTGTATGGAATATACAGTGATCTTTTGGAAAAGCTTAACGATCAAACTTCCCCTCTGTGGAGTTGTTGGCGCTGCTGGTGATGGAGAACTGAGGCTTCTCGATAACCTTTCTGCGGAACATCTCGGGTATCTGATACTGGTGGAGATGGGGCCTGATAGTAGAGGAGGTGGGGCCTGGTACTGGAAGAGATGGGACCTGATACTGGAGGAGGTGGGACCTGGTACTGGAGGAGGTGGAACCTGGTATTGAAGGAGGTGGGACCTGGTACTGGAGGAGGTGGGACCTGGTACTGGAGCAGGTGGGACCTGATACTGAAGGAGGTGAGACTAGGTACTGAATGAGGTGGGATCTGGTACTGGAGGAGGTGGGACCCGTTACTGGAGGAGATGGGACCTGATATTGGAGGAGATGAGACCTAGTCCTGGAGTAGATGGGACCTGGTACTGGAGGAGGAGGTAGGACTCAATACTGGAGGAGGTGTGACCTGGTACTGGAGGAGATGGGACCTGGTACCACAGGAGGTGGGACCTGATACTGGAGGAGGTGGGACCTGGAACTGGAGTAGGTGGAACCTGATACTGGGGGAGGTGGGACCTGGTACTGGAAGAGATGGGACTGGGTACAGTAGAAGGTGGGTTCTGGTAGTGGAGGAGTTGGGACCTGATATTGGAGGAGATGAGACCTGGTCTTGGAGGCGGTGGGACCTGATACCGTAGGAGGAAGTTGGACCTGAAACTGGAGGAGATGGGACCTGATATTGGAGGAGATGAGACCTGGTCCTGGAGTAGGTGGGACCTGGTACTGGAGGTGAAGGTTGGACTCGATACTGGAGGAGGTGTGACCTGGTACTGGAGGAGATGGGACCTGGTACTGCAGAAGGTGGGACCTGGTACCAGAGGAGGTGGGACCTGATACCATAGGAGGAAGTGGGACCTGACACTGGAGGAGATGGGACCTGGTACAGCAGGAGGTGTGACCTGGTACTGGAGCAGGTGGGACCTGGTACTGGAGGAGCTGGGACCTGGTAGTGGAGGAGATGGGACCTGGTACCGCAAGAGGTGGGACCTGGTACGACAGGAGGTGGGACCTGATACTGGAGGAGATGAGACCTGGTCTTGGAGTAGGTGGGACCTGATACTGGAGGAGCAGCTGGGACCTGATACTGGAGGAGATGGGACCTGGTACCGCAGGAGGTGGGACTTGATACTGGAGAAAATGCGACCTGATATTGGAGGACAATGGGCCTGGAGGTTGGAGGAAAGTGGAGGAGGTGGGACGTGATAGTGGAGGAGGTGGGACTTGGTACCGCAGGAGGTGGGACCTGGTACCGCAGGAGGTGGGACCTGGTAGTGGAGTAGGGGGGACCTGGTACTGGGGGAGGAGGTGGGACCTGATACTGGAGGAGGTGGGACCTGATACTGGAGGAGATGGGACCTGGTACTGCAGGAGGTTGGACCTGATACTGGAGGAGGTGGGATCTGATACTAGAGGGGGTGCGACTTGGTACTGGAGGAGATGGGACCTGGTACCGCAGGAGGTGGGACCTGGTACTGGAGCAAGTGGGACCTGGTACAGGAGGAGGTGGGACCTGGTCCTGGAGGAGATGGGACCTGGTACCGCAAGAGGTGGGACCTGGGAGGACAGGAGGTGGGACCTGATACTGGAGGAGGTGGGATCTGGTACTAGAGTAGGTGGGACCTGATATTGGAGGAGATGAGACCTGGTCTTGGAGTAGGTGGGACCTGATACTGGAGGAGATGAGACCTGGTATTGGAGTAGGTGGGACCTGATACTGGAGGAGGTGGGATCTGGTACTGGAGTAGGTGGGACCTGATATTGGAGGAGATGAGACCTGGTCTTGGAGTAGGTGGGACCTGATACTGGAGGAGCAGCTGGGACCTGATACTGGAGGAGATGGGACCTGGTACCGCAGGAGGTGGGACTTGATACTGGAGGAGATGGGACCTGGTACCGCAGGAGGTGGGACTTGATACTGGAGGAAATGCGACCTGATATTGGAGGAGATTGGGCCTGGAGGTTGGAGGAAAGTGGAGGAGGTGGGACGTGATAGTGGAGGAGATGGGACCTGGTACCACAGGAGGTGTGACCTGGTACTGGAGCAGGTGGGACCTGGTACTGGAGGAGCTGGGACCTGGTACTGGAGGAGATGGGACTGGTACCGCAAGAGATGGGACCTGGTACGACAGGAGGTGGGACCTGATACTGGAGGAGGTGGGATCTGGTACTGGAGTAGGTGGGACCTGATACTGGAGGAGGTGGGACCTGATACTGGAGGAGGTGGGACTGGGTACAGTAGAAGGTGGGTTCTGGTACTGGAGGAGTTGGGAACTGATATTGGAGGAGATGAGACCTGGTCTTGGAGTAGGTGGGACCTGATACCATAGGAGGACGTGGGACCTGATACTGGAGGAGATGGGACCTGGTACAGCAAGAGGTGGGACCTGGTACTGGAGGAGATGGGACCTGGTACTGGAGGAGTCGGGACCTGATATTGGAGGAGATGAGACCTGGTCTTGGATTAGGTGGGACCTGATACTGGAGGAGGAGCTGGGACCTGATACTGGAGGAGATGGGACCTGGTACCGCAGGAGGTGGGACTTGATACTGGAGGAAATGCGACCTGATATTGGAGGAGATTGGGCCTGGAGGTTGGGGGAAGGTGGGGGAGGTGGAATGTGATAGTGGAGGAGGTGGGACTTGGTACCGCAGGAGGTGGGACCTGGTAGTGGAGTAGGGGGGACCTGGTACTGGAGGAGGAGGTGGGACCTGATACTGGACTAGGTGGGACCTGATACTGGAGGAGGTGTGACCTGGTACTGGAGGAGATGGGACCTGGTACCGCAGGAGGTTGGACCTGATACTGGAGGAGGTGGGATCTGATACTGGAGGAGGTGCGACCTGGTACTGGAGGAGAAGGGACATGGTACCGCAGGAGGTGGGACCTGATACTGGAGGAGATGGGACCTGATACTGGAGGAGGTGGGACTGGGTACTGGAGGAGGTGGGATCTGGTACTGGGGGAGTTGAGACCTGATATTGGAGGAGATATGACCTGGTCTTGGAGTAGGTAGGACCTGATACTGGAGGAGGAGGTGCGACCTGATACTGGAGGAGATGGGACCTGGTCCCACAGAAGGTGGGACCTGATATGGGAGGAGGTCGGGACCTGGTACTGGAGGAGGTGGGACCTGGTACTGGAGTAGGTAGGACCTTGTATTGGAGGAGATGAGACCTGGTCCTAGTGTAGGTGGGACCTGGTACTGAAGGAGGTGGGACCTGGTTCTGGAGTAGGTGGGACCTGATACTGGAGAAGGTGGGACCTGGCACTGGAGGAGGTGGGACTGGGTACTGGAGGAGGTGGGACTTGATACGGGAGTAAACGCGACCTGATATTGGAGGAGATTGGGCCTGGAGGGTGGAGGAGGTGGGACCTGGTCATGGAGGAGGTGGGACCTGGTACCGCAGGAGGTGGGACCTTGCACCGCAGGAGTTGGGACCTGGTACCGCAGGAGGTGGGACCTGGTACTGGAGTAGGGGAGACCTGGTACTGGAGGAGGTGGGACCTGGTACTGGAGTAGGTAGTACCCGATACTGGAGGAGGTAGTACACGATACTGGAGGAGGTGGGACCTGGTACTGGAGAAATGCAACTTGGTACTGGAGTAGGTGGGACCTGATACTGGAGGAGATGGGACCTGGTAATGGAGGATGAAGGACCTGGTACTGGATGAGGTGGGACCTGGTCCTGGAGTAGCTGGGACCTGATACTGGAGGAGATGGGACCTAGTACTGGAGGACGTAGGACTTCATACTGGAGGAGGTGGGACCTGGCACTGGAGGAGGTGGGACCTGGTACTGCAGGGGGTGGGACCTGATATTGGAGGAGAAGAGACCTGGTCCTACTGTAGGTGGGACCTGGTACTGGAGGAGGAGGTTGACCCTTATACTGAAGGAAGTGGGACCTGGTACTGGAGGAGATGGGACCTGGTACCACAGGAGGTGGGACCTGGTGCCACAGGAGGTGGGACCTGATACTGGAAGAGGTGGGACCTGTTTCTGGAGCAGGTGGGACCTGATACGAGAGAAGGTGGGACCTGGTACTTGAGGAGGTGGGACTGGATACTGGAGGAGGTGGGATCTGGTACTGGAGGAGTTGAGACTTGATATTGGAGGAGATATGACCTGGTCTTGGAGTAGGTGGGACCTGATACTGGAGGAGGTGTGACCTGATACTGGAGGAGATGGGACCTGGTACCACAGAAGGTGGGACCTGATACTGGAGGAGGTGGGACCTGATATTGGAGGAGGTTGGGACCTGGTACTGGAGGAGGTGAGACCTGGTACTTGACCTGGTACACCGTGTTGCATGGTGGCACAGTGCGTTACACTGCTGCAAGAAGATCCTGGGTTTGATTCCTGCCAGGGGCGCTGTTGGCACCGTGCTCCGCCACTCTCCCATTTAGGGGTCTTTTGTGTGGAGTTTGCACGTTCTTCCCGTGCTCACATTGGGTTTCCTCCATCAAACAACAGGAAGGAACCCCACCAAAAACATGCACACGTCATCGTCTGACCAGCAATGGACATAATGGAGCCAGGTCCCCGGGCGTGGGGTTGAATGCTGCCCACAGCTCCTGGCTGCCTCCCCGGAGAAAGGAATGCCAGGATGGGTTAAATGCAGAAAACCCATTTCACCGGCCACCATCCAAAGCGTGTGTGTGTGTGTGTGTGTGTGTGTTGTAGTGGCGTGTCGTATGACAAATAAAGATTCTTCTTCTTCTGGAGGAAATGCAACCTGATATTGGAGGAGGTTGGACCTAGTGGGCCCTGGTCCTGGACGAGTTGGGACCTGACACTGGAGTAGGTGGGACCTGGTACTGGAGTAGGGGGGACCTCGTATCCGAGGAGATGGGACCTGATACCGGAGGAGGTGGTACCTGGTACTGCAGGGGGTGGGACCTGATACTGGAGGAGGTGGGGCCTGATGGTGGCGAAGATGGGAACTGCAGGTGTTTCAAATCTCTAATGATTAGTGACAATACTCCTCACTGAACTTTCACCAATGTTCTATGTATTTGTTATTATATATATATATATATGTATGCATCATGTATTTACTTTTTATCTCTCTTACCCTCCGCTCTTTATTACTCAAGATAAATGGGAATAGTTTGTTGATGTGAAGGCCTGTTCCTTGGGAGGTTTCTACTGGCATTGGTGCTGCCAGTTCTGGCTCATCAAAACTAGTTACTGGGGGTAAGTTAACACTGTTCACCTGTTCAATCACTGTTTTATGAGTTAATTACTTTCCTTCTTCCTTTTCACCTTTTCTGATCTAAAGGATGTATGAATATATGACATTTTAAGCCTATCAAATATATTTGATCTATTCTCCTTAGTGGAAGGCCACACAGTAAATCCACCCTTTGAACTTTTTTATCTATGTATTTATTAATTTATTTCGTTTCGTGGCTTGGGTGATTGGTTAGTTAGTTACTTGTCTGGCTAGATGATTGTTTGGCTGATTGATTGGTTAGTTAATTACCCAATAGAAGTTGACTTGGCATGCACATTTACAACCATGTGTTACCTCTCCATTTTATGGTATGTGAATGAAAGATTCAATGAATGAATGAATACCTACAAATTAAATAACCCCAAGTGAACAACATGGCCAAATTACAAGCATACTCAGGCCATTTTGTTTTCGAAAAACTTCTATGCCACGTACGATTTGTTAAGAGGCTTAAAACATTAAATCCACCCAGCGCTGACTCCATTATATTCCACTTAATATTCCATGCAAACCTGGCATTTGGTTTGATTGAGAGGCTGTCCGCCAGCGTTAATTGGTCTGTAAACACTGGAGCGGAGAATCAGTGAGGGTGTGAGCAAACGTTAAAGGTATCTAGCTGTCTCAAACAATCCTGCTCCCCCACCACCCCACCACCCCTCCACCCCTCCACTCTGCTCCCCCTTTTCTTTCCACAGGCCTGGGTCTTTAATGTATTTAATTGTCAGAGTAAAAATGTTAATTGGATTTCATTATGTATAATTTATGTAGTTTCAGTCGAGGGAATCTTAATACGCAGCTAATTTGAATGGCATCACCAGGACCAGCTGCTGATTGTGTGGGCGCACTCTCAGTTGATCTGTCAATTAGGTGGAGAGCGATGACAGACAGGCCCACATTCTCCTTGAAAAATACCTTTAAAATAAACCTTGTAGCACTACCTGCTAACACAGAATTTCCCACAGAGTATACGTATATATGAATAATGTCATTTCAATTTGTGTTTAGGCCATTAGCTGTCAGCCTATGGCATTAGTCAGGGGTTATGTTGGAGTCCTAATAACACATGAAAGGGTTTGGCATAACCACAAGGTTGACCTGTTTTAAGTTATGTTTCTGGGATAACCACCAAGTTACAAGTACTGATTTTACAATATTATGTTGAGAAATGTTTATTCATTTAAAAAGGAAATAAATACACAATAGATATGTGACTTTCATGTAATGTGATCCTCCGAAAGCTACATCTAAATTCAACTAAATGCATCATGACTTTAAATTCACCATAACTGGAACTGAAATGCATCATAACCAGACAATAAATGCATCATAAGTGCATCCTAAATGCATAATAGCAATGCAACTAATCCACAGATTCAATGTTTCAATTTCACCAAAGCGACATTATTTAATAGGAATTTGTCCTCAAAGCACCTTTTGCTTTTTAAAGAGAACCGTGTAAACCAGGTCAATGCTTGAGAGATATTAAGTAATGATCCTGCTTCATCTGCTGACACAACACATCCCTGTTTCTTATTGACATTGGGCGAGGTGTGTGTATTTCCTGGTTTCAGGTTTAGAGTAGGCTTGGAGTATAACACAAATCCATTATTATTAAGCAGAGTGAGAACTTGAAATGTTTTAAAACATAGAAATTGTGATCTCAGCACTCCACAATCTCCCACAAGTGCTTCTGAGACCGTGTATCTATCACAATATAAGTAAATTGTCAGATTAAGTTTCCTTTCTTTTGTAAAGCTGGAAAACACTGCTGCATTTATAAGGAAACCACAAGGAAAGATGGCAGCAAATCTATCAAACACTTATGCAAAAACGATCTCTCTTTATTTCCACATCTCTTGAAGAGAGCCCTGTCATCTCAATTCTATAATGGAGTAAGGGTGAAATATAAATCGGCGTCTTAAACTGTGCTCATTGAAGCGTGGACATCTTTCGTTAAATTCCTGAGTTTTTAAGTATGGCTGGATGGTTTAAGGGATATTCAAGTCCAATATATTTGACCATATATCAAAAGAGCATCTTTTTGGCCGTATGGCACTAATAGAGATCTGCACGAGAGCTCCAGACTGAGTGAAACAGTATCTGCTGGAAATATGTAATACTGTCGTAAGGTTTCTTTTGAATAATGTTCTTTAAATTACTATTATTCTTTAAATTAAATGACCTTCTCTTAAGTGAAAAAATCAATGGAGGGACGGTTTATTTGTGTTTGTTGTCTGCTGTGATTCTAATTGTTAAAAAAGAAAAGAAAAGCCTCCAAAGAGTAGGCAGTGATTTAATTTAATCTACAGGGTATTCATTCAAAAGAGGTTAATTGTCTTAAAGTTTTATCACTTCATACTTTCAAAGCAAGATGGCAAACTTTTAATGACTGCTTCCACTGATTATGTGATACATTTATATTCCGTCACCTCTAGACCAACACTAATTTGCCTTGTATTGTGTTGCCAACTAAAATGAGTCACATCATTAAACCGTAACAAGTAGAAAATATAATAAGTAATAATAGATAAATAATATGACGGTACAGCTGTAACATATTGTGGCGAGCTGAGGGTACTTCTCTCAATGATGAAAACAAGGCTGTGATATGGCATATTTATTGTAATAGGCAGCGCACATCAAACTCATTGAAAGACACACACTCACAACAGGGGGGTCATTCATGAACCCGAAGCCTCTAATCACGATGTCCAACATCACAACGATCAAAGAACAACGTCAACACAACAATAAACAACACTTAATACCGCCTCAAACAAAACCTTAAATAATCGAAATGATTAGCTGTGCTATAAATGATTATGCTGAACGGCGTACTGCATCCTGGACTACCCTGGTAACTCCCGGGAATACTGGAACGCCACATAGTCAGTCGTCCCCAGTGATCCAAGAGTCTATGACAAAGTTCTGGTAAAAAGCTTGCGCGTAATGGGGAGACTGTCTCAGTCACTCATTTACCCCGCCCCCTCCCCCAACATGTGAATAAGCCAACCAATATCTCAAATTGCCCCCCTAATCAAAGCAGTCTAGAACCAGGCCTGGCCCATTCACTGGACCTTTTCGGGGGCCCAGACATTTCTGTGGGCGGGCCTGCATGAAGACAATATAAAGGTGGAACGAGAGCTATATTTGAGGGCATGTTTGCTGTGCCCTCCCAGCACACAAATGTATGAAGTTTTGGCTCAAGTTTCCTGCAGTGAGCGTGAACCAAAACTCAATGTTTCAAATCGTCTGTTCGGAAAACAATGGGTGACATCACAAACATTACGTTCATTTTGTTATAGATTCGATAATGATTAGCACTCATTTTACACCTTGTGTCCAATCAAATGACTCCACTGGACCTATCTGTTTTCATCGCTGCCCCTCAATTGAATCCGGAATGCCATTACTTGGCTTTGCGATACATAAAGGGATATATTAAGAATAAAACTACTACAGCTAGGACAATTATATTATGCCAAAACACCACAAACAACCCACACACAGAAGAGGCTTTGTGCTGATTCATGGAGGCAGATTGAGGTTGTCTTTTACATACTGTAGTATTTATGACAACTACTATTAATGCACCTGGGCAATAATGCAACAAAATAACTACAACAAATATCAACTGAATAAGTGCGCAAGGGTCACTTTATTGTTGAAACAAATAAAAATGAAGTTTTCAAGAATTCTTCAAGAAAACTTCAGACTCTTCTTTTGTTTGATTCAATTGAAATAATACAGGGTGCTGGGAACTTCCTCATTAATGGAATTCTCACAGGAATAATTTAATTCTGCCAAAATGATTAAGCTTAGTGGAATGCAAAGTGTAAAACAGTCACATAAACAATGAATGCAAAATGCCTTGACAGTTTTTCCACATAAATGTAATCCTTGGCCACTCAATGAATCAATACTTGCAGCACTTTTCTGGCAGGATGCAGGGCTTGAGGTGCATGCATGACCAGCAACTCAAACTTCAAACTTGATAACAAAATCTTGAGTGTGAGAGTAAATATTATTATTATTATTGAATCTAGACAGGGGACAGAAGAATAAAATTGATAAAGAAAAACAACCAAAGTGATAAGAGTTTGTTGTAACCAAATTTTTACATTTGGTGCCCCATGCTGTACCTGATCAAGAGGGCAGCAGCACACAAACATTTCGGGTGGAGAAAACAAACAATACATAAAATACAAATACAGACATGATAAACTGGCGAATGCAGATAAAACAATATTAAAGGTTGAAGTGCACATGTGGCAAGTGCCAATAGAGTCCATCCCCAATAACTTTATGAGTTGTTTAAAGTCCCCAGGTGGAATCATATTTGGCAATTTCAGATCCAATTTCCGAGCTAATTCCAGGAAGAAGGTGCAGAGTAAGAAAATACCTTTTTACCAAGCTCAGTACAAATTGTGGGGACTGACAATGACAAAAGGTCCTGAGAACATAGCTGATAGCTGCCAAGATTGTGGGAGATGTAATAACAAAGATAAGAAGGCAGCAAACCAAGGATAGACACAGTTAATAAATGTAAGCCAATGAATAGATCTATTAATGGCAAGAGAAGACCGGTTAACTTAAGAATACAGAGTAGAGTAATGTGTGAGTGGCTTACACCCAGTGATGAGAACTGTGGTAAGCAGTACCCAACATATGTAAAGAATGAGCAAAATATGTTTTTCATGTTTCCTTGACGCTGTTTCCTTAATTGACATACGGGGAATGGGTCACTGGTCTTGATTCTTGAATGTTCTCAGCAGTGTGTCTTGAGCTGTATTAATCAGATGTTATCTAATAATATCAGCAGATGGACTTATCTTCAGCGGGACAACCATGAAGGAATAATTGCGCTGCAGGTTTATGATTTACAGGGTGAAGAATGCATTTTTGAAGGAATGTACTCAATACATTATAGTACTATATAATAGGAAAATAATGGAAAATCTAGAACAACTATATTCACACTTGCATTTAGTGTGCAATTCAATGTCATTCAGTAATTCAGTGTAATTCAAGTGACACATGCAGTTGACACACAGTTTTATCAGTGCATGCTATAAAGAAAAGAACACGGTGGTGGTATTGGAGCAAGGGAAGAAGGTCAAACAGACCTTCACAGAAAAAAACTAAGCTTTACCATTAAAAAGTCGGTAAGGCAAGTAAAGGACGAGTAAAGACAAACAAAGCATGTTGATCTGTTGTTGCGGATGAGTGAATGTGTGTGTGTGTGTGTGTGTGTGTGTGTGTGTGTGTGTGTGTGTGTGTGTGTGTGTGTGTGTGTGTGTGTGTGTGTGTGTGTGTGTGTGTGAGACGGGGGGAATGGGGGGGGGGCTCTTCCCTCCCTTCAGAGTGGCTTGGTTGCTTGGATGATCTAAAAATATATCCCAGCAGCTAGTTGTTGTTGTGTGTGTGTAGGGGGGTATCTGGCTCAGTACCCATGATGCACTGGGGCCACAGACATGTCTGAACACTTTGATCTCTTTTTTTGATTTTTGATTTTTTTGGTACTTGGTGTGGATCTATAATAGAACTATGGGACGAACACATAAATAAAAAAATGGGAGGATTTTTTTTTTGATCTACGTTCATTGGACAACATAAAAAAAAAGCTTTGGAGTAAAAACCTTTTTACATTACACTGAACCACATTCCACACAGCTTAAAGCATACAGTATATATATATTTATATATCTTATAATATAATATTATATATTTAATGGATGCATAAAAAAAATAATGAACATTTTTGAACATGTGAAAGATGACAAGCATGTAAATTGGTTTGCAAAAGTGCAAATATGTAGTTACATTTGAGAGTGAAAATGGATCTACAAATGTGTAAATACATTTCATACCATTGCGATTGCATTTTCATTTTTCCAACTGTACTGCCATCAGTGAGATATGAAGATCCAATAAAGAAAGGTGTTCTAAAATAGCTATAAAAATAACTAAAACTCTTTATTCTAATAGAAAAAAGTGCATGAATACATAAAGACTAATATTGCGCACAGGCAATAAATAAGAAAATACAAGCCAGTGCAAAATACAGATGACACAGTAGGAAGTATGTTTCATTCCATATCCATAGCAGCTCATGTCTTGATACTGGAATAATCAATTTATATTTAATTTGACAAAGAAAATAAAAAATAGAGAAAGAATAAGATCAATATTGTTCTGAGGTCAATGGTGGAGAGGAAGACATCATAGGTTCTTCCAGCGCAGTCCCTGCCACTCCTGTCTGCTATCTCCTCTCGAGCCATTAGTATAATTTTCCTTTTCCCTGACCCTTTTCTTCCCCTCTCAGGTTGAATGAAGGATCTAAATTGCTGTGGTGTAAGAGCATCCTGGGGGCCAGAAACAAAGATCCGGCTGCCGAGAGAGAGAGAGAGAGAGAGAGAGAGAGAGAGAGAGAGAGAGAGAGAGAGAGAGAGAGAGAGCACTTAATACCCAAACATTTCCTGACTCCATTAGTGGTCGGGGGACTCAAGGAGGAGGACGGACGACTAAAACTAAATATAAATGTGGCTCAGATGGAACCCATACGCTCTTTTGGCCTTGGGGCCAAAAGCAACTGTAAAGTGGATTGAAAAAAGAGGGGAAAAGCCTGAGCCAGATTGATGATGGTGGTGGTGGTGGTTTTCCCTTCAGATGCGTTCCGAAGCTGCTGTAAGGTTGTATAAGGATGGTGGTGGTGGTAGTGGTTTGCCGTCTTCTGAAGCTGCTTATAGGTCCTATAGTCGTAGTAGGGTGGTGGTGGTTTGCCCTTCAGATGCCTTCTAGGGCTGCTTGTAGGTCTTATAGTTGTAGTAGGGTGGTGATGGTTTGCCCTTCAGATCACTTCTGAGGCTGCTTTCCCAGGCCCTATAGTATGGTATGCACAGAATGTTTCTTTTGTAACCGTATTACTGCAGACTGTTTTTTGTGTGACGATAATACTACGGTCAGGGGACGGGGTGTGGACCGACCTTGCGACCCAGTACCATTATGTTCTGTTGCCCGGTGGTTGGGAACCTCTGATTTAGCAGACACTGTTGTTCAAAGCGACCTACAATAAGTACATTTTGTCAGTAGTATCAAACCACTGCATATCACAGTCACAGCCAGCTAAACACGCACAATAAGCTCTATAAGCTCTATAAATACAAAAAATATTAAAATGTGCGGAATTGACACGAGATGCTCGGGCAGGAGGCCACAAGGGCCGACACCACAATCGCGATTCTGGGTTCTATAATTATATAACAGAATTAATTGTCTGTGTATATAGATGTATGTGACAAATAATATCTTGAACTTGAACTTGAACTCTAGGAATAAGTACAATTATTAGAGTTAGGTCATTTATTTTCAGGAAATTAAGAAAAGAAAGTAGAGGGGAAAGAAATCCTACTACGGATTGTGCAGATTCCATTTTTGCTTCACATTTGACATTTGTCCATATTATTGACATCAACTTTGTTGTACATTTATACACATATGAAAGCTTCTGTTTCCATCATTTGTCAGCGGAATCAAGAGATTTGAAAGTAGATTTTTCCCTCTGTCATTTTAATTTTCAAAACGCGAAAATAGAGAAATAAAATAATGTGCCCTGCAGATGCCTTCTGAGGCTGCTTTCAGGTCCTTTAGTCTTAGTGGTTGGTGGCGATCGCTTGCCATTCATTGGTAATTAATCGATGGTTTAACAAAGGGGTTCATTGCAATGGTTATGCAAAAGATGTAGTAAATAGGCTTGTGACAACATTCCAGCAATCTCAAGTAAAATGCAATAAAGACCATGAACCATGAAGTCACTTTGAAACATATGATTTACAGAGCCATACTTATGACTAACTGTAGTAGCGATGGCGATGTAAGTTGCAAAAGCAGGGCATATGATCTAAAGGATGCCTGTTCTGCTTCCTGGATCATGTATATGGAAATGGGAGTTCTTGCAGAAAAAGGACATACAGGCACCGGAAATTAACCATGAATATGACACAATTTAAATCAGAGCCTAGACCATTGATTTTCTTGTCCTCATTTTCCAAAACAAACCCCTGCTTCAAGTATATGCTGATTCATAAGCTGGAAAAACCCTTAGTTAATGGGAACTTCAGCAAAGTCTAAATATACCGCTGGAACTAAAACTGTAATGAGACTGAGTCACAGCCAGTATTCTCAACCAGCGGCAAATTAGGCTCAACTTTTTCAGTCGGGATGGACAGACACAAACAGTCCATCGCTGGTAATTGTAATCAACTCGATTAATTGCCAGTGCCCGTGAAGCACCCTCATTGGTAGCGTGAGTGATTATGTCGTCGGCGGGCCTGCCCTGTGGTGCCACAGACACCCAATCTCTCCCCATCTAATTATACGGGGAGCTATCGTGTCCCTAATGACTTTGCGTGTTGCCTACTTCTTAAGAAGCTCAAGATAAAGGCGAGGACAAAATGATGTAAAGCGCATTATCCTCGGCAATGGACTCCTGGCGGTATTACTTTAAATAGAGTGCCATTCCCTCTTTGTAGCCGGGCTCCTTTTGTGAGATATGAGAGTGGCTCTAATGAGTGCCACACTCCTGTTTCAGAATGTGCCCACTCTAATATTTTACCACAGGAGGGAAAAAAAGGGGCAGCTTAGCAAACAAAGAACTGAAAAAAAATGTACTTGATTTGAGCGAAAGCCATTTGCATTTGAATTGCTTATCTGCTTATCAATATTGTTAAATATCAGCTGGACAAGTGTTTTTTTAAATTCCGTTTGTACTTCAAAAGGCAGAAAGAGAACATAACAGCCTTGCAAAAGGACTTAGGGGTGCATTTCTGAGGTGTTAATCCCATAATATATGACAAGGCTTGGCATTAAAGTAAAAAAGAATATATGTTGTATATTGTGGTTAACAAAATCTTATATCGAAATATTGATATATTTCTGCTTGTCTTGGAGATTTGTGTTGTTAATTTAGTCTCATCTGGCTAAAAGAAAATGTTTGCCAAAGCGAACATGTCAAAGATAAAGTATTACAACCGGAATCCTAATTCTTACAGACAACTCTTCTGCTCACATACTTGGGCTCTACTGTACATCACTCCTGGTGAGGTGCACAGAAAACAACTTTACAGCTACAGCTACTACAGCTTCTGTAAACAACTGAACCCTTACCTTCACCGCGCCAGACACAGCAGCGGACTTCTTCCCAGTTCACGGCTGAGTATCCATGGTTATTGAACTGGATTGTTTACTCGTATTGAACTCATAATGGCCATACAGGTATTTTGGATGTTATCCCATTTGTTGTTCACTGTAATAGCAGCAGATCATTTTCACAATTTTCATGTTAATTTAGTTCCATTTTAATCGACTGTCTCCAGAAGGGGCTATTTACTATTCGCTAAAAGCACACGTGTGCACAGGTGTGTATGTACTGTATATTAGTGTGTACTATTATTCTCCATGGACATGGGTGTGAATATACAGTACATGCAAGTATAGGGCCTGCATATGCAGACACAATTTTATTTAGTAGCGGCCGACAAAATATTCTTGATCTTCATTATGAATAGTACATTGATAGGTTAATGATAGGCATTGGGGGTCGAGGGATCCTTTTCACACGGATGCACTATAGTAGTTTAGTTAGAGTTGGAGAGCCACATGTTCTTCTTTGGCTCATTGTTTTTTTTGTTTTTTTGTTTGTTTTGTAGATGTCTTATTAAACAGTGTTACGTTGTATGTAAGATCTGTTGTTTCACGAGGGAATGTTCCAACTGGGCTGGGGTCCTTTAAGTATATTTTGGTAGTAATACTTACAATCATCTGGATAATTATACATTTAGAAATACGCTATGGGTGAACTGGTTAGATTGAGGATTCTATCGTATAACAGAAAAAACCTGATCTGGTTTTCTTGCAGGAGACCCATTTTGAAAAGAAGGAGTCGTTATTATTAGTTTTCTATAGTGCTCCGTCTTCTAGTCAGAGAGGGGTTGCCATTTTTATATGGAAAAACCTCAATATTAAAATACTCAAACAGTCAAATGAAGAGGGGAGATGTATAGTTATAGATACTGAACTCTTTGGTATTAGGTGCACTTTTATGAATATATGCTCTTACAGCAGACCTACCTGGTTTCTTTATAGAAGTAATTAGTTAGCAATACGATTCGACAGTTTGGAACTCATATACAATACAAGGTGCGGACTTTAACAAAGTTAGTAACCCTAGAATTGATAGAACTTATAAATGGGGTATAATGCGACCTCCAGATTTAGTGGATATATTGAGATTTTTACCACCCATCAGAATGGGAATATCTTTTGCTCCCACCCATACTTCCTATTCAAGGATAGATTATTGTCTTATCTCAAAGCTAATTTCTATTACAGAGAAAACGTCTCTATAAGAACTTAAACATCTAAATATCAGATCATGCGTTGTGGGGATGGCTCTTCATATAGGCCAATTACCAATACTTCGACCCACTAGGTAAAAGACCCAAAAGGCAATTTATATATATAAAATAAAACCCACTATGAATTGAATAGATGCTCACTCTGGGATGAACACTAGAATTGATTAAAAACTAGATACTGGATTATTGGCAGTTTTACGATTATATAACAGTTTTATGTTATAGCTGAACAAGCTGAACAATGAGAGTGTCTAAAAAGGAAGACCTGACATACCCTCAACTTGTACAGGCTTTTATAACTCAAACCAATGGTGTTATCCCTTATAATAATCCAGTCCTCAGCTTCTCACAGTAGTCATGGGGAATCTCATACAAGATCATGCACTCAAATCCCACTTTTATACATACAACTTCATTATGGCATAATCCAACCCTTAAAATATGTTAAATAAATATATATATATTAATGGAGTACTTGCAGCTGCTGTATCATGGCGCGCCTTAGACAATTGTCTCTTATATCCAGAACTGATATACAGGGCAAGCTGGAAGAGGGCACTTCAAAAGGAAAACATCATGCTTTTATAACCTTTTGAGGGGATCTTAACAGCCCAAATTTAAAGGCCTTAAGAGATGCTGGGAGAGGGACATAGGGGACGAGATAACTGGCAAAACATGGGGGAAAATCATTGGATCATGCTTTAAAGTGTCAAGGGAAATGCAGACACGTCTGATTAATTATGGAATTATTAATAGAATTCACTGGACCCTAAGTAAAACGTCAAGGCGAGGACTGAGAAGCTGTGTTGGAGATGTGATACTACTTGTGGCACTCTCTTACACATATTGTATACATCCCCCATTATAGATCTTCTATGGTCTAAGATTATCTCCTTCATTAATACAGTGATGACTTCTGCGCTGGTACAGGGGCCAATGCTTTGCCTATATGGCGTGCTCCCATAGATACCATGTTAATTTGACGTGTGTCTGAGTGTTCGCCATATTGGAGCTTTCAAGATCTGCTTGTAAACAAATACAAGAGATGCGGACTTCTCGACAAAATTGACTGCAACTCGCTTAATTCTGAATCAATTTTCATTTGGTTTATTATAAACGTGAGAAATTGAACATGATACTGGTTACTTATTATAGTTAAATGAAATTGTTATTTAGCATTGCATTTTTGATTTGTTGTTGTGTTTTGTTATTTGGAGTTATCTTTTGCCACCGTATGTTGCCGTTACCACTTTACACTTTGGTAACCGGATATACTCAAGAATTGCACCCTTTCCAATAATATAGTGTGTTGTTCTATATGATGTATAATTTAAATAGTAAAGCTTAATAGGAATATTAACAATAGCCTTTCTTTGCTTTTGTAATGTATTTGTATATTGAAAGAAAAAATGTGACGATCCGACTTTAAAGCAAACTTGTTGTTTTGTAGCTGATAAATGATTTTGACCATGGTATGTTAAAAGCAGAATTTTCCTTTACGTTCTTGGTTGGCTTTGGGCTGACGGTAATTTCTTATGTCTGTGTGTTTTCTCTATTTGTTTGTTTTTTTAAGCAAAAATGAATTTATAAAATAATTGCATTGCAAAACTCAGTAAAACAGAGCTCTGAACCCAATTTCTGGACTGCTATTATTATCCTTTTTACATCTTTTTGCAAATACTGAAAATCTAAAGTGATATATTTGTTGTTTAGAGACTTGAACAGTATACCCTTGCACTCATTGTGAATCACATTAGATTCAAGCCACAAAGTCTCTCCACTATGTCAAAATCAACACACACCACAGGAGACGACTACAGTAACTATGCCAGGAGAAAAAAAATGAAAAGAAAAACAGAGGGTGAATAAATCAGGTAACAGATGTTCTTCTATTTCCTCCTGCAGACTCACCAATAATGTAACACAATAATGTTTTAATTATTTCAGATGTGGCTCATTGTCAACCAATCACAGGCATGAATTAGCTTCACATGGCTGCCCTAATCTTGACAGTTGCTGTGTTTCCTGAACTAGCAGATATTTTGCAAGAAAGTAAGTGGTTCTGCTTCTACATCACCATACAAATGAAACTGTTTGCTACCAACCAGACATGTAATAATTATCAATATTGCACTGATAAAATTGGCTTTGAACTATAGCTACAAATCTGGAGCAGTTTACTAAAAATCTATTATTTAAATCATTAAGATGTTGACTAAATTGTGACATATTTGGGACTTATTGACATGATTAATAGTGTGACATTATTAAACAGAAACTCCTTTTTCCTTTATCTTTGTCAGATTGTAATGAGGACAAAAAGAAAAATCACATTATTCCAGATAATCAATCAGGAGGCTAACAGTTTTCCCACATAACTGTAAACATAAAAAAATGAAAAAACTATAAATAAAACATGAAAATAAAAGATGCACAGAGTACTCCATTTAAATTAAAATTGCCCAGTGAAATACAGCAAAAGTCAATAACTGAAATGAAACAAACTAAATAATTATCTGTAATAAATAACCTGTGAAATATATTGTAATAACCAGGGGTGCACATAACTTTTTTGGTCTTGTTCTCAGGGGGGTTGAACCTGGTCTCAGAACCTGGGGTTGTTGTTTGGTCCTCACCTTTTTTTTTAATAATTTTTTTTCCATGACCCACCTCACAGGATGAACAAAATAGAGTGATAGATGGATAACGTGACATGTACTTTAACTCCAATTGAAAATGAATAAATGCAGTACAAAAAAATGTCTGTTCTTTAATGCTCCCATAGTATGTAGCTTTCTAATTAAATGACTGATCTTTCATGACTTTCAAATGACTCACAGTATGGGACCATGCGATCAGCTGACTTGGCGCAGTTTTCCAGGGTGTGGGCGGTGCACAGAATATGCACAAGGGAATCCCCGATGTCCACCATCTGACGAAATTTGGGAGGACCCCGCTGTAAATTCCAACGTTGACAGCGGCTCCGTCAGGGCATACTGAGACCAATTTCGTCTTCCACTCCGCTAAACCACAAGCATAGAACAGTTACACAAGTCTTTCCACTATGTTCTGTACTGCTCGATTGGCCCCCAGATTAATTAATCCAAGGAAATCTGAGATGAATTCTCCGTTGCTGTACGGAGAAACAATATACACAATTTCCTGCTCTATGGCATTTGTTTTTGTTATATCTTCGGATCCATCAAAGAGCACACCCCAAAATTCAGCTGCATGATACGGGCCCCCTCCTTCTCGTGAATGATAAGCAGTCCGGACGTTAACTCCAAGCCTCTTGAGAAGCGGAATATGCTCTTCATATGAACACATAGGATGTGCATGACGTTACACAGTGCTTGATGCTGTTCTTCATTCAGTATGTCTTGCCATCTGTCACCCGGGCCACTGGGTCTCTGGTCCTGGCTGTGCCTGTTATCAATGACATGGACTACTTTCCGGTGCTCTCTGCTATTTGCATGCTTATTAAAAGCTGGATGATTTAAGTTTTTAGTCCCTGTTTAAAAGGTGCTGTTTCTATACGCCCTAGTGGGATTTTCATGGCATAGTTTGCACCACATCCCGGTGTGGGTGTCATTCGTTTGAAGCCAGCCGACCTCCTTCGGCCACTTTTCCGAGAACACATGCGTCTTTTGCGGTTCAGGTTCAGTCTGGTGTTTCTTTGGAGGTTAAGCAATTACACCAAAGTAATTGCTTAATGGAGCTTGGTTCTTGGACATCTTGGTGAATGGAGAAAGTCCTAAAAGCAGTGGCTTACACTCTGCACTGCAGTCCAATGTTTCGTACTATCTGTACAAAAATGTTAGGTACGCAAACGTGTGTTACAACATCTGATCTAGTGCGCATTGCTTATTTTCATCGCGCATGCACACCACTTATGTGCATCCCTGGTAATAACACAATATGGTAATAATACTGTAATAAGTTAGAATAGTTAATTTGTTATTAGCCATGGCCATGCTTTTGTATACCTATTATTATTATTAATTGTGTACAGAAGTACCCAATATTCGATTGCATCAACTGATAATAAACTAAACTATTTAATAATTAATATTATATTTATTCCAAGTTAATACTTGCAATGCTACTGCCACTTGGTCCATGCCTGAGGATTTTTTTGTCATTTATCTTTATCTATTGCATTTAGTATATGTTTATACTAATTACGTATATATACATTCTGTATGTATCATTTTAATTAATTAATTTATTTTCAGATTGTTAAGCATTCTTCCTTTATGATCCTTCTACTTTTCTCCACCGCAATGCACTATTACAAAAACAAATTCTTTCTACAGTACATGGAAATTTACTTGGCCCAATAAACAGAATGTCATTCACAAATAATATACAGTATGTACAACCTATGTACCATGTATATTATATGATACATTTCCTTTGCAGGAGCCTTTAAGTCTGCCCCCCTCTGAGAAACATGTTGTAGAACCTTCTTTTGGGGACCCGAGCTGGATCCCGCACGGCGGGTCATCTGGTCCTGTGTGCTCCACTGATACCTTATCTGGGCCTGTCAGCAGCTCTCCACCGTGGCAGCCATTAATTGTGTCCGTCCACTTGAGACATGGATGTCACGCTGGAGTGTGTTTGCTCGCCCCCATCCACTATTCCCAGATGGGGGAGAGAGAGGGGGAGGGGGTGTTTTTAATTTTCCAACACTCCAACATCTGGTGCTGACGGTGACTTCCAAGCACTAACTGCTGTGGACATGGTGAGTAAAAAGGTCACTGTCAATCACAGCCAAAACTCTACCCCTGATCAATATTTTGAGGTAAAACCAAAATATATCAATAATGCAACCCTCCGTCTGTTTAATATAATTGGGTAGGTGCGAGGTACAGGGACATAAATTTGGCTAATGCCCAGACTTTATGGTGTAATGGGCCTGGGGCCTGTTGCACACTGACTGGAGGGCTATTACCACAGATTGGTCTAAACAAATGGCTCTGGTTTCCCCAAAATGAAAATGGTTCTGCACACAGACTAAACAAAATTAACGTTTTTTTCTAATTGGGGGAATTCAGGCTCCCCCTGGGAATATTGATTGGCGTCAAGATGGACAGGTTACAAGAACATTACGGTAAAATGATGCAACATAAAGGCTACATGTTAAAACCCCCAAAAAACCCATTGATATGGCTTTGTTGAATGTCTTCCTACGCACTTATCACAGAGAACGATTCATCAAAGGTATTAACAATGCTCAGCATCTCATCTGTGTTGCTTTATCGCCTGTCTAACGGTTTATGTATTTGTATGTGTGTGTGTGTGTGTGTGTGTGTGTGTGTGTGTGTGTGTGTGTGTGTGTGTGTGTGTGTGTGTGTGTGTGTGTGTGTGTGTGTGAAGGCTGTAGAATAAGGCATTGGCACAACTGTGTTTGCAGGGAATAGGGGGATTGTGGGTAGTCGATGGGCGTGCTCCTCAGCTGCAGTGCGGTGCACAGAGGTGTGAACAGCTGGCTGGTAATTGCAGCTCGCAGTAATTATATCCTGAAAAATTTGTCGTCGGTCCCGTAACTCTTGCACTTCGGAATCGCAAACCCAATCACCCCCACCCCTACCCCCCAAGCCGCAAATCTCTCTTTAAGTAGTGCCCCCTGGGGTTACGGGGGCACACAGCTCACACAAATGCTGCATTGCTTTGCTGCAGGGAAATGTACATGGCATGTCTTCCTTTTGGGGAAACCAAAGAGTGAGGGGTAGTTTTCATATACAGTATATTGTTTTGTCTTTCAGTGGTGAGGCTGATTTGGCAGACCCGGTAAAGCTGCGCTGCCACGGCGACAAACCAGCCCTGTACCTTGCAGACGTGGCTTAACCACGCCCAGTCATCTGCACAGTGAGTACTACCATATTGAGCCACATTGTGCTGCATGCACCCTGATTAATAGAGCCTTATCTTTTGCAAATCAATAATAGAAACATATCGCCGCGGCGTAAAGAATAATCTTAAGAGTGAAATTAGATTATTAGTAACAACATTCCTGTCTAGAGGTCAGAGGCTCTAATTGTTATTTTAGACAGGCTTTACAATAGGCTGAGCATCTGGGCTTAACATTATATTCAACTATAGGGTTTCTATTTCTTTACCCTGTAGCCGTAAATTGCTTTAATTGTTCATTTGGTATTGCACTGTTGCCACAATACCGTAAGACAAATCAGTAAAATTTGATAAAACAATGCAATAGAAACACAAACCTTACCGATAACATTGCATGGCACAGGAACACAGGAAGTGATCGCCTGAAAGAGCTTATTTAAAAGAACAGTAAAATGGGAAGGGGGATCAAGACCAGAATAACGGGAAGGGGATCTCTTATGTATTGATACACTTTTGTGTTCATATGATGTCTCCTGGATACATTAGGTTTGAGAGACACTCAAAGCTGTAAATCTGTGACCAGTCGTGTGGTTTTTTGGCATTTCCCCAGACCCCCCCTGCCTGTGACCTCTTTCACTCCAGGGCTTCTGGCAGCATGTCAGTTAAAATTTTGAAGAGCCTACGTCTGTCTGGTGAGGTATATGAAAGGTCACAAAGAAGGTGCTTGATGAAGAAATATATAAGCTATGTATATGTATGTATATGCAGCTATGTACCTGCTAAAAAGGGGTGCGCTACATTGAAACAATACTAAGCGAGATATAGCTGGTGGGTAAAGATGATTGTGACGATACCTCATCGTCACTTCTCTTGCCGTTGGCTGTTAATAGTCCTCATCTCTAGCAAAGGAGAGTGCTGATTCATACGAGGAACCTCTGATTTACAAATAAATGTCCTCCATTGAAAGCTGGTATTATGCTTCGGCATTACTCAGACTCTCTCCACGCTTCTCCAGCCTCCCTTACAAGTGTGGGTGGCGAGAGTGGCGCCGCCCCTTGCGGTCGCCTGCGCCAGCGCTCTGGTTCTCAATTAGAAATTCTTAGGTGGCTACTGTGTTCAGTCTAGAACATATTGTGTGTAATCACCGGGTGCGTTGCATTTACATTTCACTGCATATATGTATGAAAGTATGTATATGTACAGTATGTGACGAATAAATCTTAATCTTGAAGTGACTTCATCACAGCCCAGAGGGGAGTGAGAGCTGAATGGAGGAGAGAATGTTGCCAAGTCTACTCATTGCCTTCGCAGGCCTTTTGTTTTCTTCGAAGGCCTTCACCGCTACTCATTTGAAGCAATTATTCGCTTCACTTGGCAAATTTGTCCTCCTTTCAGCGTCTGAGTCTACAGATGATTTAAAGATACCTACAGAAGCTCTTTAAAAGCCAAGGCTTTCCTGATTGTTGGCTTTAATTTGTCCAATTAGGCAGTTAATGAGCTAATTTAGAGCTCAAGTGAACCTCAATAATGTGTAGTGTAGCGTTCTGTGTTTGCAGTTTGCAGTTTGGCTCAATGTAAAGGTTAAGGCTTTGAAAAAGGTGGATCATATTGATCTTTAACAAATTAAGGGCGCTCTCCCACGGCACTGAAAAAGTCCTCAAGTCTGAGGTTGCGTTTTTTGAGAGTAATGGTTTCACGTCCAGTTGATGTGCACTAAATTGTTAACAGGAGGTTAAAGCCAATTTTGGTACAGGCCAGTTAAACGCCATAGAACACAACTCGTTCATTTGACCATGTAGCCTAGAAGAAATAGAGGTAGAAGGGGTGTTTACTGGGAATCTATATGGCAGGTTAGGCTCTTTATTTTCTGATAAAGACATATTTTTATATATTTCTGAATATTTATCTGAACTGAATGGCCAGTTCAGATAAATGTAGGATCCAGTTTGACTTAGTTACACTAGGAGCCACTTGAAGAGGCCTTTCCCAGCTGGAGGTCTCTCAGCTGACAGCCGAATGGCAGCCAGCTTCCAGTCAGTTTCCAGCCAGTTCACAGTGAATTACCAGGCAGCTCCCAACCGGCTGGGATTCACCCCCCTTCTCGTGTGTCCTGACCGGGTGTATTTAATTTAAACTGTAAATACTCCCAATCATTCAGTTGCAGTGTGTCACAATGAGATGGGGCTAACTTCACAAAAACACACTCACATTTCAGGGAGAGATTTCAGTGGACCTGAGATGTTATCCTTTTTACCCTGACCAGAGGTTATCTTTCAAAGTTAATTTTTTTTTGTCATATGAATGAGAACATGTCTTTATGCTTTATTTGAATCGACATGTTGCACAGCATTTTAAATAAAAAATATAAGCTGCTTTCTAATTTACATTTTTTAAATTACATAGTTCAATAGCGTTGTCATGAGAGCACTCAAACTAGGGCTATATAATGATAGTTTCAAGTTAATTGTCAAAAACAATGCAAGCATCATTACCGGTAATGAGATTCTAAGTCTCAGAGCCAACACTTTACATCATTTGTATAATAAGAGCATAGTAGTGAGTAGTTTAAATAAAACAGTTTTTAAAAACAGAATTGAAAGAGTATTTAAACAGTATTTAAAAACAGTACAGGTACTCCTCACTTAACAACCTACCTGTTTAACGACTGTTTGGACTCACGACCAGTTCTCTGACCAGTCTGCATTGTGCGCTGCGTTCAAAACCTCGGCGTGCTTGCTACGTGCACAGCGTCTCAGCGTCAAGCATCTCATTGCGCATCACCGTTCTCAGTCTCAGTTTCGTTCCCGCAGTCTGTCAGCATTCACTACAGTAGTGTTAGCAATCGCAACGCCCCCTTACCGTGAAATAAAATGGGTCCTCGCTTATCGACCAATTCACTTAACGACCTGGTCCTGGATACTTGTACTTGAGTACTTGTATTTACAACATCTAAGATGCAAAGGAGTAGTGTAGTGTTAATAATAAAAAAAGCATTTACCAAAAAGATAGACAAAATGAAATACAGAGAATAATGACGGTGAGTCAACTTGATAGCGGACATCTTAAAAAGTCGTGGGCCACAACAATACAGTGTCAGATATGACACAGTGTTGTAAGACAAACACTGCAATGTACTACCAAGACGTAAGACAAAACAGGTATGCAATGCAATACTTGGTAGATTAAAGTGATGAGTGGTTGATGATGTAAACATTAGTTTTCCTTCTTCTTAAAGTGGCCAAGTGTGTAGATGAATAGGTTCTAGCCTTTGACATTTTGATTTCAAAATGAGGGTCTTTGAGCTCTCTCATTTTATTTTATTTGGTTGGTCGGGTGGGAATTTTCACCTCTCAGTCAAAATAGAGTTGATTGCTGCATTGGAATGGGTCTGGTTTGCATATGTATGGGTTAGGTGTGGGGGCTTCCAGATCTATTGGATGACACAATGATGTTAAGTACAAACAAAGAGATAGCCAAAGGCTTTATCTGTGGCCTGCTTTGGTAGTCACTCAAAAAAGGTGTACTATGGCCTACAGAAACATATATAAATATATATATATATATATATATATATATATATATACAGTATATGTGTGTGTGTGTGTGTGTGTGTGTGTGTGTGTGTGTGTGTGTGTGTGTGTGTGTGTGTGTGTGTGTGTGTGTGTGTGTGTGTGTGTGTGTATATATATGTATATATATTATATGTATGAATATATATTCATATATATATAATATAATATATGTATTATATAATTATGTTTTATATACAGTATATACAGTATATATATATATATATATACGTATTCCCCCTCCTATTTGTCTCAAATAGGACTGGGAATCACCTGGGACATCACAAAAAGACTCAGTGTTTTTGCACCTAACAGTTGTCGGGACTCCCTGAGGGCAACTACAAAAAGGGGAGGTCTCTGAGAAATCGATACCATCAAGGGCTTTTCTCCTCGTTGTGTTAACACTGCACTGGAACTCTGAAGTGATGCTGATGTGATGTCATCCAACAGGGTTTCAGCACAAGTTCCGTGTTGTATTAACTCCGTAGGTTTCACTGATTTCATCTTACCAGTCCACTAAAATTTGTTTCTGAACAAATTTGAGGCGAAAAATAATCTATCCAGTTGCTTAATCTCCACTCATATTAGATCTACAAGGTATAATTTACTAGTTTGTTCCCACTCTCGTAAGGCAAGGGCTAGCATCAGGACACCACACAGTAATTTTTTGTATCATTTATAAAGTCGAAAATCAAAGCTTTTTAACTATGTGTCACTTGTGCAAATTAAGCAAATATTTTTAAGGCTATAACTTGTTGATGACAAGGGTGTGGCAAACTGTTTTACCCACACTGAGTTCATTCAGCCAGCTCCCTGCCAGCTCCCAGAATGCAAATGGGGTTGGCGGACAAACAAAGCCTTACGACTACTTAACATAATGCTGAATGGGCCAGTCACGAACAGCGTTCAACACACAGATATTTTTGTTTTTATAAAAGCTATTTTTTTACTGTAATAACATACATGTTTTATAAAAGTGGAATTATTTTGGAGTTTAAAAGTACGGACAACATAACAAAATGTAGAGTCTATTAATATTATGAGTCTCGGAAAATCTGAAATCTGAAATCTGAAAATCTGTCACCACCCTCAACGGACTTCATGACGTCATCAACTTCGTCCGTTGTAACATCAACAGGCGTATCGTCGGTCTCCTCCGGTGGTTCTTGAAATATTCTGTTTCATCGTCACATTCAGGTTGAAATCCGCTGTTTGAAAGGTTCTCCAAGTCGGGAGTAATATCAGATTCAGCGTCACTGTCGGAGAACTGACAATCATCGTTGAAAATTAAGTCCAGTGTTCAACTGACTTGGATCTATTGCACTGGTCAGATTAAGGTCCGCAATATGATTTAGATCTTCCTCCACCCGCTTCTCCTAATCAGTAACAACACAGGGAAATGAAAGTTTTCACAGACAAGTAAAACCGGATCCTCAGCTTGTTTTTGGAAGTGACGTTGACGTTGGTACACGCCCCCTCCAAGCCCCCTCCATGTCATTGTGTGTGTTTAAAAGTAGTACGATTTAAAGGTTGAACTATATCAAAAATGTTTCACATTGTGACTTCACATCACATAGAATATGGATGAATGATCTTCACCTGGACAGTAGCTTTAAAGGAAACGATCGATCAGCATTGTTCAGCGATATTCAGCGTCTCAGTAAGGGAACTGCGTTTCCCCATGTAATCTAACGGGACTATTTTACTCCACGGTTTAACATTTTTCTACTATTTATAAATCAAACTCGGTTTTGAAAATACGTTGAGAGATAAAAAAAACCCACAAAGGAACACGAATCTGGAAAAATCCCATTTTCCTTTAAGAATGTTTTTTTCAACTTATTTGGCTGCTCCTGCCAATTTTAGAAAAAGCACAAAATCAAATTTTTTATTGTATTTTATTTGTATTTTTATTTGTCCTTTTTTTATTACCGCTGAGTGTACGTGGGCTGGTCCCCACCAATAGTGGTACAACTCGATCAGGCAGACCTGTGGTCTTAGGTCTGGACCCATCACCAGCACTCACATCACTGAAGGTTCCTCTTGTGCGGTTTAGTCCCTGTCCTGGAGTGGGAGCTAAATAAGTTTTTCAAAACAGAGTTCCAAGATCAACGATAATTCCTACAGTAGTTCCTGCAGTTATTGTGTCCTGCAGACACAATAAAAGGGACAGTTCCTCCAAGAAAGTCCCTAGAACTATGAAAAGGTTCCTGTGGTGTGAAAACAGTTTTGTCTGTCAAAAGTTTTGCCATACATTAAATATTGCAATTAAATTTGTTGCGATATTTCACAATTATTTTTCGTAAAATAAAATTTGATAGCAAATATCAAATTAAAGTTGTGAGGTGCAGTTACCCGATTGGTCTGAACAGCTTTTAGAAATAAACTTTAATTGTCTGAGCTGTGCAGTGATGCGGGTTCCAGATCAGATAGGATGGCATTGATGGATGAATAGATCCGCAGCGAAGTGCTCTTCGCCCAGGTGTAGAACCGGGTTTTGGGCAGGGAGGTGCGCTAAGCCCATACCTGTCAAAATTAGGATTTGAAAATAAGGGGGAGTAAGTGACAAGGTGTCCCTGTTTCACACAGTTATGCATGGTGTTTTTATTAGTTTCATTCAATTAAATACATCTACAATAAAACAAAACAAAAACACTGATTCATTCATTTTTAAAAAGCCTTCATTCTTTTAAATCAGAGATGTATATATTGATTCTGTTAGATGTACAGAAAATATGTTACGTTCCAAACATGTATATTTTTCATTAAACAAATGCAAGATTATCCTGTATATGTGAGTTGCTTTACGCTTTGAAGCTCTGCTCTTCCTGGTGGACAGATAAAGCATTGCAACTGCTTTTCCACAAATACAGCCTGGGGGCGTTCCCAGGCGCCGGCATATGTATAACATCATCAAGGGGGATATCATTACAGGCAAGATAGGAGCAGGGACCCGACAGGGACCCGGCAGTGACCCTGCATGGGTCAGCCACGCCCCAGCCACGGATCTGCCTGGTCCCTGTCATGTTCTCGCTGCCCTCTCGAAGTGGCTTCTACTGTAGGTCAAATATAAGTTTATAAACATGAATATTATAAACATAAACATGTTTATAATGTACCTTTGAAGGAATTGCATTGTTTGAATTGTTTTGAAGGCATCCAAACATGGTGATGATTGTCACCATAGAAACTATCTAAAAATATCCATCTACATGTAAAAAAAACCTCTTGCATTGCAATAAGGTTATTATACATTTTTTTCCACCAATTTTAATATAGATTGGCAACACGACTGATCTAGATGTCCTGGGAAGACTAAGATCAAAATAAATTACAAGGAGATGTCATCAGTAAGACGTCAACAAGGAACATTTCTATCTCTGCTTCTTGCTAATGGATACCTTTGGAATAAACTAGATGATCCTCATCTGAGTATTACAGGAACGCCAGTTTTATATTACATTGTGTTACATCATTTAGAATGCCATTTTGTCCAAAACGACTTAGAATAAGGACATTTTGTCCTAGTATCAAACCACTGCCTATCACAGTAACAGCTAAACCTTCTCATGGAATAAAAAAGCACATATACAGTTTATATAGATCTAAATTTATTTTAACAGGAAAGTAAGTCTGAGAGTAAAGAGGAAAGAGATCTTCATGAGATACACAGGTCAGTGAAAGTAGGGTCCACGTGTAATCTGAAGAGACGGGCCTTTAGTGTGAGATGAAAGATGAAAAAGCTGAATTGTCCGTTCTGACAGACGGGGGAAGCTTGTTCCACCATAGTGGCGCCAGAGATGGAGGATGGGGATGGGGATGGTAGCTCAGGCGGTAGAGCTGGTGGTCTAGTGATCTAAAAGGTTGCTGGTTCGATCCCAGGCTCCTCCTGCTAGCATGCTGTAGTGTCCTTGAGCAAGACACTTTGCTCCTGATGGCTGCGTCCGTCGGTGTTTGAACAATTGTAAGTCGCTTTGGATAAAAGCGTCTGCTAATTGTAATGTAATGAGGCGAGACAAGACTGGGTTGAGCCACTCCTGAGTTGATAGAGGTAAATGTGGGCAGAGCAGGAAAGCTGGTTGTCCAAAATTACCCAAAGGTTTTTTGCATTGTGAGAGGTAAATAACTTGGTGTTTGTCTCTGTAGGTCTTTGTAAGGGCAGTGTTTCCAAGGGAGACAGTCATGGCTGGATCATGGAATCAGTTCGGACAGATAGTGAACTTCTAGCGGAAGGCTTTGGAAGTCCATACGACTGGACAGAGACTATTACCGTTTTTCAACCTCAGGCCGTGATGTGTGGTGCACACAGTTCTTCATTAATTCCTATTTCCCCCCACTACTTGGTCCCAGGACCAAAGTGCTAGAGATTCCTGCCTTGTTTCATGTCTGGTTTTATTTATTTATTTATTTATTTATTTATTTATTTATTTATTTTTACCTGTGCGGTCAGCATGCTCTGCATACAACACTGAGTATTTGTATGCTATTGTATGCATCTAGGACAGAGTTAGTCTGCAAGAGGAGTTCAAGTTCTCAACCTGCAATGCAACTCTGTCCTGTAGATAATCTATAGGATGACACGAGCAGTTTTTTTATATAGAGCCGCCACCAATCCCCCTCTTTGGAGAAATATTTGACTATGTTTGATTCTATAAACAACCAATCAGTACTCCAAGAGGGGGAGATTCACCACAGGTGAGATAGTTAAACATAGAACCAAAAAATATTTAAACGGAAAACATAAACATTGGACGACAAGATGTATTAAAAAAAAAAGTTAATCAGATCCAGGAAAGCTGGAACAGCAATTGGGCATGTGGCCTCTTCCTGTCATAGTTATGCAGTAAATGAGGGTGGAAAGGAGAGGAATACAACCAGGAGGGTGCTGGGGTGCGTTCAAAGCAGGTGTTGGTGGTGTGTGCGTGTGTGTGATGGCATTGCCTGTATGTGTGTGTGTGTGATATGTTCACCGGTGAGTGTACAGGACTTATCCCAATTGGTTCTGGTGTATAAGGTCGGTATAATGTCTTGGCGCCTCCAAGCAGAGGAAAGGGCCCCAAAGCCCCCTTCTGAGCTCTACAGCTGCATAGACACCCCACGGCTGCAGGAAAGCCCAGAGTACCCCGCCCAGCAGCCACAGGACACCCCCGGGCTCCAGAGAAGCTGGAAGCCCGCGGAATAACCCTCCTGCTCGGCCCTGAGGAGCATAACCCAGTCCAAGGGAGCATGGGGAGACCCCGCCCCCCTGGTGCGCACACATACAACCCACCCCCAAGTGCAGGCACAAGACAGAGCCGTAGAACCCGGGCCGCAGGCGCCAGGCACGGACCGCTGGGGCAGGAGCGTGATGGGCAAGATAGCAGCCGCCCGCCACATCCCCACCCACATAGCTCACACCCCATCCATCCCACACACCCTAGGCCAGGGGTGTCAAACTAATTTTCACCGAGGGCCACATCAGCATAATGGTTGCCCTCAAAGGGCCGGATGTAACTTTGAGGCAGTATAAATTTAGCTAAATGTAATGTAAAATAAATGCAACTACTCCTTAATGTTAAATAACTCTGACGAATAAAGACTGCTTCTTCTTCTTCTACACATATAACGTAGTATATGTAATAAACTCAAAATAACAACACAGGGGTTGTCTTGCACGGTGGTGCCGTGCATTGCACTGCTGCCTCACAGCAAGAAGGTCCTGGGTTCGATTCCCACCTGGGGTGCTGTTGGCACCGTGCTCCGGCGGGTTATCCCCCCTCTGTGTGGAGTTTGCATTTTCTCCCCTGGTCCCCAGGTGCGTCTACGTATGCTGCGTGATCAGTGATGCGTGATCTGTGCTTGGTCTTGTTTAGATTCATGATTGAAAACATCTGCTCGCACAGATAGGTGCTCCCAAACATAGACAGAACACGGGCAGCATGAAGTCCAAGCTGTGGCATCAAACCAGGGGGCAGTTGACTTAGAAGTCGCTTTGAAGCTCTATTAACTCCACCTGAAGATGTTGGGGTGCAGTGCAGACGTCGGTGGTGAAAGGATTGGCAAAGATGGCAAAGCCTGAGTGCTGTGCTCTAAAGTCAGAGAAGCGTCGATCAAACTCATTCATTAACCGGCTCAGTTTGGTAGCTAGCTGAGTACATGAAAAAGTACCAGGAAATGCGGCTGAGATGCTGTGACAAACAGGAAAGTGGGCAAGATTGTCCTGTTTCACTTAGTACATCCATAGATCAAGTTTAGGCTGGAAAGCCATGATCATGTCGGACATCTGCGTGATGACTTGTTTGTGTCCCTGCAGCTTCTGATTCAGTCGCAGCCGTGCTCCGAGCCCATCTCCTGCAAGAACAGCTGGAACTGACGATGATTTAGGCCACGCGCCCGAATGAAGTTCACTGTTTTCATGACTGTGGTCACTATATCATTCATCCCCAGCACCTTCCCACACAAAGCTTCTTGATGGATAATGCAATGATACGTTATCAGAGGCGTGTGACAGTTACTTTTTTGCATTTTTTCCTTCATTCATCCAACAAAGCCCACATTTCCTCCACACATTGCAGGTGCACCGTCCGTAGTTAATCCCACCAACTTCTCCCAGGGCAATGCATTTTTACTTACGGACTTCTACACCTCATCAAAAACGTCCCGTCCTGTTGTGGTCCAATGCATGGCAGCTACATCCAACAGCTCCTCAGTGACAGAAAGGTCCGACTTAACGCCTCTAATAAAAGTGGATAGCTGCGCTGTATCCATGTTGTCTGTGCTTTCATCAAGAGCTAATGAAAAAGCTATGTAGCTGCATGTCTCTTCGGCAAGTTGTGTTGCCAGGTTTCCTGCTAGTTCCTTAACTCGGTCCATGATGGTGTTTCTTGATAAACTGACATCTTTAAAAGTCTGTGTCTGGTCGGGACACACCTGCTCACAGACCTTCAGCGTGCACTGCTTCAAAAATGCACCCTCTGAAAAAGACTTTGCAGCGCGGGCAATTTCTTCAGCCACAATAGAGCTAGCTTTCACTGCCGCATTGTTTTTGGTTGTGGCTCTCTTGAACACATCCTGCTGCTATCGCAATTTGCTCTTGCACCATTTGTTGTTTTTTTTGAAGGCTCACTTTGGCAGACTTAGCTCCGTGTTTGGTGTCAAAATGCCGACGTAGATTGTACTCTTTGACAACCGCCACTGCCTCATAACACAAAAGACAAACCGGTTTTTCTCCTTGAAGCACAAACATATATTCGCCTTCCCATCTTTCTTTAAACAGCCTTCCATCTGCATCAATTTTTCTCTTCCTGGACATTTTGGGATCATTGTTTGTATTTCTTAATTCGGAAAATGGCACTGATGTGGAAACACTGCAATCTAGTGGTGGGATGCCGTCACTTCACGGGTAACATGATCGGCATAATTGGCTTTATAAGATAATCAGACCTTCTAAGCTCTCGCGGGCCACATAAAATGACGTGGCGGGCCACATTTGGCCCGCGGGCCTTGAGTTTGACACATATGCCCTAGGCCTATTGTGTGATGTATGTACGGAGTATGAGTTGAATGCAGAGGCGCAGTCGGCGGGAAGTGGCCATGCAAACCCCCCCCCCGGACCCGACCGCGCCATAGCACGGCCACATCCTGTACATGGAGGCACCCAACCTACAACAACCAGCCACTGGTGCAGAATGGCCCGCCATTCGCCTCCGCCATACCGGGCAGCTCCGCGGCCACCATCGGGCCCCTGGTCAGCCCCCAGCCCGCCGATCATGCGGACCACAGAACATAAGGCGGCAGATGGCCCCCCCAGCCACAGCCCCCCCCAGCAACGAGCGCTTCCCGCACCGAGAGCACCAGAGGATAAGTACCGGCAGCCCGGTGTGACAACAGGAGTCCGCCCCCCACTTAAGGACATGACAGAAGCAGATGGGGAGTTATAGAGGATTGTGTTCCATTGAATGAGTGACTCTCCAAAGCCAAACTTGTTGAGGGTTGAAAAGAGATATGTCCAATTAACTCTGTCAAATGCCTTTTCAGCATCTAAAGAGGCAATAACAGTATTTAAGTTGTTCCTTTGAGATATGCTGATCTGACTAAATAAACGGCGCATGTTGCTGGATCAGTGTCTGCCCTTGACAAAGCCTGTTTGGTGTGGGTGAATTATAAACGGAAGTACTTTTTCAATTCTGTTGGTTAGTGTTTTACTAATAATCTTTAAATGCCTTATGGGTCTATACCTGGAGGTGAGGGTTTGGTCCTTACTGGGTTTGAGCAAACCCAAAATGAAAGCAGTATTCATGTGCGCGGGAAAGGTGGAGATTGACTTAATCTCTGTAATCATTCTGATGAATAATGTGGATATAAGTGACCAAAGTGTTATAGTAGTATAGTAGTATAAAATTCCACTGGGTAGTCATCTGATCAGGGGGATTTATTGTTGGGCACATAGAAGAGAGCTTTCCTGAGTTCTTCTAGAGTAAGTGATAGCCTGGTAGCCTGCTCTGTGGAAAGTTTAGGGAGATCGATATCATCGAGGAATGAGTTAATGTTTGATATATTTGATTCATTATATGAGTAATATAGCTATTATAAAAGTCTCTAAATATGTTATTGATGTCTTGCGGGGTGATATCCTACCCTGTGGATTTTTGATGGCTGTAATAAGTGTTTTTTCTCTATCGTGTTTCAGTTGATTGGTATTTAAATTGATATTGAATTGAATTGAATTGGTAATTGATCGTAGTCCACTAAGATTAGCACAAAAAGGTACTGCCGAGCAATGTGGTCCAACAGCCCAATGAGGTCCATACCAAGTCTTTTGAACAGGGCCTCGACTAGAGGAAGGGGCCTTAATGGCGCGGACGGTATCGCCGGAGGGTTGGCTAACTGGACATGCGGCGCACCACTTACACAGATCTGCCCAAACGCCCGGCCAATAGAAACGGGCCATTAACTGCTTAAGTGTCTTCCCCTGCCTGAGGTGGGCCATGGGGTTGTTGTGAGCCACCTGGAAAAGCATATCCTAGCCACTTTTCGCAACCAACAACTGGGTTATCTCCTCTACTGACTACTACCTCTGCATTCACACATGCACTGCAAAGCTGAAATTGTCTGGACAATACCCAGAAGACCTGTATGTGTGGATGCAAATGTCTGAATCATTGGGACCGGACATTAACCAGACTTTACCCAGCCTGCACTCGAGTACAAAGTCTGCAAATTGTCCGATTGAGTATGTTGATGACGTCTCTATCATGCGCCAGTTATTTACCCTTGTGAGGCTCTTTGTACACCGAGCGTAGCTACTTCGTACTCCTTTCTGCTTTCCTTTATATTCCTTTCCACTCTTGTTTATATTGCTGATACAGCCAAGTATATGGAGTATCAATGCCAAAATGTCGATAGCCTCGTCCGCCATCTTGGGTGTGCTAAAACTCTGCAGTGTCATTGCATCACGTTCTGCTTCCTGCACACTCTACCCAGGCTCTGCCCCTCGCCTGAACCAAACAGAGTATTACCAGGTTGGGTAAAGGCGTCTGGCACAGACAATCTCCGGTTGTGTGCTACATGTGTGGCAACTCCAGCCACTGTCCGGACATTAGATTGTCCAGATTTCATATGTGACATCACCTTGAGTCTCACTGCTCACTTGATACAACCTGTCCCTAATCACTGAAAAATGCAGATGAGTGAGACCAGAGCCGGGGTGCACTAATTTGCCATTGATTTTAACTACCTGCTCAAAGGTCACACGTCCTGTATCTGCTCCACCAGTAAGTCGTCCGTGGAGGAGGACAAGGGGAACAGGGAAGATCCCTGTTGGGACCGCTCCACCCTTGACCCCAATCCCCTGATGTCCCCTCCACGTCACCGCACACCACACAGCACACACATCTCCATCACATCTCTGACCATGAACGCACCCCCCCAGCTTCCCTCATTAAAGCATCAAACCCTGGCAAATCTGTATCTAAAATCAGGAAGCTTGACAGGTGGGAGCTAACCTCAGATTGTATCCTATGCTTTATATGCCTTATGTCTTATACTGAATCTCAAGCCAGACCATCGGATATGTGTGAACATCCCCCTGCACGCATCAAATCTCAATCTGTGGTGCCTCCACCAAAGCCCCGGGTCAAACCAGGCGTTGTCATACCATCGTCTGTGAGAAACCAGTCCAACAAAGCCTGACGTCTACCCCCTTGTATCCTTAAGTGGTAGGCCCCTTCTTGACACCAAGGGGAAATCCCACTGGATGTGGTCCGCCTTCCACTTCCATGTCCCTGTTCAGGTTTGCTCTGCCCATGGGTTGGGTTTGAGGAGGGAAAAGGAGACAAAATGACAGTGAGGTGCCCAGATAGCAGTCAATGCAACACACCGGGTGATTACACACAATATGTCCTAGACTGAACACAGTAGCTACTTACAGAGGTAACAATAACTTGTTGGGTTTGTTGGGTCGCGCTCTGGTCGCAGGCTCTGCTCTCTACACCACGGACCCTTTCCTCATTTAATGAGAACACCGCTGCGGGAAGGAACCAGCTCTGGGTCTCTTTTTAATGTGCGGATATTGGAAGTTGCTCTCTCAGACTTCCTTTCAACAGGTGAGGATGTGAACACTAAGCCTTGGATAATAAAGCATTAAATAAGAAGAAAGAGGGCTTTTCAATCAGCCGATGGCGCAGACTAAAAATACATTTGAGCCTAGACTCAACAAAGAAGTCAATGAATGAAAGCGGCACAGAGGACGTATAATTCAAGTCTGTTTTTGTTTGTAGCAAACGATTTGTTTGTAGCAAAATAAATCGTTAAAATGACTCAGCAGTACAGAGTCACTCTGCCAAAAGAGTCGTAGATTTGCTGCTAAGTAACTGCAGCCACACATAGAGAATCTTTGACTTGCAATCTGAAAATAATTACTGAGAATTAAATTAATGTGGGGAAAAAAGGTGAAAGCACATCAGTCACATTCATTTCGGTGGACACATTTGGACAGAATTGAATGATTCTTGTGAGAATTCCACTCACAACTCAGAGCTGAACCAACTCCTCTGACTCGTACCAACTGAATCAAAGGGATGAAGAGTCGAAAAATTGAACCACTAATTTTACCAAGTCCCCCGTAATGAGCCAAATTATTCGAAAAGAGACAACTTTCATCATTAACCATTAGAACGAGACAAAGAGGCAAAGTGAGCGATACGATTTAGTTTCAGACAACCAACTGACCTTTTGAAGCAAACTGTCAAGGAAGAAGAAGAAGAAGAAACAGTCTTTAATCGTCACATGACACTCCACAACACATGCTTGCACACACACACACATGCACATGCTTGATGGTGGCCGGTGAAATGGCTCCTCTGCTTTTAACCCATCCTGGCTTGTCCTTCCTTCGGGGGCACAGCCAGGAGCAGTGGGCAGCATACGTGGACGCACCCGGGGACCAGGTGATAATTGTCCATTGCTGGTCAGACGGTGATGTGTGCATGTTTTTTAGTGGGGGTCCTTACTGACGTGAGGTGGAGGAAACCCCATGTGAGCACGGGGAGAACATGCAAACTCCACACAGAAAGGCTCCTGTTTGGGAGATAACCCGCTGGAGCACGGTGCCAACAGCGCCCCAGGCGGGAATCGAACCCAGGACCTTCTTGCTGTGAGGCAGCAGTGCAATGCACTGCGCCACCGTGCCACCAAACAATGTTTAGCCGGAGTGCCGGCCAAACATTTGTTAGGGAGGTTTTTTTTCCGAAACAAGCTGAGGAGACTGAATGTGAATCAGTCTGTCCTGCATCACATTTGAACCTGCTCGGCTCAGTACCGCAGTAAAGATCGCATTAAGTTCGATATTTGTTTGACATTCAAATTCAGCGGCTAATTAATTCTTATTCCTATGGCATTAATGTTTCAAAGTAATTGTGTTTGACATATCCTGATTTGTAAATTAGTATTCTACTGTATTTTCTTCATGAAAATTTTTTTTTTTTTAATTAGATGTATTGTGTCTGTCATTTAACCTCTAGTGGGTGCTGATTAATAAAGTCGGCCAGAGGTTGATCAGAGTGTGTTCGCAGATGTTTGCTACTGATGTTTGGTGGATATTAATGACTGTCTCTCTGCTCTACAAATATCTGTACTTATAAACCATAGACCAAAATAACGTAACTTCTCTGTAACGTAGAGGAATCTAAACAATTTACTACCGGTTTGGACTCAAATTCTCAGTACCCTGCAAAGCCATGTACCCAGAACAATAAAAAATGTCTTTATTAAACGTAAGGTCACTAACTAGCAAGTCATTTTTAGTTAATGAGCTTATAAGTACTCATAACCTGGATTTGCTCTATTAACTGAGACCTGGCTGGATAGAAATGGCTCAGTTGCACTCATTGAGACAGCACCTCCTTATTTCAAGTTCATCCAAACCACTAGAGCTGACCAGAGGCGGTGGAATTGCTGCTGTCTTCTCTGATATCTATACCTGCAAGGAAATCCTCCTCGGAGAATCCACGTCTTTTGAACACCTTGCTATATCTATAAACTGCAGTGCCCCGATTTTAATCATCACTGACCAAAATCTAAATGTGGCTTTCTTGATGAATTCTCTGAGATACTGTCCAAGGTCTCCACTGATTATGATTGTGTAATTATCTCAGGTGATTTTAATATTCATGTTGACCATCAAACAGACCCACCCACACTTCATAAGCCTATTGGAAGCATTTGACTTCACTCAGCATGTTTCTGGATCCACCCACAATTAGGGGCATACTCTGGACTTAGTCATATCAAAAGGACTAAATATCACTGTACCCTATGAAATGGATGTTGCTATTTCAGATCACTGTTGAATTTTCTTTGACGTGTCTGCTCTTCCTGTACAACAGAGGGGTATCCGCTTAAGGGAGAGTGTCGCCAGGCAGAACGAAAATAGAGAAAGACAAATCTTCGGGTTCATCATGAAATTTACAATCGATAATATAGAAATTAAACAGACCATACAGTCTTTCTTCTCTAAAATCATTAATGAAAACCTCAACAATAGTAAAGTGCTCTTCTCCACTGTTGATCGACTTATTAATCCACCATCTACAACCCTGTTAGAGATGCTCTCCACTGAAAAATGTGAGGAGTTTGCTACATTCTTCAGCAACACAATTATAGCTATCAGACAGAATATTAGCCATGATAATATTAGAAATGAACCTAACCCCCAGTTCCCCAGTAATATGACTGCTGCCATGTCTCATTTGGTCCCCTTAGACATAAATAGACTGGATGATATTGTTGGTCAACTCAGGTCCTCCACCTGCTGCCTGGACCCCCTCCCTACCACATTTTTTAAAACAGTTTTTAACTGCCTAGCACATTTTAAATTGCTCTCTTTTTAAACAGACATATTTCCTGCAGCATTTAAAACAGCTGTCATCAAACCACTCATGAAGAAGAGCAATCTCGATGCAACAGTTATTGCCAACTACAGGCCCATTTTCCAACCTGCCGTTTCTCAGCAAAATTCTTGAAAAAAAAATGAGCCTTCAACTTAACAACTATCTAAACTCAAACAGCCTTTTAGACACCTATCAATCTGGCTTTCGACCTCACCATAGCACAGAAACAGCAATTATTAAAGTTCTGAATGATCTACACATAAACACTGATGCAAAAAAATTGTTCTTTTGCTCCTGGATCTCAGTGCTGCCTTCGACACTGTTGACCATCAGATTTTATTAGATTACAAAAACGGGTCGACCTATCTGGCCCGGTTCTAAATTGGTTCAAAACCTACCTACAGGACAGGTAGTTCTTCGTCTTCATTGGAGATTTTGTGTCAAACAAAGTGAATATTGTATGTGGAGTGCCCCAATGTTTGATTCTGGGACCATTATTGTTTAACTTCTATATGCTTCCACTTGCACATATTGTAAAGAAACAAAAAATTAATTACCATAATTATGCAGACGATTCACGACTGTACATATCCCTATCTCCTGATGATCCACTCCCTATACACTCCCTCACTCAGTGTATTAATGATATTAATGCATGGATGTCAAAGAACTTTTAACAACTGAACAAAGACAAAACAGAAATACTCATCTTTGGTGCAAAGGCTCAAAGACAGAAAATTGCAGCTCATCTTAGTTCTCTGTCCCTGGAGAGCAAGAATGAAGCCAAAAATCTGGGTATAATCCATCTAAATTTTTAAAAAGCCATATAAATCAAATCCCAAAATCAGCCTTCTACCATCTAAAAAACATTTCAAAATTAAGAGGCTTCCTGTCAAAAGCAGACTCCGAAAAATTAATCCATGCAATTATAACAAGTAGATTGGACTACTGTAATGGCCTATTCACCGGCCTCCCGAAATCAGCTGTGCAGCGGCTACAGTTAATCAAAATGCGGCTGCACGCGTTCTCACTGAGACAAAAAAGTTTGAACAAAAGCACACCTGTTCTTAGATCTCTACATTGGCATCCATCAAAACTAGAATTGATTTTAAGATTCTGCTACTTGTATATAAAGCTATAAATGGCCTTGTACCTCAGTATTAAAGTATATAAAAAATGCTAATTATACACGAACCAGCAAGAACTCTCAGGTCCACAGGCAGTGGTCTTTTAACTATCCCTTGTACCAACTCTAAAGCAGGAGAAGCTGCCTTCTGTATCTATGCCCCAAGTAAATGAAACACTTTACCGAGGGACCTGAGAGAGGCCCACACACTGTAGACTTTTAAAAGCATGTTAAAAACCTTGCTGTTCGCTACATTCTATGACTGACTAACTGACTGACTGACGTCTTTGTCTGTCTGTCTGTCTGTCTGTTTTGCTGGTGCTGGTGCTGAGGCTGCTGCTAAACTTATACCTAAACTTAACCCTCGCTTACCTGAGTGACTTCTCCGGTTCCGGTGAGAGCTACCACTTCCGGTTCCGGTGACGTCTTTGCATGTGCATTGCTGTTTTTCTTTTTTGCTGTTGTTTTTTGTTGTTGCTGCTGGAGTTGATGTTCCTGCTGCTGTTGTTTTTTTGTGGCTGCTGCTGCTATTTCTGTTGCTGTTGTTTCTGTTGTAATATTACAGTGAGAGGATCATAAGAAGGGTGTGTTTTCAGAGAGATAGTCAAAAGGATCTCCCTCTCGAGGTCAGAATGAAAAACTTGACCCGTAACTAAGGGACGCTAATTAATTATTATTTAATTGTTAATTATTATAATCTATTGCTGTGCGTTAATTTGTTGAGATGAGGAGGTATGTACTGTTGACTCAATACAGATGATGAGATTTCTGGTTCCAGTGAGAGCTACCACTTCCGGTTCCGGTTATGTCTTCGCTTGTGCGCTGTTGCTGTTGCTGCTACTATTGCTGCTGCTGTTTTCTGTTGCTGCTATTGTTTCTGCTGGTATTGTTGCTGCTGGTGTTGTCGTTGCTGCTGCTAACCTTATACCTAAACTTATCCACTGTGACTGGATTAAGATGAGATGGTGCACACAGTTGAAATCTCAGTATCTGGTGAGGGCTCCACTTCTGGTTCCGGTGAGGTCTTTGCTTGTGCGCTTTTGCTACTGCTGTTGCTGCTGTTTTTGCTGCTGCTATTGTTGCTGCTGGTATAGTAGCCGCTTGTGTTGTTATTGCTGCTGGTGCTGCTAACCTTATACCTTAACTGGTGTTGTCATTGCTGCTGCTAACCTTATACCTAAACTTAACCATCTCTGACCTTATTCCTTAACCTATTCATCTCGAACATTATACCTAAACATAACAATCCCTTAACTTATACCTGAACTTAACCATCTATAACCTTATACCCTAATTTAAATATCTCTAACTTTGTACCTCAACTCAACATCTCTAACATCTCTAACCTGAGTGACTCTTCCGGTTCCGGTGAAGTCTTTGTGTGTGCGTTGCTGTTGTTGCTCCTGCTCTGGTTTTGCTGTTGTGGCTGCTGGTGTTGATGTTGCTGCTGTGGCTGCTGCGGCTATTTCTGTTGCTGTGGTTGTTTCTGTTGTGATATTACAGTTAGAGGATCATAAGAAGGGTGTGTTTTCGGAGAGAGAGTCTCCCGAGGTCTGGTTGAAAACTTGACCTGTAACTTTGGGACGCTAATTAAAGAACTGTGACTGGATTATGATGAGATGGTGCGCACAGTTGAAATTTCCGTTTCCTGTTTGCTGTACTTTACTTCATTGAGATGAGATGGTACACACTGTTGACTCAATACAGATGAGGAGATTTCTGGTTCCGGTGAGAGCTACCATGTCCGATTTCGGTGACGTCTTCGCTTGTGCACTGTTGCTGTTGCTGCTACTGTTACTGCTGCTGTCGCTGTTTTTGTTGCTGCTGTTGTCTGGAGCTGTTGTTGGTGCCGCTAACCTTATACCTTAACTGGTGTTGTCGTTGGTGCTGCTAACCTTATACCTAAACTTAACCCTTGCTTACCTTACACCGCAACTTAACGTAACCTTATACCTCGACTTAACCATCTCTAACCTGAGTGACCTTTATGGTTCCGGTGAGAGCTACCAGTTCCGGTTCTGGTGATGTCTTAGCGTGTGCATTGCTGCTGTTGTTGCTGCTGGTGTCGATGTTGCTGCTGTCGTTGTTGTAGTGTCTGTGGCTGTTGTTGCTGCTGTTGTTGTTTTCTGTTGCTGTTTCTGTTGTTGCCACTGTGGCTGGAGTCGCTTTTATTGTTGTTTTTGTTGTCTTTGTTGTTGCTTTTGTTGTTGCAATTGTTTCAGGGGCATTCTTTTGTAATGACCGGCTGACAACTACGTTCTCTCTTTCTTTTTTGTATTTCTTTGTAAAGCGCATTGTGTTGCCCTGGTATGAAATGCGCTCTATAAATAAAGTGTGACTTGACTTGACTACAGTGGCATAGTCAGCTCAGAGGTTGATCAGAGGTGACATGAGAGCGCAGGATGGATTGATCCCCGCTGGAGAACCTGGTCGCCACCTGGCCCTGATGCAGGAGGTGCAAATAGTGGTCCTGCAGCAGCAGACCCAGACACTCCAGGCAATGGCTTGGACCCAGGAAGGGGACCTGGAAGCCCTGCAGGAGCTGCTGCAGGACAAGCCATCGAGGCGGATGAGAGACACTTCAGGTTCCCGGATTGTGGGCCCCTCCCTCGGTCTGGAAGGGGCCTACTACGTCTAGACCTTATGTCTACGTAAGGCTACAAGGGACTAGACATCGGGCTTTGCTGGACTCTGGCTGTACGCAGACCATGGTCCGGCAAAGCCAGGATCGACCCGGGGCTTTAGTGGAGGCATCACGGGTGGATATTCGGTGTGTGCACTGAGATATTCACATGTATCCGATGGTGTGGCTGTAAATTCATTACCGGGGGAAAAGCATTTGGAAAAGACTGCGGGTAGTTCCTGCCTTTCGCACCCCCTGTTATTAAGATTAAGATTAAGATCAAAGATTAACTGGACTGGACAAGCTTTAGCTTGTCTTTTATTATCACACACAAACGACAATACATGCATTCTGTGCAGCTCCGGCTGACACACACACATGCAGGCCATGAAATGACTGTTCCGCATTTTTCCCATTGAGGCTTGTCCTTCATCCAGGGGCAGACAAGGAAAGATGGGTAGCTTGCAGCGCCTGGGGACCAACTTCAACATCTGTCGCTGGTCAGACGATGTCTCCTGTGCATGTTTTTAGTGGGGGTTCTTATATGTTATATGGAGGAAACCCCATGTGAGCACAGGGAGAACATGCAAACTCCACACAGAAAGGCCCCTAATCGGTTTGATGGGCTAATTCAGGAAGCTGGTGGCGGGTGCGTTTGCGGCTGGTAGGGAGATAGGAGTGCTGCGTGACGCATCGTAGGGACTCCTCCGAGGTTGCCAAGGGGGCGGGGGCAGAGGACCCTCCACAGGTGGCTCCCCCAGCCCCGGCGATGTTCCCCGTGGAGGACTTTCCCCTTCAACAGTCTCAGGATGACACCTTCCTTTCGAACAGGTCATGAAAATTGATGGTGAGTAGGTGCACTTGGACGCTGAGTCACCTTTACTTTTCAGTGATTAGGACCAGGTTATATTGTGTGGCATCCAGTCAGGAGAGGAAATCATCCAATTGTTGATACCGAAAAGTCATCAGGAAATGCTTTTTGAGGCGGCTCACCATAACCCTAATGGTGAGCACGAATAAACACTGCAGAGGATAATGAATGGCACACTTTTGCCAGCCGGGCATTTGGGTGGATGTGCATAAGTGGTGCGCCACCTGTCCCGAATGTCGGATGGTGAACCCGCCGGCCACGCCAAACGCACCGTTGACGTCCCTTCCCTTGGTAGAGGTTCTGTTTGAAAGGCTGGGTATGGACCTCCTCGGGCTGATAAAGTGCCGTGCACACAGTTATTTTATTGGGTTATCCCTGGTGGACTACACAACATGATACCCCAGAGCAGTGCCGTTGAGCAAAATCTCTGAAGAGTGTTGCACAAGCACTGTTTCAGGTCATCTCCTGTGTCAGGTTCCAAAAACAATTGTGATCAACCAGGGCACCTCCTTTATGCCACATACACTTCGGCAACTTAAGAAGCTGTTGGGCGTCCACTCACTTCGGACCAGCATTTACCACCCCCAGACCAATGGCCTGGTGGAGCGGTTCAATGAGATGCTGAAAAACATGATTCGTAAGTTTGTGTACAACGATAGTGATAAATCGTTGGACCCTCTGTTGTTTGTTGTTGGGGAGGTACCCCAACTCCACCGTGGTGTAGTCAGCAGTCCGTTGCCATGGAGGTCCACCCATCTGTGGTGAGGGCAACTGATTTATTTGTTGGGATCCATGCCCCTTTACGTGTACACACAACAGCTTTTGATTCCTTGCGATTTATGCCCCCTTCACGTGAACATGCAACGGCTTGTCCCCTTCATATTTTTTTTCCCTTTGTGCCTCAGAGTAAAACACAGCACACATCTGTCTTGTCAATCTTTTTTCACTGCAACACTGCATCAAGATTGAGGGAATGATTACTTAAAATAGTAAAACTGTATTTTTCACAATGATGGTTAAATTTAAAAATTAATCTGCGGTTCACATGTGTGCCGAACCGTGGGGGCGATCCATAATGATCACGGATTGACTATGTTACTAACACCACTAGGCATCGCTCAATTTTTCATTGCACTTGATTCAACCAAGGGCTACTGGCAGATTTACTTCTCTCCAGAGTCCAAGGAAAATTCATCTTTCTCCATTCAGTACGAGTTATACCAGTTTGTCACACTTCCGTTCGGGTTGTTCGGGGCACCAGCCACCTTTCAGAGACTTGTGGACCGGGTCCTGCATCCTCACACGACATACACAACCGCCTACTTGGATGACATCATCATCCACAGCGACAGCTAGGGGAGACACATGCAGCAGATGGGGGCAGTGCTCAAGTCCCTGAGGCAGGTACGGCTCACAGCCAACCCAAAGAATTGTACGGTTGGGCGGACTGATTTAACATGAAAAAGTGCGTCCCATCTGATCCAGTGGATGGCGCAGTGCCAGCAGGCGTTTGAAAGGATTTAAATAGCCCTCTGTGGGGTACCAGTATTGCATACACACAACTTTTCTCTCCCTTTTTATCTCCAGACCGACATTTCGGACAGAGGGCTGGGGGCAGTGTTGTCCCAGCAGGTCGTGGGGGTCGACTGGGCGGTGCTGTGGATCAGCAGGAAAGCCGCAGACTGGGAGATGAGGTAGAGCACCATTGAGAAAGAGTGCCTAGCCATCAAGTAGGTGGTTGACACTCTCTGCCAGTACCTCCTGGGACTCCCTTTAACCCTCTCTTCGAACCATGCCCATTGCAGTGGCTCCACCGCATGAAGGATACCAACAGGAGGATCACACGTTGGTATATGGTCCTTCAGCCGTTTAAGTTCAAGGTGATCCGTAGGCCGGGGGCACAGAGGGTGGTGGCTGAATTACACTCCTGCTCAGGAGGTCGGCTGCTGGCCGTATTCAAATCAATTGGTTTAAATTTTGTTCTGTGTCGCACGTAAATGTTGGACAATCGTGCTCTGGGACACTATTTAATTTGCATGACTATGAGCTTGAAAAAGTGCCAGACCGGGTTGGCTCATTATGCTCCGGAGTTGAATGCACAGGTCTTCATGAACCAATTACTTGCTTTGTTTGTACTGACAGGCAAGTCTGTATTGGTGAACCAGTTCACAGATCATTCTGAACAATGTACAGTTGGTTTGATATCTCTACATTAGGTTTTTGTCAATCTAATACATTTATAAATATATAAATATAATATATAATATATTATATTTATAATATATTATATATTATAATATATTATATATATTATATAATATAATATATAATATAATATATAAATTCACAAATCAGGATAAGTGAATATCAAATGCATATCAAATGTCATGCGATCTTTACTGTGGTCATGTTGCAGTGAGTTTTAGATTTTACAGCTCGGTGTGGCTCTCTCAACAATATGTGGAAGATCTAAGTTGAAGAGGGTGAGGGTGACCGTTTTTACACCAAAATTAGTAGGTATACCCGGGATAATTAAACCCAGGTAAAACTAGAAATAGGCAATTGATGCTTTCCCATAGCAAGGAGAAATGCCATTCTTTTTCTTTTTCCTGGTGTGTCATTTTTAATGCCGCGAACAAGCTGAAAAGGGGCGTGTCATGGTTACCGTGTGATTCGTAACAAAACATTGGAGGAGACAGTAACTCAAACAACGACATAAAACTGTAAAACTTGGAAAAAAGTATTTTGAGCCATTCAAAAGAATATGATAATTTGTGAACAACCCAACACCACAGTAGAAGCAGCGTGGAGTATGCCAGTGCGCTCACTGTCCTTCGGCCGCGGGGACCGGAATAGGGCGGTGCTGGAGTGACTCGGAGCCTGGCAGGGAGAGTGGGGGGTTTGTGAGTAAATATATATATACAGTATACCTCTGAACGATGGTTCTGGCTCAGGGCCAGGGAATGAGGAAGAGGAGGTAGGCGGAGGTGAAAGAGCACCAGTTGGCGTGTTTATTAACAAGTCTCTCGAACAAAAGGTGACTCGTTGGCCGAAAAAGAAACTGCGGGTTCGCAGGCCCGTATATATATATAAAAAGTTCTGGGATATCTGGGTATCTCTAGCCGTCCGTGCTGGTTCGTGTCCCTCGCTGGTTTGCCTACATGCCCATCCTACCGCGGGGACACACACACACACACACACACACAGTTATACCTTCCTGTTTTTGGGGATCAGGTGAATCAGCGGAGTCCCACCGCTGATTAGGCTGATCCCCAGCAGCTGAGTGGCCCCCGGATGGGAGACTGCATCGCCTGTCTGCAGCGGCGGCTTGGCCACGCCCCCTTGGTCCACCACAATATTCTATATAACATTACAGATTGAACTAATCTTCGACAGCAAAACTATATGTGTGTATATTACAGTATACATTACATGAATGTATTTATATTCATTACTATCATTCATATTGTGAGTAATCATGAAATACAGCTTCATTGGTCAGGCCTTAAGTCAGTGTCCAAAAATAAACATGTATAAAGACACTGGGTGTAACTACAAACCCAGTTCGAAACAGGCACTGAAACGGTTAATCTGGCACAAACTACATACTCTGGGATGGGAAATAACTGAAAGGAGGGACCGCCCGGCAAAGCAGGGCGTGTCATTTGTAACAAAAGGGACTTCTTGGTGAACTGTCTGCTAGATGAGACACGCAGCTTAGAACTCACTATGTCAACGTATAAAGGAAATCGCAACGTCAATGGGTGCCAGGTAAACAAGGTTTTATGGTAGATTCTCAAACCGTCCAATAAACTCTCCTTAGCTCAAAGTTCCAGTGTCATCACATCATTCCAGATTGGAAATATTGGACATGCAGTTCTCCACTGTGCTCCCCATGATTCAATCCTCACACTCACAACATTTCATTGTCCCCGATGCGGAAAAAAAGTCAATAACTTCTGATTTTGATTTTGGATTCTAAATAGGATATGAAGAATAGATAGATAGAATGATACGCAGATATTCTCGTCTATTTATGTGCCAACGTCTGGAACTTCAATGGAGATCGGATGTGAAACCGACAAAAACCCATATCTATTGCAGGGTCTTTTCACCCAGGACTGAAACTCCGGTTTAACCTTTCCCACTACTGACAAATGCCGGATATAAGCGGGTGCTTAACTGGTTTTTCGCGCAGTGGGAAAAGGGTATAATAATGCCCTGTGCCTTGTTTACAATGGATATAAGAATGATAAACGCTTACAAACAGACATAAGTAAAATGAAACGCAATTCAAATAATATACTCATAAAATGAAATAAGATAAAATAACGAATAATTGGAATAATAGAATGGGGTATTATATAATATGATAGCAATTAGCAATTTTGGCAGTAGCAATAGGAAGCAATAGATAGCTTTTTTTTTTTAACAATTTTTTATTTTATTTTTTTAAGTTTTGAATTAAGATTGTCGACACAATAATGGACATTATTATTTTGAGTGTATAACATTATTTTCTCCTTAAAGAACATACATTTCCCATACACTTATTTTAGAGCTGTGATGCAAACTACTACCTCTTCCAGGAATGTTCACAAATCCTTTAAAATATGGTCAAATGTGCCAGGTTTCAAGCGTGGAGATGTTGAAATCTGCTCTGTTTGTGAAATTACCCCTGAAATGCCTTCTGTATTATTGAATACAGTTTGAATTAATTTTTTTCACCCTTTTCTGTCTAAAATGGAGAGCGAATAAAAAAAGAGATCTCAGCTTTCTGTGACCCCTGTGTGCAGCAGATGAAGTGGGGCATTAATGTCAGGCCACTAACAGCGCCATCCTGCAGCAGAAAACAATAACACTGGCAGGCGTTAGGTCCGTGGCATCCCATAACCCTTCATGACAAGGTTAAACTAGAGAACACTCCCAGCCCTACGTGCACGCTCTGCAAAATGAGAGGTGACGGCGCTTGCTCATGCCAGCAAAGAATTAATGTGCAAAACCAGGAGTGCAGGGGCAATCTTTAAAAGTCATGACTCACACACACACACACACACACACACACACACAACACACACACACACACGCTAAAACTAGTCATACTTACTCTTAAACAGAAATACACACATTGACAAAAATACACACACCACACAAAGAGAGAACACATCCAAGCTGGAAATGAAAAGTTTGACTCTTTTTAGAGATTCGGCTCTTTACGAGTGACTCAGTGAAACATATTGGTTACATCGCTCGTTTAATTCAGTTGGAGTAATGAGTCTGAAGAATCGGTTCAGCCCAATGATCTAATAATTCTCAACTTCTCATTTAATTCTGTCAAAAAATTTTGTTTTGATTTACGTCAAATGCCTTCATTCATTTAATGCATAAAACTTCCCACATTGGCCACCTAAAAGTTATAAATGATCTTCTAGAAATCAATGCATGGGCCTGATTAACTCACTCCCAGACTGACCAGGGGGAAATTTATACATTCAGAATTACAATTATCATATATGCTGATGATTAAGTCATGTTTATCATCGATCCTGGGGGGGTGGCTATGCTGTCAAATTGTTTATAAGCGTTCAAATGTTCAGGCGGGAACAAAAATGTTGGACTTTGCTCCCTCCTTGGAATTCTTCAAAAAGCCCCAAGGAAATCTCCAAGGTCCTCAATTCACATCACCAGACGATGTGATTCTGAAGAATGACAAAATGCCATTCAGTGTGTTGTGGATGAGTGTGTAAAGTGAGGCAGAGGAGAGCGCACAACAGATGGGACGCTTTGATCCAGCGTCTGAAAAACAAGTCCTGCTCACGTTGGAGCGAGGGAAGAAGAATAGGGGAAGAAAGAGAGAGAGAGAGAGAGAGAGAGAGAGAGAATAGCTTGAAGGTTGACTTGCTCCTTTTTTAATAGAAAGTCTTAGGAGAAGAGGCTTTCTGTTTTGCTGCTAGAGGGTGTTCCAGAAAACGTCTGATGGAAGGGAAGTCGATAGAAAAATAAGGCAATATTTGGAGATCTTAACGTTTAAATATCAAAATCAACTCAATCTAATGGGTGTCTTAGTTGTGATTTTGAAAATTATTGTTCCATGAAGAGGATATAAAGGTTTAAACTGCAGTTCAGCTAATGACCACATGAGGCATCTCCAGAAAACCTCTGACTGTGTGGAAGTCAATGGAAAAATAATAAACTTCTTGCTAGAAATATAGGTAGCGAGTAAATGCAAGTATACAATCTAACTTTTTTCACTCTGGACTCTTTAAGTTTAATTCCAATGGGTGTCTTACCTGTGATTTTTGGAAATTATTGCACATAGAAAACAAGAAAAATTTGTAAATACAATTGGCATTTATTTTATAGTAAAGGAACAAGCTGATTGTTTTTTTTATTCTTCGACAAACAATAAAAGACAAACAGATAAATAAATTGTAAAATACAAAGGAATTATACACATTATGACCAGTGTGGTAATGTCAGTTTTAAAAGTAACTTATTACATTACAAGATTACTGACATTAAAAAATAACTTGTCATGTTACAGTGTTATCTACTGAGAAAAGTAACTCATTAGAGTACTTTTGCGTTACCAAAAATGAAAACTCCTTTGCGATTCTGTGCACATGTTGGTTAGTGTGCAATTTCCAGCCTAGCTTTGAATGTATTGACTCTACCATCAGTGCATAGACTAGTCTATGATATACAATCTGTAAATCTGCAGGCTCTTTCACCTCTAGCCAATCACGTGTGTCGCTATAGAAATAGGCCCTGCCCCCTCCCTGTGGACAGGTTGCACAAATAAACACTCTAAACACACTTGCAGCGGAGACAGAGCGGCAGCGTCCAAAACACAGAGAAGGAGATAGATGATGTATCATTGACAAATGAGGGCCACATACAGTAAATCCATAGTTATTGGATATTTCATTTCGACCTTAAGCAGATGGTCAATATCCTCTGTGTAAAATATGTTGACGAGACGTCCCGACAAAGACGGGCAACACCACAAACTTTATTATATATGTCTTTTTAAAATAGCGTTATGCATGTGAGTCTAAAGAGGGGACATATTTTATTCGGAATATAATACATAAGCAAAAGTAGCCTACTTTTCAATAAAATATACTATAGATTTATATGTGGTGATGATGTAATTCTTTATTATAGCCTGCCTATCAATTGTTTTTATGCTCAATAAACAGATAATATTTGACCGGAATTTTGCCCATTTTTTCTGTGACATCAAAATCTTCCAGGACACACCAATCGTTCTCTAACGGAAACCCTGGTGCCAATGCGTTAGGGATTTTCTTTTTTTTTTGTTGCTACAAAAAACAACAAAACGCGTTAAGTTACTTGTTACAACAAAAAAGTAATCTGAGTACTTTTATGAGTTACTTTGTGACATCAACCCCCAACACGGACTATGAAGCAGAAAATGTTTTTGCCATTTTCAATTATTGAGTAAAACACTGCTATGGGGCATATACTTTATAATTGAAGCCTAAAGGACAAAAATAAATTATGAGTTAAACCTATCATAAAGTCGTTTCCCGATTATGTTTTAAATAATGAATGAACACTTTGGCATAAACAAGTCAAAATGTTACATTGTTATTATGGTTTTGATTGAAAACAAGCAGCTGTATGCATCCGCTTTGTGCGCAGGCTTTTCAGTTCCATTAAATCACCAATAATGGCAATAATGGATTTTATTTATTTTATGTGTGGATGGATGGGGTTTAGTATACTGTATTATATCTCCTTAATCTTCTTGTCTTTTAAATTGTGAATATATGATTTTTATGTCGGTACTAATATACATAAATACATTGAGTTTAGGTGTCTATAAAATGTGCTATACAAATATACTTGACCTTTGTTCATGCTCATGTGGTTTTGTGCTGAAGTAAACAAAAACATGTATTTTTACTTGTGTTGCTATGGTCCATTTATACATTAATTTTTTTTTTTTCTCCTTTATGTCTATTTTATGTCCCTCTATGTGCCATAATATTGTAATATCACATTTCTTCACAATGTCACACTGCTTTATGTTGCGCTACTTTATGATGTACGAAAAAGTCAATTTTTTTTCAACAGCAATTAAAAAATATAAATTACATATATATTAGAGACAGGCAGTAATTAGTGGCCCACTGTACTGAGTAAATGCATACATAATTGTAAATTTATAAGATGACTGTTAATTCCGTATTTACATTTTTTATTTTGCACAATAAGTTATTTTTAACTAGTTAGTTGTCATAACAGCCTATTAAGGCTAAAATAGAGATATAAGAGCTCTTCCAACTTGCAAACACAAAATAAAGTGTTTATATTATAAGTTTGTTTATTCAAAAAATATATTAATAATTTTGTACATATACATACAAAACATCCCACTTACCATCACATTTCAACACATAACACTTTATTATTCTAATACACAGCTATTTATGTTCTTCACTTTAACACCTTTCTCCACCCTCTTATTATTAACACACCTCAGCACACACGCATAGACACACACACACAAACCTCTACATATGCACAGTTCTGCATATGCCGACACACACCCATAGTTCATTTTCATTAGTTTGAATTAGTCCAAAATAAGATATACTGCAGTTTTCATTTTGTCTATTTATGGTGGCATATCTCAAGTGACCCCAAAATGTTAGAAAGAAAAATCTTGGACAAACATGCTTTTCATGACGTCATCCATCACATATGTAGTTTGCCTTCTTGTTTCAAAAAAAAGTTTAATTTTTTTTGTATTATTATTATTATTACTATTATTATTATTATTATTATTATTATTATTATTATTATTGTTGTGTATTGTTGTTGTTATTATTGTTGTTATTATCATTATTATAAATTGTATTACATTTCTTTCTTGTAAACTTACATTTTTCCACCTGGCAAGTTGGTTCAGGTTGCGTCAGATTGGCTCATTTCAAACTGCATCATTCTCACCCAATCGAAACAAACAAACAGAGAGGGGGTGAACACAACAAAGATTAAGGACAAATCAAACCAAATAGTGCATGTGTAAACAACAGTGTTCTTCGAGTCACAGTCTCCAATCCCCAGAGTTGTCTGAGTCGAGGCTCCATCACCCAAATCAAAGGCAACCATGCATCAGATACTGGTCGTCAAAACTGATAGAATGGTTGTGGAAGTGTAATCATTTTATAATGTAGTGATAATCTTTTTCTTTTTCTTTTGGCTGCTCCAGTTAGGGGTCCCCACAACAAATCATCTGCCTCCAATACCTTCTTTTCTGCGCATCTTTCTCGCCTTACACCAACCGCCTGCATGTCCTCCCTCACCACATCCATAAACCTTCTCATTGGCCTTCCTCTTTTCCTCTTGCCTGGCAGCTCTATCCTCAGCATCCTTCTCCCAATGTAACTCTCATCTCTCCTATACACGTGTTCAAACCATCTCAATCTGGCCTCTCTCACGTTTCCACCAAACTGTCCAACCATAGCTGTCCCTCTAATATACTCATTCTTAATCCTGTCCATCCTTATCCCTCCCAATGAAAATCTCAAAATCCTCAACTCTGCCCATTCTAGTTCAGCCACCTGCCTTTTTATCAGTGCCACCGCCTCTAAAGCGTACAACATAGCTGGTTTCACTACCGTCCTGTAGACCTTCCCCTTAGTACTCTTTCCTGGGATGAAACCATACTGCTGCTCGCTGATCCCCACCTCTCCTCTAAACCTAGCCTCCACTACCCTTTAGCATAGCTTCATGCTGTGGCTTATCAATTGTATTCCCCTGTAGTTACTACAGCTCTGTATGTCTCTCTTATTCTTGAAGATGGGTACCAGTACACTTCTTCTCCACTCCTCTTCCTTTCCAGGATGGTGTTACACAGTGTTGTTAGGAACGCCACTGTCATCTCACCTAAACATTTCCATGCTTCCCCAGGTTTGTCTTCTGGGCCAACTAGCTTTCCACTCTTCATCTTCTTTAATGCTGTTCTCACCTCCTTCTTGCTAATTTGCTGCACTTCTTGATCCACTATCCCCACATCCTCCACTCTTCTCTCCCTCTCATTTTCTTCATTCATCAACTCCTCAAAGTACTCCTTCCACCTTCTCAACACACTCTCTTCACTAGTCAGCACATTCCCATCATTATCTTTCATCACCCTAACCTGCTGTCCATCCTTACCAGCTTGGTCCCTTTGTCTTGCCAATCGGTCAAGTGATTTTGTCCTTCCTTACTGTCCAACCTCTCATACAACTCATCGTTTGCCTATTCCTTTGCCTTCCAACTTCTCTCTTTGCCCTGAGCCGCATCAGCTTGTACTCCTGTCTACTTTCATCATCTCTCTGACTATCCCATTTCTTCTTTGCCAATCTCTTCTGCTCTCTTCTCTCCTGTACTTCCTCATTCCACCACCAAGAGTCCTTGTCTTCCTTCCTCTTCCCGCATGATACACCGAGTACCTTCTTGGCCGTCTCCCTCACAACTTCTGCAACTCACAACCTCACAACTTTTTTCAATTTCCACCATTTTATCGTTGGCTCTTCTTTCACTCGCTTCCTCTTCTTGGCCTCCACCACCATCTGATGCTGCCTTGCAACACACTCCCCTACCGCCACTTTGCAGTCACTAATCTCTTTCAGATTGCACCTCCTGCATAAGATGTAGTCCACCTGTGTGCACCTTCCTCAACTCTTGAATGTCACCCTGTATTCCTCCCTCTTCTTGAAATACGCATTCACAACAGCCAATTCCATCCATTTAGCGAAATCCACCACCATCTGTCCTTCCACATTCCTCTCCTTGACACCATATCTACCCATCACCCTCTCGTCACCTATGTCTCTGATCCTTTTGCCAACATGCCCATTGAGATCTGCTCCAACAACCTCTCTCTCTCCCTTGGGGACGCGCTACACCACTACATCCAACTCACTAAAGAATTCTTCTTTCTCTTCCATCTCACACCCAACTTGGGGGGCATATTCATTATCACGCCATTTTTTTCCAGCATCATGCTCATCACCTTTTCCGGCACTCTCGTCACCTCCAAAACACTCGTGGCATATTCTTCCTTCAAGACAAAGTTCAAAGTTCAAAGTTCAAAGTGTTTTATTTGTCAAGTGTACAGTACAAAACAAGGTCATTCGGTACAATGACATTCTTGGGGCATGAAAGGCAACAACTGCATAGCGGGCATATAAAGATCAAAAAACAAGGCAACTATAAGCTAACTTTTTTTTGATAAAATAAGAGTAAGAGTCGTTACAAATACAGGCAAGAGGTCACAGTGTATGTACATAAAATGAAAAATAATCCTAAAACGGAAACTAAAATAATTGGAACATAGCGGTTCCAGCAGGAATAGGTCAGTCTCCTGCACAAGATATAGATAAAAATATAAAGTGAAGGAATGCCGGTGGATATGTAGTACATGTAGTTGTGGTGATGTACATTTAATTTACATAGGTGACTACAGATGTGGCAGGTTGAGAAGCCTGAGGGTAAAAACTGTTTGTGAGTCTGGTAGTCCGTGCCCGGATGCTCCAGTGACGTTTACCAGACGGCACAGCGTGAACAGTCCGTAGCCTGGGTGGCTGTAGTCCTTTATGATTTTCCGCGCTTTCCTAAGGCATCATGTGCGATAGATGCCTTGCATGGAGAGGAGGTGGCAACAAGTGATGCGCTCCGCTGTCTTCACCACCCTCTGGAGCGCCTTGCGATCAGCAGCGGAGCATCTGCTGTACCAGGCAGTGATGCAGCCAGTGAGAATGCTCTCAATGGTGCATCAGTAGAAGCTGGTGAGAGTCCTGACAGAAATGCCAATTTCTTGAGTCTCCTCAGGAAGAATACATGCTTTTGGGCAGTCTTTATTGTCGCGTCCGATTGCCTGGACCAGGAAAGGTCATCACTGATGGAAAAACCGAGGAACTTGAAGCAGGAGACTCTCTCCACTTCAGCTCTGTTGATGTGGATAGGGGCGTGCCCCACCGCTGTTGTTTCCTGTAGTCCACGATCATCTCTTTAGTCTTGCAGACGTTGAGAGAGAGGTTGTTATCCTGGCACCATGTTGCCAAGACACTGACCTCCTCTCTGTAGGAAGACTCATCGTTCATTGGAGATGAGACCTAGGATGGTGGTGTCATCTGCAAACTTCAGGATGGTGTTGGTGCTGCATGTGGCCACACAGTCATGTGTGAACAGGGCGTACAGGAGGGGACTGAGTACGCAGCCCTGTGGGGCTCCGGTGCTCAGGGTCAGTGCAGAGGAGGATAGATTTCTCACCACCTGGGGTCTGCCCGTCAGGAAGTCCAGGATTCAGTTACAGAGGTGTTAAGACCCAGGATCCTGAGCTTGGGCACAAGCTTAGCGAACACAATTGTGTTTAATGCTGAGCTGTAATCTACAAACAGTATCCTCACATATGTATTGCTTTGTCCAGGTGGGAGAGGGTGGTGTGCACTGCCAGGGCGATGGCGTCGTCCGTAGATCTGTTCGGGCGATATACAAATTGAAGGGGGTCCAGGGTGTCAGGAAGGGAGGAGCAGATGTGGGTTCTGACTAGCCCCTCAAAGCACTTCATGATTGTAGAGGTCAGTGCTACGGGGTGATAGTCATTCAGGCAGGTGATGGGTTGTTTCTTTAGTACCAGGACAACGGTTGTCTGTTTGAAGCAGGTGGGCACTGTAGACTGGATTAGTGAGAGGTTGAATGTGGAGGTGAATACCTCCGCCAGCTGGTCGGCACATGCTCTGAGGACATGGCCTGGAATGCCATCAGACCCTGGAGACTTCCGAGGGTTTACTCTTTTAAGTGCTCTCCTCACGTCAGCCATAGACAGGAACGGAGTGCAGTCATCCTGGTCCTCCGCTAACCTTGCAGCCGGGATGGTGTTGCTCGCCTCAAACGGTGCGTAGAAGGTGTTGAGTTCATCGGGAAGAGAGGCGGCTGGCTGGGCATCACTCCTGTTTCTCCCTTTATAGTCTGTGATGGTGTGCAGTCCACACCACACGCGTCTGGGGTCGGAACTGTGGTAGTCTGACTCCAGCTTGTCCCTGTAGGCTTTTTTGGCATATCTGATGACTTTCCAAAAGTCATATCTGGACTTCCTCAAGGCCTCCAGGTCCCCAGAGCTATAGGCAGGGGACCATGCTCTGCGCTTAGCACAGACATCACCATTAACCCAGGGCTTCTGGTTCGGGTCAGAACTATCCCTACCCCATTTCTCCTGCAATCCACTCCATGGTAAAACAGTTTGTATCGGACTCCAATACTCCTGGCCTTACTCCCCTTCCACCTGGTCTCTTGTACACATAGTTCATCTACCTTCCTTCTCTCCATCATGTCAGCCAGCTCTCTCTCTTTACCCTTCATAGTGCCAACGTTGAAAGTTCCTACTCTCAACTCTACTCTCCTACCCTACATGCCTTCCCCAACTTCTTCTTCTTCGGCCGACAGTAGCACAACTTCCACTGGCACCCTGTTGGCTAACGGCACCAGTGGTGGTCATTGTTAACCCGGGCCTCGACCTATCAAGTATGGAAATCAGATTCGTTGTCCGCATGTTTGATTTGGCATGCTTCTTACGCCGGATGCCCTTCCTGATGCAACCCTCTCTATTCATCCGGGCTTGGGACCGGCACTGATGATACACTGGCTTGTGCACCCCGAGTGGCTAGATTATAATGTAGTGATAATGATCCTAGATAATTATGATCCATATTTCAATATTCAAACTTGTTCTTCCATCTTTGACAGAGTAAATCAATAATGCAATAACAATTTTGGTTGACGATTGCTCAAAGGTAGGGGCAACTGTGCAACCGTTATTGTCTGGCCCTGCAATGCCTCACTCTGGTACACAGCAAAACATCCAGCGTTGAATTAATTCCTACAGAGTTAATTTCAAGGGTTTATTTAGTGCCACAATCTCCAGAGTTAATTTAACACTGAAAATTGAAGACATTGAAAATAACACTAAAGGATAAGACACGTAACACTGCTCTAAATTACATTTTTTACTATTGGTAATTAGTAGTTCGTTAGTTTCACTCCCTAAAGTGTCAAGCTATCCACACTGAAATTTTATCTTTATTAATTACAAGAATTAATTCCAATAAACAAAATAATTTGTCTTCTTCCATTGCACTGCAAATTACAAGTCCAGATATATACGCTACACTAGCAACTTTATTTATTTATGTATGTATTTCTTAATTTAGTTCGATTCCCGCCTGGGGCGCTGTTGGCACGGTGCTCCGGCGGGTTATCTCCCAAATAGGAGCCTTTCTGTGTGGAGTTTGCATGTTCTCCCCGTGCTCACATGGGGTTTCCTCCACCTCACGTCAGTAAGGACCCCCACCAAAAACATGCACCCATCATTGTCTGACAGGCAATGGACAATTATCACCTGGTCCCCGGGCGCGTCCACGTATGCTGCCCACTGCTCCTGGCTGTGCCCCCGGAGGAAGGACAAGCCAGGATGGGTCAAAACCAGAGAATCCATTTCACCGGCCACCATCAAAGCATGTGCATGTGTGTGTGTGTGCAAGCATGTGTTGTAGTGTGGTGTGTTGCGTGACTAATAAAGACTGTTTCTTCTTTCTTCTTCTTCTTCTTATTTATATTTATTTATTTATTTAATAATTTTTTAATTCTTTATTTTTTTTCTTTTTTACCTGTGCTGTCAGCATGCTGGGCATACAACCCAGAGTATTCTGTGCGCAGCGGGAGCAAAGGCCGACAGCCGCCCCCTGCACCCCAATCCACACCCACAACAGCAAGCAGCCCCCAGGGGCCCCAGAAGGCACCCGCGGCACCCTCAGCAGCCCCGCCAGGTCGGAGCATGCCAGAAACCACAAGCCGCAAGCCACCAGGATTCGAGTCCAGCTGGCAGGGGCGCCAACCGGCCTCCACACCAACCCATCAGCACCCCACCACCCCATCACCCCAGAAAACCCAAAGGCTCAATGTGTGCTATTGGGAATTACAGTTAAAATTGCGGGGTGTGGGGGTGAGAGTCCTCCAAGCAAGTCGAACCCAAGTCACTCGCACCCCTCCTGCCAGACCATGGTCCAGTGGAGTGTTGTTCGGAGAAGGATTTGTGTGCGAGTGTATGAGTTCTAAGTTAATATGAGTGGTATTTAAATGTTGGGACAGATGAGAAGCACGTAGGGGCAGGAGCATTGCGTGCAAGATTGCAACCGCCCACCATATCCCCAGCCACATAGCTCGCACCCAACCTGTCCCGCAAACTCTAGGCCTATTGTGTGATGGATGTGCTGAGTATGAGTTTTGGCACTGGGAGAGGTAAGCGAAGCACAACAGGAGAAACACAGGGGTGCAGCAGGCCAGGCAGCGGCCACGCGGACCCCGCCAGAACCGGACATGCAATAGCACGCCCACCTCCCATTCGGAGGCACCCAACCCACAGCAACCCACCACTACACCATCAACTTTAACCCAACTAGTTGAGAAAAACATTTTATTTTATATTTTATAAAGCATTTTATTTTTGACTACATTCTCTCAGGGAAAAATATTGAATTGGCCTGTAGTCATTTTGTTTGTGGGGTAAAGGTTTCCCAGTGATAAGCAATGGCATCTGATGCTTTTTAGAAAGTGATTTGGTTATGTTTTTGACATTTTTTGATCTATACCCCTTAAGAAACACAAATGTCTGGATTTCTACACATGAACTTCAATGTTTCTAAAATCAGCACCTATATTTAAGTATCCTTGACAGGTACTTGATCATACTGTAAGTACCGGATTTCTGATTTTGCCTGCATATCTCATTCCCAGTGTTATTTGTACTTGCTCAACAACTCATCATTTTGGGTTGAAGTATTTATTTTGTTTCCATTCTGTATTCAGATTTATGAATGGGTTTTAATTCTTTTTAAAAGATCACAGATATTGTACAGTATGTTGGGGTCAGTAATAGGCAAGCTCACTTTTTAGTTCCTCCAAATCTCCTACAATTGAGGATACCAAACTGTTGGAAATAACTCTCCCCTGTAATTTGGCCTAGTTGGATGCATACATTTCTTTGGTTGAATTTTTAGAAAGTCCTGAATCAATGTTCTCAGAAGAAACACTGGAATAACTACATTGATTTGGGGGATTAAATTGGCCCTTCCAAAACAGTGCCTGAGAGGACGTTTCAATTGGCTCAGTAGAAGAATAGGCAACAGTTGAAGTTTGAGCAATTTGCGTAACATTGCTATGAACACTGTAAAGGTGCTTCCGAAAACCTGGATACGGTATGTTCTAAACATGTCATTCAGATGCATGTCATTCAAACTTACCAATCCTTTTGTATCTAGGAATATTGGGAAGGTGGAGAGGATATCAACACTTCTGCATGGGTCATTAACAAGCTTCCGACAGTGCTGAAAGGTCTCTCTCATCTTCTGAAAAATCAGGGAATTGTCTGTGCTATGGTTGAACAAAAACATGGCCTCTCGGCAAACATCCCCATCAACTGCTATTCAACATTAACAGTCCGTTGTAAATTTGGGTCCATGGAGAAAAGTGAATAGGGCTTTTTGGTGGCAGAACATATCCTCGACAAACTTCCTTCAGACTCTTTTTCTGAGGCCAAGAAATGTATCGTGTGCTGCTTACAGCATCATAATAGTGTTCCTGAATTGAAAAAAATAAAATACGTTCAAATTTGGCTCATAAGAAATCACAGAAAATTAAAATGCCAATGTCATGCACATGGCTTTGGGTCACAACATGCAAGTGTCATGCAAACAATATGGGAACAGCATTTCTATCCCAAGAGCATACTCTTCTCTGATGTCTTTAGTGGGGATGTTCCTGAGAGGTGATATTAAATAAGTATTCAGAATTTATGCAATGGCCATGTTATTTGGCACAAATTAAAATAATATGAAACACACATACCCATGATTATCAATCATGTGAGCCACTAGTATGCTAACCCGTTGTCTTGTTGTGGCATCTGTTCGAGTTTCTATTGTTTGCTACTCCTGGAGCACTTCTCCACCACCAGACTTGCTTCTTAGCACAGCTTCAACCAACTAATAAAAACAAAAACATGAGAATGGAAAACATGGTGATTAACAGCTTTTCTAGAGACAAGTGAAAACATTTGAAAGTGTTAAGAATTTGATGAGAATCAAGATTTATTATAACCTGTTTAGCAGACATTGCATAACGTGTATCCTCAATTTTTTGTCTTCTGCTTGGGACCTCATTTACAATTACAGTTGACGCACTTGAGCTGAGGCTTGAGTCAGACATCTCAGAAGCAGAAGACAAGGAGCAATCTGAAAATTCTGAAAGTAATAGAAAAAATGTAAATAGTTTTATTCCGTAGAGTGCTTGATTAAACCTGCCTTTATATCCTACCGAGATTTGAGAAAAATGTCAGCACCATATTGTCTTATCCAACGAGGTCGCTGAATACTTCTGCATCAACTTCTGTCCCTGTTGCATCCTTGTATAAACGTTTGCATCGAGTGTCTTGGCAAAATCTGTCGATGACTGGAAAAGATTGAACTGAATGTGCTTTTGAAGTCAACAATATTTCTTGCCTCACAGCAAATGAGAGGTTAAATAACTACCACAAACCACAAATACACCCTACTATAAATCCACCACTGTGTACAGTAATCATGAATTAGACCCAGAGCATTTGTCCCCTCAAAAAAGCCATTCCCTCTTAAGTCCAAATTTGAAAGTTGATGATTGAATGTTTTGGTGTATATTATGCTTTACACTCAATGAGGAACACATTGCAGAACTGAAAATGTTAAGCAATTTACCCCCCATTTATGAAAGACACTTCCAAAGACATGTAAAGAAATCAGAGTGTTTCCGACACATAGACAGTACTTGGGTGGGCTGCCCAGGTATAATAACGCCCGCCAAAGTATATTTAGCGACCCATTTCAGCATATTTTCATAAAACAATGCTATCCGTCCAAGAGAACGACGCCATCTGCGATCCATTAACTAGTGAACTCGTTCGCTGGTATTACTTTAGAAAATGCGGATACTGCTCTCTGGCTCAGTTGGATTAGAATGCGCTCCAAGTTTTTATCAGTTCCAAAGACAGCAGGAAGGGATGCTGCATTCAGTGGAACTTAGAAAACAGTAATTTTTGTTGGATTTGTTGCTGCGTCAATGGGAACCACCCCTCTTTCGAATACAGACAATTACAGTACAGAATAAATATGGGACCAGGGAAGGGAATGCTCTTCTGGAGGTCCACAAACTTCCATGTCCAAATAGACTTATACGAAATATAAGAAAACATTGTTAAAATCACAGCTGTGATACTAAAGCTTTTACTTGAATTTTGAGGTCCTTCCGACTTTCCAATTCAGAAATCCGGCTTCAGGGCGGAATTCAAGTTGAAATATCAGAAATTTCCGACTTCCTTTCAACTTCAAAGTTCAAATGAAACGTACCATAAGCTCCAGCCTCAAACAACATTTTATACAGTAAGAAACATTAAGTTTCGTTTTTTATTGCTTTGAGCTTACATGTGAATTGCTGTTAAATTATCAATGATAAAGTTGGAAACGGTTTTAGTAACTAACCCCTCTATAGACTGCTCGCTAGCTAATCACCTGGACAAATTTGCTCTTCAGTCCTGGAAACAAACAAGTCTTTGTAAAGCATGTATTCTCCGTAGATGTTTCACAACATCAATTTATAATTGTTTCAGTAAGTTTGACTTTGTTTCACTTACCGTTTACTCCGCCTAGAGCAAGGGGGGTACACGGTAGAACTAGGCTGCTGTCATCACATAAAAATCTGTTTATTTCCTGATAGAGGTATTGAAAGAGAGCACATAGATGATAAAAATTCTGTCATATTCTCCACCTTCATCTACCTTCCCCTCCCCCTCCCTACCTGTCTCATTAATCCAACTCCTTTCACCTGCGCACACAGCTGTTCCCGATCTGTAATCTAACCACTATATATGCCTCTCTCACCAGTCACCCATTGCCAGATTGTCTTTGATGCTTGCACCAGACTCTCCAGCGTTCCCTGGACTGATTCCCTGCTACCGACTCTGCCTCGCTCCGACCATGTATCCTGCCTGCCCCCCCGCCTGTCTTCTGTCTGCACTCCTCGTTATCGAACCTGCCTGTCCCCGACGATGTATCCTGCCTGCTCCCTGCCTGTCTTCCGTCTGCTCTACAAATAAAACACATGACCAAATATCTCTGCCTGTCTTTGTGCTGCAATTGGGTCCTAACCACACCCGTTACAAATTCAGAAAAAAGTGTAAATTGACTGAAATTCCAAACCAAATTTTAAAATATCTGCTGTCAGCAATGCACAGGGTCAAGGATAGTTTGTGTGACGGGGTGACGTCTGTGACGTAATGATGTTCAAGGCCTATTTGCAATGCTGTAGATTTTTTTTTGGTTGGAGGGCTGAGTTTGTCACAATGCGCTCCAAGCCACTTTCACGTGCTTTATGTTGGCCAAATGTGTGGGAGATATGGTAAAAGGGTAGGAGAAATGGAGCAATAAGAATGGCAACTAGTGAACGGTACGTGTTTTATTGAATAGTTGGACAGAACAACAGAAGCCCAAAATATATCATTGGGTTTAAATGTTGTCCGACATATACTTCTTGTGGATAACAAATGAGGCCATCTTTATAAAATGTGAATGCACACCTTATTTTTCGGCAATATCTGGTGCAGGTGCTGTTGCTGCCTCATCCAGGTCAATGTTGACAATGTTAGTGATATCGGTCACAGACATATCGGTCTCATTGTAAGTGACTCGGAATTAGCCACCCTGCAGAAGATGTTCCTCGATGGTTACCTTGTCGCGTAGTAAAGTGTGACCATGTAGTTTTCCAAGTGCAGGTGCAGTACAGACATTAGCATTTTTACTTTAACAGTAAGTGTTCTCTCATTGTCTGGTTTGAGAATGCCACTGATGTTTGCCTGCTATGAGGCACTGAGTTGGTTACCTTTATAGCTATGACAGTGGTTGAATTGGGCGTTAATGTCAAAGGTTTCTTGTTGCTTATCAGCAGCTAAGGTTATTTTAATGACTGCTTCCAACAATCCCTCCTCTTGGAGGTTCCTGTCAGTCACTGTGTCTTGGACAGATACCTCTGACATAGGGAGAACTTCCGTGTTCTTCGTACATGTGAGATACACAGTGCTGCCCTGGCCCCGGGTTGTGAGGGTCTTTATTGTGTATGATTGGGCAAGTTTCGCCGGTTTAATCTGGTCCTCCCAGAGACTGGCTTCATTGCCATTGTGTTGTCAGAGATGGAGCTTTCTTGCAATTCCATGTCCTTTCCATTAACTTGCACCATTTTGGTTGCTACAGCCATCTTTAAGACTTTGACATGGATTTCATCATTCATCATTTCACTTGGAAAAGACAGCGATAGTCCTTGTATTGAGCAGTGAGAGGAGTAGGGCCTCAATTATGAGTAATTCTATTCTTTGTAGAAATGGGAGAACACAAGGAAGACATTTGATGGCAATGTATAACGTAGAGATGTTTGTGGTGGGAGGGCGGCACCGTACTTCAATGTCAGTTTTAGTTCTGAACTTTGTGTTGTAGGTATAAAGGTGAACTCAGTTGTTTCCACAGTCTAATAGTCTGTTAAGATCACCACCTAGGAATGGGAGGCTATAAAGCAAACTTAAAATAGAAGTAAACACAACGTGTAATAAAGTAATACCTGTCATTGTGTTATTTTGAGTAGTTATTGTTACAACTAACTTAAGTTCAGAAAGTAAGTAAAAATAACTTGACTGTAAAAGACTGTAAAAATATAGATCTCTGGAATTTCTAGAACTTCTGAAGGTGATGTTTTTTTGGTTGTTGTGTTTATATAACTTACCCTGTTGGATTAGTAATCAATTAATAAAGTGAAAGGATGATGTTACACCTACCTTGTACCTCCATAAGCATTAGGCATTGTGCTGGTATGGTAATGTAAAGAAAGATCATGTGTGGTACTACTACATAACATAAACTGTAACCCTCTCAAAAGCAATGACAATTAAGGTAGACTGTAAACTACATTCTCCGTGTTCCAAACTTAACACCTACCTTGTGTTAAACGTGATTATCTCTGCTTCTGTGCTTCTGCATATGTAGTCTGTCAGAGTCTCTTATAATACTTTATTTAAAGTTAAATCGAAAAGTCTAGTGAGCAGAATTAGTATCTGAAGTATTTCCGAAAGGCAGATTTAATATCAGGCAGTTGTCTGTTCCATGACATCCATAGAATACAGATTTTTCATTTACAAGAACAATAAGGGTCTACAACCCCTTCGGGCACTGGACCCCTAATAAAAATGGTCAAAATACTGAAAATGCCAATAAGAATAAACAAATACACATAAAATAAATTCATACCCCATGAACAAATAACTTAACTTGAAAACTTTGTCTGTGAATTCAACCAGAGAATATTTTTCTTTTAAAGACACCAGATATTCCAGTATTGTATTATCACAGGGTTTTGCATGCAGCTTCACACATTAGAGTTATATCAAATTAATACTTCTTTGAATTCACAAAAAAAGACAGTCAGACGCACGCACGCACACACACACACACACAGTACTGACACAAACTCACACTCTCTCCAGGGCTGACTGTCGACACTCCAGGTCCCAGTTAGCGACGTGCTGTGACACATCGTGGAGGAGGACGGGGGCATGGCGCCCCCCCCCGGCCATCACACCTACACCCCACCCCCTCCCCACCCCCGTCCCAGGAAAGGTAGAGTGGTGGAGGTGGTGTTGGTGGGGAGTTGGACGACCTTCACAAAGGTGTGAGACACTGTGAAATCAGGACGGTGGTCAGCAGACAAGCAGGGAAATCAATAAGGCAATATAGCTCTCATATGGGCTTGGCTAGCGCTGATACAGTCACATACAGACACACCGACACACACACACACACACATACACACACCTTTCCGTGCTGAGTAAAAAGCCTTGACCTCCATCCAGCACTCAGCTGTTAGCCAGCATGTGATCTCCAGGGCACTGTGCTGCTTTACGGCCAGTCACACCAGTACATACTGGCTGTGTCACTGGTGATGTCACACACTTACGGACTCACACACACACACATACATACACAAACACACACACACACACAGAACTTGACCAGGGAGCAATGGTAGAAGGTGGCCTGGTCTGATGAATCACGTTTTTTTTCTACATCATGTGGATGGCAGGGGTTAGGGTCCGGTCTGTGTGATGTGCCATAAACAAGCCCAATCCATGGGGGCCCCATCTCGCAACATGCAGGACTTAAAGGATCTGCTGCTAACGTCATGGTGCCAGATACCTCAGGACCTTCAGAGGTCTTGTAGATTCCATTCCAGAAAACAAGACATGTATGCCACTACACTCAAACCCACAAATATGCAAACACACTCTCCACACACTCTCCACACACACACACACACACCCACGTATACACACACGTTTAAAATATTAATATATTATTTTAATGTTTTTATTTTCTTTCTCTTTAACTCTGTACATCTCATCTCATTGTCATTGCAAATGAGGGCAACCTCCATAATTCTGAATAGAAATAAAGGTTGAATTAAGGAATAAATGAATCTGTCTTTTTGGTAAAAGCCCCATCTGTTCATGCTAGTGATGTCTGGGTTCCATTATAAACCCATGTCTATATTTTTCTTTCTCTACATGTGTGTTACTTTTCCTGATAGGTTAAGGGCGTGGAATGTTGCCGAACTTGACATTGCAGCATCATGTGTTTCTTTCTTTCTGTCTCTTCCCCAAATGTCCCGCATGCAGCCCTCTAATCAGCATGCAGCTGTGCAGCTGAGCCACCTGGCCTGTTTACATAAAGCATGCAGCTCTTTAATGCATCGCCTGGCACGCTGATGGAAAGGTCACCCTTTCAGCAACTCAGACAGAGCATCTTCCATAGAAACACTATAGAAACACTGCATACCAAGCAGTGATGCATAACTCGTGAATTATTAATTCAAGTCTGGAGTCATTCTGCCAAAAGAGTTGTTCATTCATGAGTCAATAGCTACAGTCATGCAAACTAAAAATAATTGAGTATCAAATGAATGTAGAATAAAAGGTCAAGCTTTTTGGCATAACTCACATTGAATTTGACAGATTCAAACTTTGCATTTCGCTAAAATAAATCATTTTGACAGAATTACATTTATTCTTGTGAGAATTCCATTCACAACTCAGAGCTGAACCAACTCTTCTCACTTTCATTAAACCAACTGAATCAAACAAAAAAAGAGGGAGAACATTGAAGTAATCTTTTTTGCAGAGTTCACTTGCTGCCTAATCAATCCCACCCCTTGACAGCTGCCATTGGAGCGAGATGATCAATGTTATTCACTTCAACTGGCTGTGGATTTAATGTTGTGGCTGATCGGTATGACTCTCGTTGTAATTCATTACTATGAATTAGTGAATTTTGTTTCTTTTTTGAGATTCAGCTCTCCAAATTAGTCAATTCTTGAAGTTGATGGATTAGGAGCAAGAAAGATTGGTGAGCGTTAGGATCTGAGCAACTTTGACAAGGGCCAAATTGTAATGGCTAGACGACTGGGTCAGAGCATCTTCAAAACAACAGATCTTGTGGAGTGTTCCCGGTATGGGTTAGGGTTAGGGTTAACCCTACCTAACAAAAGCAGTCCAAGGAAAAACAACCGATGAACTGGTAACAGGGTCATGGTGCACATGGGTAGCATAGGCTTGCCTGTCTGGTCCGATCCCACAGAGGAGCTACTGTTGCACAAATTGCTAAAAAGGTTTATGCTGGCTATGATAGAAAGGTGTCAGAACACACAGCTTGCTGCGTATGGGGCTGCGGAGCCGCAGACCGGTATGAGTGCCCATGCTGACCCTTGTCCACGGCCAAAAGTGCCTACAATGGGCACGTGAGCATCAGAACTTGACCAGGGAGCAATGGTAGAAGGTGGCCTGGTCTGATGAATCACGTTTTTTTTCTACATCATGTGGATGGCAGGGGTTAGGGTCCGGTCTGTGTGATGTGCCAGAAACAAGCCCAATCCATGGGGGCCCCATCTCGCAACATGCAGGACTTAAAGGATCTGCTGCTAACGTCATGGTGCCAGATACCTCAGGACACCTTCAGAGGTCTTGTAGATTCCATTCCAGAAAACAAGACATGCAATGCCACTACACTCAAACCCACAAATATGCAAACACTCTCCACACACACACACACACACACACACACACACACACACACACACACACACATACACACACCACATGGTTCAGCTATACAGCAATAAATTGTGCTTCTCGTCCGACTCTCATACATAGAAAACGTATGGAGAGACAGATATAAGGAGAGACGAAAGGAGGGCACCTCCAAAGCAGCCGTCACAAAGCCCATAATGTCCTGGTCCACCTTGAGATATACAGCGTTATGTATCCGTGGGATAGCTTGTCCAGTGTTTTTGCCCCTTCCTTCTCATCTTTGCACTTAGCGTTAGTGCATTTTCCAGCCCAGTTAGCAAAGACCTCAGAAGTCAGCATTTGTGGCACTGAGAAATCTCTATAAGCTTACAGTTGAGCACCAGATATTTTTGTTATGGAATAAGCATCCTGAGAGAGAGAGAGAGAGAGAGAGAGAGAGAGAGCGAGCTACTTGTCCAGATCTCGAGGACTTATCAACGTAGCTCAAAATGGTCAATCTGGAGTTTGAAACCAAGAAAACAAGATTTTATGTGAGGAGTCCTTGCTTCTTATTTTTGGAAATATGTGCTCTGGAATGTAAACAGTTCCTGGTCAAATAATATATATAAAAATGGCAATTAGGCCATTATTAGGTCAATTAGGTCACCAAATCAGAGTTAAATGAAGGCAAAATCAGCAACATTGGATGATCAGCGATGCATAGTGATCACTAAATAGAAACACCAATGTGGCCAAATGTGACTACTCCTCCAGGTTGCTTTCACAATTCTTCTGTGAATGTTATTCTCAACAGATTGAAATTTCTCAACAGATGCTTCACTCCCGTTTTCAAGCGATGCATTGTCCATCAGGGGGAGCTTCTACATTGACTTCAATTAGACCAACCAATGTTAGTTGTGTGTAGATGCCTCTAAATCTTCGTAGAAGATGGGTCTTGCAACCTTGTTTGTTTAGTAGCTGAATGTTAAGATATAGAAGATGTTGTTCAGGGGGTGGGGTTTGAACAGTGATTGACTGGTCTGGGGACAGAGTCCGGACTGCACTTGCTGTTTTGAGAGCTTGAAATCTCGGCAGCCATCGAGGTAATAGCGTACTGGCATCGGACTGGCATTGATCATAAACCTTTGCTGCTAACCCCTGCTGTTATATCATGGTAATATTCACAAAATATTCCTTGTACCTTTAAGCTAGTTTACGTAATAATGAAAATAATTGCATTATGGTGCATAACCCTCAATGACGTTGTGTTAATCCTTTTCTCTATCATCTCAAATGAGGAGTAGTTACAGGTTGTACAGTTCACAACCATGTTTTACTGAAGCAGAGGGGGCTTAAATCAAACACGGGCCTCACCTGCTCGGGCTTTCCAGTGGGGAGGCTTCCAACTGGGGCTTTGATTTGCCGATGTGGACAGGAAGAGCGCAGGAAGAGGACAGCTGCAGGCCTCAACTTCTCCAGGCATCATGAGAGCTGTTTGATGTGGAGATTCTGCCCACCAGGTGGTATATGAAAAGGTCAGTGCTCTTAAAATATTACAAACTTCTGTCTGTTACAGAGGTACTTATGGAAATATATGGCCGGAAGCCGTCAAGACTTCCTGAAAGATAACAGTGATCTCAGTGGTATTAAAAAATGGAGAAAGATTGTGGCTGATCCCTCCCACCCCAGACACAAACTCTTTGAAACACTTCCCCCCCTTCCCTGCGGTTCAACAAGGCCAAAACCTCTTGCCACAAGAACAGTTTTTTCCTGTCTACAACTGGCCTCATCAACAAGCACCCCCCCACTACGCCTTAAACTGAATGAGTATGTCAATGCATTACATTTACGCACATTCCTCGTTCTCTGGACTTTATCCATGAACATTTGCACATTCCTGCACAAACTGTACAGCTTTATCAAAAAGATACAAAAAAACACAGCCTTAGTTTACATATGCTTATATATTTCACAATTTTTTTTACTTATCATTTTACATTTATGTTTCACGTATGCACTGAACACCAAGACAAATTCCTTGTTCTTATAAACTTACTTGGCAATAAAGACAATTCTGATTAATTGGGCCGGTGTTTAACATGTGGCTGTGTCCCTGTTGCTCATCAGAGCAATCAATAAGCACAGGTTAAATCACCTAAGGGTGATCCCCACACATATGGTAGGGTGCCTTTGTCATGACAACGTTCCATCTGCTCCTGGCTTGTTACATCTTGCCACTCTCTTCAATAAAATGGTTTATCGTCAACAAAAAATGGAAAAGCCAGCCTGTGGCAGGGAACTGCCACAATGATTTTATTGGATTGGCCAATTAAAACCGTTGTTTACATCCTTGCAGAGGAAGGTGTCATCTGTAAATAAACTCCACCAGGAACTAGCTAAACCTTGGATTACAATAGAAACATATTCTGTGCAAAACTCACTGGCTTAACCCAATGACAGAAGTTAAATATGAACTGCTTTTCCAACTTAAATTTATTTTCTCCTCCCCAATTACCTCACTTGGCAGTCTGCACATTCAGAAAGTCAATGACGTCACTTAATTCCTCCCTTGTTCAAAATGGCCGCCATGCTCGATGCTGGGTTTAATGGGTAACATTCTGATGAATATGAGCAAACGTTGACTTTCATATTTTGGTGGACCACCTGCAAGTGGTGCCTTGTGAGGTGAAACATGGCAAAGATAATAAATTGTCTTTCAACAACCTCCATTTCCAGCCCTCCACCTCTGTCTCTCTCTCTCTCTCTCTCTTTCACTCTCGCTCTCTCTTGTTCTCTCTCTCTCTCTCTCTCTCTCTCTCTCTCTCTCATTGCATGGAAGACATGAGAAAATATGGGCAGATCAATTAGAGGAGAACGCTGGGAGAGCCTGGTCCCTTCAAAATTAGTGTACTTAAGCAAAATGGCCAAAGTGACTCAGCACAAAATTCTGTCTTAAAAATTCCCATGATGTAATCGCTCTGTGTCATTGGCTTTTCAAATGGGCGGAAGCATGAAGAGGGGAAGGATGGAGGGATGGAATTGTTGGAAATAATTTGCCCTATCAATTATGGAAGAAGGAATGGTATAGACTGACAAGTTGTGTGTGTGCATCTGTGTGTATTTACTGTATGTGTGTCTATGTGTGTATTCAAGCAGCGTTGTGTTTGGTGTGGGGGAGGGTGCATTCATTCCACAAAATGAATTGCTCTCGGACCAAATTAAATTTCAGCTGGAATTAAATGATGGGAAGTGGTCTGTGTGTGTGTGTGCTACCAGATCACTGTGGGAGGGCAATATCGCTAAAAGGCTTTTAGAAGATTAATTCAATGTTTTCCACCTCCCCCCATTCTTCTTCCCTCTCTCCTCTCCCTCTCTCGATCAGTTTTTTTTTAATTTTATTCCTTTGTTACCCGTCCAGGTGGTCATAAACCATGGCGTTCCATTTTGCGCTGACATTAAGGAGCCGCAACACGGCGGCGAGCCAGAAGAGAGAGAGGCTACTCGACGGGATGGATCTAAGGATGGGAGGCAGGAAGAGCGTGGTTGCTCTCTGTAAATATAATATATATATCTTGCTGCGTATCAAATCTGCCTTTTCCAAAAGCAAAGTGTTGCACGAGTTTTAAATGTGGAAATATAAAGAGGAATTAAAAAAACAACTGGAAAATATATACAGAAAAAGATCCGTCCAAAGAATCCATCCATCCATTTTCCTCTGCTTAACCGGGGCCGGGTTGTGGTGGCAGCAGGCTGAGCAAAGAGCTCCAGGCCCCCCTTTTCCCCGGCAATGTTTTCCAGTTCCTCCTGGGGGACCCGGAGGTGTTACCAGGCCTGCAGGGATATGTAATCCCTCCAGCGCGATCTGGGTCTACCCCGTGGTTTCCTACCAGTTGGACATGCCCGGAAAACCTCCAAGGGAAGGCGCCCAGGAGGCATCCTGATCAGATGCCCAAACCACCTCAACTGGCTCCTTTTGATGCGAAGGAGCAGCAGCTCTACTCCAAGCTCCCTCCGGCTGTCTGAGCTCCTCACCCTATCTCTAAGCCCAGCCACCCAACGGAGGAAAGTCATTTTGGCCGCTTGTATTCGCAATCTTGTTCTTTTGGTCACTACCCAAAGCCCATTACCACCATAGGTGAGGGTGGGGACGTAGATGGACTGGTAAATTGAGAGCTATGCCTTCCGGCTCAGCTCCCTCTTCACCACAACAGTCCGGTACAATGCCCCAACGGTCCGCCTGTCCATCTCACGCTCCATTTTCCCCTCACTTGTGAACAAGATCCCGAGATACATGAACTCCTTCACTTGGGGCAGCAACTCGCTCCCAACCCGGACGGAGCAATCTATCGTTTTCCAGCAGAGAACCATGGCCTTAGACTTGGAGGTGCTGACTCTCATCCTGACCACTTCAAATCGGCTGCAAACCACCCCAGTGCGTGCTGGAGGTCACGGTCTGATGAAGGCAACAAAACCACATAATCTGAAAAAAGCAGAGATGCAATTCTGAGGTTCCCAAACGGGACACTCCTCACCTCAGCTGCACCTTGAGATCCTGTCCATGAATATCACAAACAGAATCGGGGACAAGGGGCAACCTTGGCGGGGTCCAACACCCACTGAGAATGTGTTTGACTTTGTGCAGAGAATACGAACACAGCTTTCACTTTGGTTGTACAAAGCCCGGATGGCTCGTACCAACGGCCCCGGTACCCCATACTCCCTCAGTAACCCCCACAGGATCCCCTGAGGGACACGGTCGAAAGCCTTCTCCAGGTCCACAAAACACAACCCTGCAAGGGTAAAGAGCTAGTCCACTGTTCCAGGTCCAGGACGGAATCCGCATTGCTCCTGAATTTGAGGTTTGACAATCGGCCAGAGCCTCCTTTCCAGCACCCTGGAGTAAAGTTTCCCAGGGAGTTGAGCAGTGTGATACCCCTATAATTGGAGCACACCCTCCGGTCCCCCTCTTTAAAAATAGGAACCACCACCCGGTCGACCACTCCACGGGTACTGTACCCGACATCCACGTGACACTGAAGAGGCGTGTCAGCCAAGACAGCCCAACAAGTTCCAGAGCCTTCAGCATCTCAGGGCAAATCTCATCCACCCCCGACGCCTTGCCACGAGGAGCTTTTTGACTACCTCAGCGACGTCTGGCAGGCATATGGACGAGACTTCCCCCAAGTCTTCAGACTCTGCCTCTTCCCCTGACGACATATTGATCAGGTTCAGGAGTTTCTCAAAGTGCTCTTTCCACCGCCCGACAATATACCCAGTCCAGGTCAGCAGTTCTCCTCCCCGGCTGAACACAGCCTGAGCCAAGCCCTGCCTTCCCTTTCTGAGTCGCCGAACAATTTGCCAGAACTTCCTTGAAGCCAACGGAAAGTCCTTCTCCATAGCCTCCCCAAACTCCTCCGCAGCCCTTCTAGCCTGCTGGTACCTGTCTGCTGCCTGGAGAGCCCCCTGGGCCAGCCGAGCCCGAAAGGCCTCCTTCTTCAGCTTGACAGCTTCCTTCACCGCTGGTGTCCACCAACTTGTTCTTGGGTTACTGCATGACAGGCACGGACTACCTTCTGACCCAGCTCCGAGCAGCCTGTGTGCATAAGCACACACAACAGTCAGAGCTTTCCCCTTAGTAACTTGAAGTCGCATAGAGGCGACCCTGCAGGCGACAATGCCTATCCCTGCAGGTGGTGGGTCCACAGGGTTGCAGCTCCATGGTATTTCTTCGGGCTGTGCCTGGCCAAGCCCCATGGGTCAAGGCCCAGCCACCAGATGCTTGCTGGTGAGCTCCCCTCCCATGTCTGGCTCCAGGAGGGGGTCCCGGTTTCCCTATTTTGAGGTACCATATTGCCTTGATTTTGGTTGCATTCGGGTCCTTTGAATCGCTCTTCAAAGGGGGCTAAATCCATTTCCATATATATTTTGTCATTTATGTATGTATTTCATTATTTATTTCCATAGACATTGTTTTTTCATCGATTTTTTTACATTTATCACTAATATCCTGATAAGCACAAACTGTCAATAAACTTATTTTGGTCGCCCACGATCAGGACGCCCACGATGGTCACCATTTCCTTATTGAATGAAGCAATATTGTTGTGCGGACTTCGGCAAAAACAAAACTTAAACAAAAGACGTTGAGAAACTTAAAATAAGAATAAGGGTTACTTTGAGCACAAGGTTTTGAGGACAAGCCAGTGATGCACTTTTGAAACTTGGCCAGAGAGTGTGGAGGCGGGCACAAGCCAGAAGAGGCAGAGTTTTGGCATCTCCTCTTTCAAACAGGCTTCTGACATTTCCCTGACTAGTGAATGTAATTAAATTTTCTGCGGAAAAGTCACATAACTTCATACATCACTATGCTAAACCAATTAATGGTTTAAACATAAACTCTACAGATAATGTTTGTTTTAATTAACAACATATTAAATAACAAAAACTAAAGATTGAGACACCTGTAATATTTCGAAACCATTCTATCAGGAGCAAAAAAGTCATGACAAATTAACTGTTAGGACGATTTCAAATTTCTAACTATTAAAACATAATTTCTATACTACTAATATATACGAATAAATTGCATAAAGTTATCATCTTTAGTCTGATTATAAAATAAAAAATTAACATTGCAATCATAATGGTTACAGATATTTCAATCCGTTGGTCACTAGATGGCAAATGAAGAATTAACACATTTTAGTTGTGTATTTTAACTTTGTCATTGCATCATACAGTGATGAAAGTTAAATAGATTTTCATAGAAACATCTGCAAAACTAATCTTTCTTCAATTACTAACTGGTTAGACCTTGGTTTACATTGATTCAGGCTTAAATACAAAGAAATGCCATGATGAGGTTCTCTCCAACCCTGTGTCCATAAGTTACGACCATGCTCTGGAGACAAGACTCAGGAGTCAAAGGAAAGAATGTGTGTTTGGTGTCAGATAGAGATCGGAAGGGAGAGAAGTGACAGAGACTGGAGAGAAGTGGAGATGGGAGTGAATCTCTGTTGCCTGGGTCTTGGCTGAAATAATAAAGGAGAGTCATTTGGTGATCTTCACATCTGGCTTTGTTTAGTTCTTTGGGGTGGAAAGTCCAGGTGCCAGGTGAGTATCCCAGTTGACAGCTTTATTGTTTTGGAATGAAGAAAAGTCTTAACAGATCAAGTGGTCACAGCAGAGGCCCCCCCCCCTTGGAAATATCGGGGCAAGGGAGGAGGAAAAACAGTGCACACTGCAAATGCCTGTTTATCTCACTTCACACACACTCACCACTGTATTTCTGAGTCATTGTTTATGAGCACTGTATATAATGACTGATCTGTATTGCCCATGCAAAGTGATAACTTTCATAAATTAATGATTCAAATAAATATTAATGAAAAATTAATACATAACATACTAAGGGAGAGTATTATATATTTCCAAGTGGTATTTTTTATACTCTACACACTTTACACACATTGTCTGAATGACAATCACAGGTAACCTAGCGGGAAGTGGTTGGGGTCGGAGTTAACCAGCTGTAGTTCCCACCCATTACCTGCCTCTGATGTGTGAAAAACTTCAAGATCTTTGAGAGGCATTTTCTCTGCGAGATGAGATTAGGTGTACCAACTTTCAAATATGCATATGTTCTTCAGATATTTTAATTTGAAAGCTTGCAAGAAGCACTTTCATAATCTGTAAAAACCCGATTTGTCGCGCTCTTCTAAAATTAGATTTTTCCACATTCTTGCTCCTTTGTATTATTTTTTTATCTCTCAACGTATTTTCAAAGCCGAGTTTGATTCATAAATAGTAGATAAATGTTAAACAGTTGAGTTAAATATTCACTGAAAGATCACTCTTCCATATTCCATGTGATGTGAAGTCACAACCGTTTTGATAGAGTTTAACCTTTAAAAATTATTTGTTTTAAACACACACCTGGATACTTTGTTGTGTAGGTGGCGTAAGCCGCGAAGAAGAAAAGCTGACGTCACTTCCGTAAACAGATCGTTAAAGTGCAGGATACGGAGCCTTCGGTTTCATTTGTCTGTAAAACTTTCATCTCTGTTTTGTTATGGATGACAAGAAGCGGGTGGCGGAAGCTCTTAATCATATCGCGGACCTGAATCTGACCAGTGCGATAGATAGTACTGGACTTCATTTTCCGCGTTTATAGTCAGTTATCTAACAGCAATGCTGAATCTGATATCTGTATTATCCCGGACTTGGAGAGCATTTCAAACAGCAGATTTCAACATGAATGTGACGATGAAACTGAATATTTTAAAGAACCATCGGAGGAGACCGACGACGACATGCCATTTCAACAAGAAGCGATTTCTACAGAACAAGGAAATATGTTCAGAGAGGAACGGCTACCTCTCCAAGAACACCTGTGAGTACCTCAACCTCAACCTGCGAGCAACCACATCAAGATGCATTACTGTTTTGACTTCGCTCAACAGGTTAGTATATGGTCAAAATAAGTGATGTACACTTTGGCTTTTCATCGTGGAGAGAGTTACATGGAAGCAGTTGACAAAAGGCTACTGCAGGAATTAAAAATGGGTTGGTCAACTATTAACATTCCTAGACAATTTTTGCTATTTGGGATACGCACATTTATATATTAAATGACACACCGTGCTTGATGTACAGAGACTAATATTATTGACAGACTGTACATTATGTTGTATTGTCTGCACTTTTAAACTAAATAATTCCACTTTTATAAAACATGTATATTCTTACTGTTAAATACAAGCTTTTTTTTAAACAAAGATGTTGTGTGTCGATGACACTGTTAAACATTCTCTATAAACACAGGAACAATGCAGAGATTGCCCCATTCAGCAGGGTGTCAAGTCCCCATTCAGCAGGGTGTCAAGGGGCCATGTAGCAAGTAGTCATGTGGCATTGTTGGTCCTCCAACTTTGCATTGTGGGAGCTGGCTGAATGACTGAATGAGTCCAAGTATTGCCCCATATATTACCCCTTATAATTTTATGGGGTGATTATCTCAGAAACACAATGCTGCCCCCTTGTCATTAACAAGCCATAGCTTTAAAAATGGTTGCTTGATTCGCACAAGGGACACCTTGTTTTGAAGCTCTGATTCTTCACTTTCAAATGCTGCAAAAAAGTCAAAAGGTACCAAATGTACAGTAGGTCACAGTAGGTCACATATAACCATCACATCTTGCTCTGGAATGGGCTTTTTTACAGTAAAGTTTATCATTCAATCGTTTAACTTATCATTGAGACTCAAAGGAATGTTATCAAAATGTTTGCAAGAGCTGATTAGGTGTACTAAGACTTCCAAATTAGATTTTTTTTTCCATTGGTTAATGTTCACACTAGCACGTACTTAAGAGAAAAGTATTGAGTATCTTACTATCTGTTTTCATGCTGGACGAAATTAAGTCCCAATGATACACTCTATGATTAACCTGTATTGTCACGACCAGTGCAGATATTCAATTTGTCGCAAGAACAGAAAACAATTCTTCTGGGATCATGCTCAAAGGTTTTAAATAGACATTTAAAGTTAGAGCAGATATGCTTCCTTTGTACCACAGTAGAATGTGTTGGAGATTTGCAGCATAAATGTCAACTGGAAAGTCTGAACCCCTCCTATGCTTTCCCAATGGTCAAGAGAAATTTCAAGCCAAGCCCCATTGGGCAACATTTATTATTAAGGTAAACACCACAAGGTTACTATTATGTTATGCATTGATTGAGTTATGCATGATTGCCTTGTTTGTCTTGGAAAATTCTATAAAATAAAATACTGTGGCCCTGGAACGCCAGGACATTCAAAGTGACATTAGAGAGGAGGTTTTCCAAGGCTGCTCTGTCTTGATACTCATACCGCTAATTCACCCTTTATTCTGATTTATCTTTTTTAAATACTGGATACCCAAAAAGTTTACATATTACCACCTAAAGTGTGAACAGTGCCCTCATATTTACATTCTTATATTCGTAAACAAGTACACAATTTTACAAATCTTTTTTTTTGGTTTTCAAAGGAACCCAGTCTACTGAACCTGCTTTTATGGGGTGTGTGCCATGGCACCCTGTCCATGTACAGTTTGTGTCAGTCAATAACAGTTAATTATACTAAAATCAAAGGTGTTTGCATAGTGACATGTGATGGGACAACATCCACTTTATCAACCAAACTGGGAGAATGGAAGTGATTGATTTGATTGATCTGATCCATAAACAAAATGATCAATCAGCCAATCAACCAAGCAAACACCCCCAGCATTCTGATTAATTAATCATCCAACTTGTCATATGTTATTACCCAAAAATGATGATACTCACGCACAGATATTAGCGTCGGTCTCCACTCACTTTGAATTAGCAGTTGAAAGAGAGAAAGTGAAAAGATGAATGGTTTCTAGTTTGCTAGAGCTTGTTTTGATGACCCACAGTAAATTAAATTATGGCACTAATGATGCCTCGACATTGATGGATGCTCTCTGCTCTTTGGGAGGAATTAAAGTAGAAGAGATTAATTTAAAAAATAAAATAAAATAAAAACACGTAAATATTGAATTCAGTGATGGAAAGTAACAAAGTACAATTGTTGAAGTACTGTACTTAAGTGCATTTTAATTGCAGATATTTTAATTAGCTGTATATCTATGATTTACTCTACATTTCCGATTTAGTTTTTGTGTTTGGATTTATATTTATATACATTTAGTTTAGAAAACATGGATTCATATCCATGTACAGTTGTATCCACGTGGCTGAAAATATTGGCACCTTGCAATTTTTTCCCAATAACACACCACTTCTTCCAGAAAATTGTGAAATTAAAATATATTTTGGTACCAACAAACAGTATGTATTTCTTTTCAGAATTGTCTGAAGAGGTTGTAATGCTCGCTGGTGGTTACAGCAGCAGAGTCTTGGTCTAACAATTATAATTGATAAATACCACCAGTGGGACCCTACAAAAGACCTGATATCGCAACCAGCCCCTTAACTAGCGGTGCCACACATTTTAACATACACGAATAAGCAACCGTGCAACCCCCTTCCCCTGAGTCACTTCCTCAGTTTAGGTAGTTTGTGTCACGGTAGTAGTATTTTTACGTACGTTACTTCAGGGATCCTTGAGTTCCCTCCTTCATCCGGTGGAGACAAGGCGACCGGTCGCTCTTCTGGGTGTGTCTGTCCCCCCTGACACGTTGCGCCTTTCAACCATTTGAACATCCCCTACTTCATAGGAGCGTTCCTTAAAGGCACAGAGCGCCACAAGCTCAGACCGAAGATCATAGCCAAGCATGAACAATCTCAAGGCTACAAGTCCATCTCAAGAGACCTCGATATTCCTGTGTCCACCTTGCACAATGTTATCAAGACGTGTAAGCCCCATGGTACTGTAGCCAGCCTCCCTGGAAGAGGACGCAAAAAAAAAGTTTCCTGAAGATTGCAGCAAAGGACTCTTGGAATGGTGGAGAAAGGATCTTGGACAACTGCAAGACATGTTCAAGCTGACCTTCAGACACAAGGTTCAACCATTTCAACTAACACCATTTGTCGCCAACTCAATGAAAGGGGGTTCTATGGTAGGAGAACCAGGAGGACCCAACTGCTGAAAGAGGGACACAAGAAAGCCCGGCAAGAGTTTTCCAAATCACACCTGAACAAGCCAAAATCCTTTAAGGAGAATGTCCTATGGGCAGATCAGACCATATTAGAGGTTTTTGGCAAATTGCATAAACTCTATGTTTACAGAAAAAAAAAAATGCTATCAATGATAAGAACATGTCAAACAGTTGGAAACACTTAAAATTTGAGAACTGGGAGAACTGGCAGTTTGCAAAAGGATCAGCTTGCAAATTTATTTTGTCAAGCCATTTCTCTTTATTTTATGATTTTAAAAGGATAAATTAAGTTCTGAATCAAAAAAAAAAGTTTCTGTAGTATTAACGGTGAAATAAAGAATTGTGGAGACCAAACACTTTTGTCAATTTAAACTTATTTTAGAAACAATGTGAGGTGTTTTTTTTTTATGTGCAAGGGTGCCAATATCTTCGATCACGTCTGTACATTCTATATATCAGGATTTATATATATCAAAAGGAGGACAAATCAGGATATGTTGTATTTGTATTTTAACTTAAGTAAGAGCTCTGAGTAATTGTAGCTGCAGCAGAACACATTTCACTAAAACTGAAGACTATTCGTAGTGATGAAAGGGTGAACTAATTTTTGAGATTCTGTTCTTGACGGGTCACTCATACCCCTTTTCCACCAAGGTATTTTGAGAGCTGTCCCACTCATTACGTTACCCAATAAAAAAACAAACCATGCACCACGAAACATAAGAAATAATATTAATAGTAAATATAGCTGCAGGCAGCAATACACAGGGTCCATTATTGACATCAATTACAATTTTCTGAGTTTCCCTTGAACGCAGCATCCGCTGACATAATGATTCAGTGACGCGTGTTTTCGGAGTCGTGGTGACACGCAGAATCACTTCCACAAGTCAATACACTTGCTGCGTGTGATGACTTTTTCCTAAAAATTAGGACCTGTAGTCCAGATTCCTGTCTGACGGTGTCTGTGGAAGGAAATCACTGCGTGTGAAAGTTCCCAAGTCCAAGGTGATACACACACACGCTCATGAAGGATGTAATGGTATGAAATGATTATACATTTTTTCACGATATTAATGTTTCCCCCTTTTGTTTTCTGTACATTCATTTAGTAATTATTTTATAGAAACAAGAAAGACACATGGTAAAGCCTCTGATGCTGCACAGCAGTGGAAGGCGCTTTTGGAGGCTCTCAAATTCACAGGAGGCAAAATAGGCGACAGATATATCAAAATGCGTCTAATTTATAAAATTGGAGATGTAAACTTTAATTCACCTCACCTCATGTTAGCGATGGGCTGTAACAGACGGGCAAATGTTGTCATAATCTATCCAATAAGCAATTTCCTGAAGCGCCTCTTTCTGCCATGTTTGTTTAGACTTGCTCCCATGCGCGCGCAAGTAGCGTATAGGACTGTGACATAAAATATTGGCGTAAAGCAATTCTGCGCTGAACAAAGATGGCAGAAGGCGGCGCTCTGGGAAGTTACTTATTGATGAATATCTGTGGATTAATGTTTTTTTGTGTCCAAGTTTTTTGATGGGTTATGAATCCATGAAACTGGAAAACGGTTGACGTTTTTGAGTGATTATTTACAATTTTCAGAATACTATTTTTCCAATTCATTCCGTTGCAACACAACGATGCATCTATCATGGTTAGATCGGAATACAATGTCTTCATTTACAAAAAGAACATAGAGATAAAATATCAATCAAACAGATATCAACCAGGTAAGACGGTACATAAATATACACATACATGCACAGTTTGTAATCTCTAACCACTACAAAGCAAAGGAGTCTGTCAGTTATTCAATATTTTCAGCTTCGTATGTGGCTTGATTTGGATTAAACTTGAACACCGAGATGTCTGCGACTTCGACACCTCAACCTGGTCCATAGTTCCAGCGGTTGTTCTGTTCAGGATACGTTTAGCCTGAATAATTCAGCAGAAAATAATAAAAATCAGACCCCAAATAAAAATAATAAATATAGCTGAAGGCAGGAATCCACAGGGTCCAGTTTATTCGGTGTAGGTACAGACATGTTACAATTTTTGGGGTTTTGTGAAATGCATCAAAATTGATTGAACTTACAAACATCATGAAGTTAGGTTCATGTAATTCCATCAATGGAATTGTCTTGACATTACGTATAAGGCATTCCCATTTCAACCAGACGTCAACTATTTATTTTTATTTCTAAGGTGACATAATTTGTGTCATATGAGGGGGATCAGTTGTAAATAAAAGTTCTAAATAGCTGAGCAAACAGTCATCATTTTATTTGTAAGTGGTAAAGTAAAGTCATTTGCAAATGTGGACAAGAAATTACAAGACAAATCAGATAATTGTTATATTAAACGGTTGTCCAAATCAGCTGGACAAAATAATCCATACACGGGGTCCTGTTTATTCATTTTAGGCAGGTGTTACATTTATTGTGTACCGCAGAAAAATACTGAACTTAGAAACATGTAGTAATGTCCATATTATTTCACGAATCCAACTTTCATGGCATTACGTATGAAGCATTTCCATTTCAACCAGACATCAAATAATGACAATAAAGGATAAACAATAATGGAAAAACTTACATCTAAAGTCTTTCCATTATTGTTTTTCTTTCCACACTATTTTTCTTGAGTACTTTTTTTTTGACTGACTGACTGACTTTGATGACTGGATTTTTGGAAAATTGCTTCTTTATTGTGTTCGATTTTCGTCTATTTTTCGGCATCTGTAACAATAACAAAAATAACTAATGTAATTACTTTTCATAACAATAACAATAAATACATTTCATTTTAGAAATATATAAATGCATGTTCTTTGTAATTACTACTTTATTGTATTTTTTCTGTTAATGATTACAAATTGTACAATTTACTTCCCTATATTGTAATGCAGACAGCATTTATGTAACTAACATTCATTTGGCATTAGAGTTACTCTGGAAGAATTTGTCAAGATCACAAACACTTTCTACCTTTTCATTAAAGTTTGTTAAGTTTAGGTGTAGGAAAATGTTAATACATGATTAAAGTATTTTCTTTTTTATTTTAAACTACATATTTACATTGTTACAACTTACCTTGTTGCATTGAAGTACATCCAGAATATCATTGACAGTAGGTGACGTTTGTCTCATATACGTCAATAATGACGTATTCACGTTGATTTACGATAACAGTCGAATTGACATAATTTATATGTTGACTTTTTTTCCTTGGATTATATTTTCAGTAAATTACGCTTCCATGAAATACAAAAAACGTTGTGGTATTTCTGTGAATATTTACCATTGCACAGCTTCTATTTTTACAACGGCTCGCTGGATCTTGAACACATCACTAAGTCACAGTGGACTTGACTCGACGTGGTCACGAGTTTTTGTGGACAAATTTAGAGTAAGTAATAGAGACCACAGAGATAAAATATCAATCGAACAGATCCACAGACATCTACCAGTTAAGAAGGTACATATATACACACACACACACACACACACACACACACACACACACACACACACACACACACACACCTAGTTTGTAATGTGGAATCACTACAGAGTGACGGAGTCTACACCACACACTGGACGCAGGCGAATGGTAATTCTGAATGAGAACATTCACATTAATTGTAAATAGTATGATGAAGTCATAAAGCGTCTTACTGTAAATCTCATCTGGTTCATTTTGTTTATGAATGGTGGCATGTCAGTCATTCAGGACCAGCTGAATATTTGGGGTCAAAGTTGTTCGGTTTTTCCTCTATCTGCTTCGTAAGTGATTCGATTTTGATGAAACTTAATCCACAAGATACTTGTGACATACTGGTTTAAATGACACCTCAACCATGTTAGCTTCTGCCATTCTTCTGTTTCAAATAGTTTTAGATTTCAAAATTCAGAGAAATTTCCCAGAACAATATCAATCAACTAATAATAATAATAATAAAAATTGTCCCCAATCCTGATCAAAAAGCGGAGACCTACATCCATTGTGCGGTTTTTAGAAGGTTTGCAAGTTGAACTAACTGCAAACCGCCCAGAACCAGCACTAGATTCAAATTGATGGAAAAAGGGGATCAGAAGAAAGAATTGTTCAATTTTCCAGCTCTTGGTTTGTTTGATTCACTTGGTGAGTGAGGGAAGACTTCCCGTGAACGATGAATGAAAGTCAGCGTCCGTCTGCTCTGGGTTGTGAATGGTATTCTCACAATAATGATTCAACCCTTATGGAATGAATGACTCTTGCTAGAGTGACTCCATTCCCCTGAGTTACTTAAAAGATTTGTTCACGACAAACAAATTGTTTCACGAGCCTTGAATCTTGCAGCGAGGGAGGACTTCTGCACGACGGAGTCAAGAGTATTTTGAAGGAATGCAAAGAGTAAATCAGTCACATCCAGTATGGATTGTGTATTTTTAAAATATCATGTTTTGCCTTGGACTTCAGGATTTGGTCCCTACCAACGAAGGTCGTGAATCATTATTAGTGGGCCATAATAATAATCACAGTTCTACATGTTGGTGACATTTTTAGTGGTTAACAGGATAATGGTATAGAGCCGAGAGATTATTTCATTGGGAAACGCTGAACAAAAGGAACACAAATTCATTAATATTCTGCTAATAAACCAAAGGGATAATGTGGTAGAAGATGCCCCTGTCCTGCATAACACTCTGTCATTCATCTTTTACACCTCAATCCTTGGAAAACAGAATCCTGCAAACAACAACAGACAAATGGATTGAGAATATCTGAGGAGCTTGCCTTGCTCAGATAATTTCTGGTAATTGCTGGCCATTGGAAAATTTTGGCACCGGCACGGTGATTAGCATTGGCGTGTCTCCTCAGCACTGGGGGAAGGGCAATCAAAGATAATTACTCCAAATCACTGTAATGTTTTGTTTTAATTGTGCACCTGCATTCCTCTGTCTCACTGCTTCAATTCCAGTACAGTTGGTGTTTGTTTTTGTTTTATTGGGGTCTATTTCTGTATTTTTCTGTATATTACAAGCCAGACTTCAAAATGCTACCAGGAGAGAATCCAGTGAGTTTCATTTGGGTGCTGTAGGGATTTAGTGCCTTGCTCCAAGAGTCACTACAGGACACAGGAAAGGACCAAAGATTTCTTACAGGATAGTGTTTACATGCACATGAATTCGACTTTTTTCAGTGACTCATTTTGTACATACATACAGTAAAATGTGAAAATGTATATTTTTCAAAGTACAGCAGTATCAGCCGTGCAAAGCGCACACTTGCTCAACGAGAGCTGTTAGGGGTTCAATGTCTTGCTCAAGGACACTTCGGTGTGCTACAGTACCAGGAGGAGGACGGCCCACTCTACCCCCCGAGGCACCGCCTGACATAATAAATATAATAAACAGAAATAATGAACAGCAATGAACAGTATTCACAAGGACCAGTATATTTAAAGAGGTTATGAAGGGTGTGCTGATGGTACGGATGATTGAATAAATATTGATATATGGAATTATTATATATATTTACAACGTGTGAATGGGGGAATTTACAGGTAGGGGACACACTTGTAGGTGTATGAAATTAAAAAAGATTGCATTAAACCCATTGTTTAATTTTTAATTTCTAATTGCAGTATTACAATTCCACTGTAATGGAGTGAAAGTGAAGAATGGAGGGAAGAATGTATGAAAAAACTAAATTTACGCAGAATAGGCCAAAGTTCCCCCTTTTACTGCTGTCGGGGTCTCGCTGCATTTGGAAGATAGCAGCTAAAACTGCAGGTGAATAAATGGTTAATCATGGTTCTTGTTTAATTAGAACCACTGTATTCGCTCCGGGAGCAGAATATGTGAAAATAAATAAAAACTGACATGCTTTGACTGCCAGGGATCATTCCATGGGGGTTTATTCATCTATTTCATTGTTAAATTTCCACACACAGAAAACCATATTTAATGTATAAATCAATTTAAAGTCTATAATTATTCATCTATTTATGAAATTACAAAAACAATGGACAATTCCTAAATTTCCACTGAAACCTTATTATTTAAACATTATGAATCCATTTTAAATGTACAATTAAAATCTGTAATTCATAATAAAGGAATTGTGATAAAATCAAATGTTTCCCTTAGAAAAATAATTCCTCTCTTTTTGTTTCATAAGTTAAGAGATATTTAACTGGTTGCTGCATCATTGGGGAACAATGCTCTGCAGTTTGACTCCACTTGACTTAATTACCAATGACTTGTATATAAATATAATATAATGAAATCTTAAATGTTTAAATCATAAATTCTACATAGTATACATATTGTACAATTCAAGAAGTCTATCACGGGCTTTCCACCTTATCCCTTTCCCTTACACTTCTACCCTGTTACCATGGTGATCAAGCCAGTACAGATTTTTTTCCCCACTCGGAAGAACTCCTCAATGTAGGCCAAACATAAACTCAGAGCTTTATCTTTTAACACATGTACCGAAAAATGACTTCAGTCTGCAGTACTTTTTTCTGTGTGAGAAGGTGCTCTGCTATATTGTCATCCAAGGTTTGACGAACACAACTTTATTTGTTGAACCAATTTTTTACAACATTTGAAAGTGAAGAATCAGAGCTTCACAACAAGGTGTCACTTGTGTGAATCAAGCAAATATTTCTAAAGCTATGATTCAGCGATTCAGCCAGCTCCCAGAATGCAAATGGTTGGAGGGCCAACAAAGCCACATGGCTACTTGCCACCTTGTTGAATGAGGCAATCTCTGCATTGTTGTTGTGTTTATAGAGAATGTTGAACAGCATCATCGACACACAACATCTGTTTTTAAAATAGCTTTTATTTAACAGTAAGAATATACATGTTTTTTTAAAAGTGGAACTACAAAACCGCCTACACAACAATATATCCATGTGTGTATTAAACTAGTAATATTTAAAGGTTGAACTCTATCAAAACAGTTTCACAATGTGACTTCACATCACATGGAATATGGAGGAATGATTTTCACCTGGACGGTTGCTTTAAAGGAAACGACCAATCAGCATTCACGCTGTTCAGCATGTAAGGGAACTGTGTCACGACCGGAGCTAGGAGGGACCCAAACGCACGAGGAGGGGTCCAGGATCCGGGTGGAGAGACGGGGAACCGGGCTGGATGGAGAGGGACGGACAGCCTTGGTCGGACCGCACCGTAGTCCACGAGGTCCTGAAGGCCCCTCTCCCGGCCGGGTGATCGTCAATGGTGCGGGGGGGGGTGGGGTCTTGGTGGGGAGGGAGAGAGGGCTGGAAACCACCGGCTTAAGCAGGGACACATTAAAGGTGGGCTGGACACGCAGGGAGGGAGGATGACGGAGGAGTACGGCACAGGGGTTGATGACACAATGGGGAAGGGACCAACATACCGGGGAGCGAGTTTTCGGGAGTCCACCTTGAGGGGCAAGTCCTTCATGGAGAGCCATACCATCTGTCCGGGGACGTATGTGGGTGTGGGTGCACGGTGCCGGGTCGCCTGCCGCTGGGACCTGGTGGAGGCCTGGAGTCCCTCCTCCACGTCCTCCGGCAGCGACTGATGTGGGCCTGGACGGAGGGTACAGCGATCTCAGCCTCCTGGGTAGGGAACAGTGGGGGTTGGTAGCCCAGAGAGCATTGGAAGGGAGACAGTTCGGAGGAGGCGTTGACCAGGGTGTTGTGGGCGTATTCGGCCCACGGAAGCTCGTCGCTCCAGGAAGTAGGGCTGGTGATTGTCAGGCAGCAGAATATGGCCTCCACCTCCTGGTTTGCCCGTCTTGTCTGGCTGTTGGTCTGGGGTTGGAAACCAGAGGAAAGACTGACCTGTGCCCCCAGGCGCGCCAGACCTGGGAGGTGAACTGGGGACCTCTGTCCGACACCACGTCTGCCGGGATGCCATGGCGGCGGAACACCTCGGCCGCGGTCTCCCTTGCCAATGGTAGTTTGGGCAGGTCGAGGAAGGGTGCCGCTTTTGAAAAGCGGTCCACCACCATGAGGATGGTAGTGTTGCCCCAGGATGGTGGGAGACCGGTGACAAAGTCCAGGGCGATGTGGGACCAAGGAGTCGGGATGCTAACGGGCGGAGGAGGCCAGAGCGGGGTCGGGTGGAGGTCTTGGACCGGGCGCAGGTGGGACAGGCAGAGACAAAGGACCGGGTGTTAGGGAGCAGGGTCAGCCACCAGAAGCGCTGGCGGACGACGGCCAGGGTGCGGGTGATCCCGGGATGGCAGCTGAGGTGGGAGGCATGGGCCCACTGCAGAACCTGGGAGCGTGCGGAGTCAAGGATGAACAGGCGGTTAGGGGTACCTGGGTCAAGCTGGTGTTCCTGCGCTCTGGTGACAAGGGACTCGATTTCCCAGGTGAGCGTGGCGGCAAGGATGGGTTCTGTATCCCCTGCATTCTCCTCTGGCGTGAACACGCGGGACAGGGCGTCAGGCTTGGTATTCTTGGTGCCTGGGTGCTAGGAGAGAGTGAAGTTAAACCGGCCAAAGAACAACGCCCACCTGGCCTGCCGGGAGTTGAGCTTCACCGTCCGGATATAGGCCAGGTTCTTATGATCGGTCCAGACGACGAAGGGGTGGTTTGCTCCCTCAAGCCAGTGGCGCCATTCATCCAGGAGTTCCCGGTTGCCCACGTCATAATTGTGCTCGGGTAGGGTGAGCCTGCGGGAGAGAAAGGCAAAGGGGTGGAGCTTACCGTTGGTTGGAGAGCGCTGCGACAGTACCGCTCCTACCCCTGTGTCCGAAGCGCCCACCTCTACCACGAACTGGAGGTTGGCGTCGGGCTGGGCCAAGACTGGGGCCGATGAAAAGTGGCTTCTGAGGTCGAGGAATGCGGCCTTGGCCGCGGGGGTCCATTTGAAGCCCACCGCGGTGGAGGTAAAGGCTGAGAGAGGAGCGGCGATACGGCTGAAGTTTCAGATGAAGCACCGGTAGAAGTTTGCAAAAACGAGAAAGCGTTGGAGTTGCTTCCTATTGGCTGGGGTTGGCCACTCCATCACGGCAGCTAACTTCTTGGGGTCCATCCCCAGTCTCCCTTGGCCAATGATGAATCCTAGGAAGGAAACGGACGGAACATGAAAGACACACTTCTCGGCCTTGACGAACAGACGGTTCTCCAGGAGCCGCTGCAGCACCAGGCGTATGTGTCTTACGTAGTTGGAGAGGGATTTGGAAAAAACAAGACAAAGGAGTTGAGCATGTCTCAGAGGACATCGTTAATTTGGGCCTGGAAGACCGCTGGGGCATTTGACAGACCGGAAGACATTACCAGATATTCAAAGTGTCCGAGTGGGGTGTTGAATGCAGTCTTCCATTCATCCCCTTCGCGGATGTGGACCAGGGGGTAGGCGTTGAGGAGGTCGAGTCTGGAGAAGTGGGTGGCATTCCGGATGGGGACGAAGACTGAGTCCATCAGGGGCAAGGGGTACTTGTTCTTGGCTGTGATGTCGTCCCCTGAAGTCAATGCAGGGACGGAGGGTCTTGTCCTTCTTGGCAACGAAGAATAACCCTGCGCACAGCGGAGACAACGAGGGGCGAATGATCCCGGCGGCAAGAGAGTTGCGTATGTAGGTCTCCATGGACTCCTGTTCGAGCCGGGAGATGTTATACAGGCGACTGCAGGGGAGGGGGGCGCCTGGCAGGAGATTGATTGCCGGTCGTAGGGGCGATGAGGTGGTAGGGACAGCGCGCTCTGCTTGCCGAAAACAGGGGCCAGGTCCAGATACTGTGATGGAACCGAGGACAGGTCGGGGCTCTTAGGGCGGAGTAGAGGCCGAGCGGAGGCAGTGGGCATGGCAGTGTGTGCTCCAGGCTCTCACGCTAGCCAAGCGCCAGTCCATCTGAGGGTTGTGGGTCCGGAGACAGGGGTACCCCAGGACCAGGGGGTTCAGGGGGGAATGGATAAGGAAGAACCTCAAGGACTCACGGTGGTTGCTGGAGAGTAGCAGCTCGAGGGGGGCCGTCTGGTGGGTAATCCGGGTCAGAAGTGACCCAGTTAGCCCCTTGACCTCGAGCAGTGTGGGGAGAAGGACGGGTGTCAGCCCTAGCTGGCGTGCTAGTCCCAGGTGGAGAAAACTCGCAAACTCGGTGACGATGAGGGAGGCCATGCTACGGGGACCCTGGCAGAGGGAGGAGAGTTTTCTGGTGGCCTCACCTAGTTCGCGGCCTCCTTGCCACAGCTGGGTGATCGAAGACTCTCCTCATCTCGTGGGTGAACAGATCATAGGAGAGACTCTCGGGGCCACCCTGACTCCAAACCGCGGCACCCCAGCCGAGAGCTGCCCCTCTCAGGCAGGAGATGAGGAATGTGATGCAGGCGCCAACCGAGGCATACGACGATGGCTGCTGCTGGAAAACCACCGCGCACGAGGGGGGCACTGGGAGCCCTGGTGGAGGGAGGAGGGAGGGCCGGAGGAGCAGAGTGGGCCGCTGAGATGTCCCAGAGGGCCTGGTCATGTTGACCAAGCAACACTCCTTGGTTCTGGAGTGCACGGCAGAGCCCCTCTGTGTCGGCTGGGTCCATGTTTTATGGCCAAACCGTACTGTCACGACCTGAGCTAGGAGTGACCCAAACGCACGACATAGAGAGACGGGAGGCAAAAGAAGGATGTTTATTAGCCCACACGGTGGCGATGGCTGGGGGGACTCGGTCAGGTAGGGATGGAGCAGGGCTGGGCAGGGATGATGATGACTGGGAGGAGGGGCCCAGGATCCGGGTGGAGAGACGGGGAACCGGGCTGGATGGAGAAGGACGGACAGCCTTGGTCGACGAGCGGAGACAAGCAGGTAAACCGGGCTGGCTGGAGAGGGACGGACAGACTGGGTCGACGAGAGGAGACAAGCAGATAAGGGGAAGACGAAACAAGGAGACATAAGCTAGGGGCTTGAAACAAGCGCTAGGAGTTAGGCCATAGGAGCTCGGCGCTAGGCCAGTAGCTCCGAAACTTCGGAGGGAACCAGCTACTAGATGGTTCGATTAGTCTTTCGCCCCTAGCTCTCAAATAAATACTGTGTGAGTGATGAAGGTAATTGATCCCAGGTGTGTGAAATTGGCTCAAGGAGGGAGCTGCAGATGGGGCAAGAGCGGCCTGTAGTGGCGCTGGCAGGCCGTGGGCCTAACAAACTGTTTCCTCATCGATGATTTAAACTCGATGGTTTATCATTTAACTACTATTTGTAAAGGAACAGGAATCTTTAAAAATAAAATTTTCCTTCTAGAAAGCTTTTTTTAAATTATTTGGCAGCTCATGGGGATTTTAGAAATATGCGACATAGCGGGATTTGCTGTGGTGGGTCATTTATATCGATGCAATAATTTCTGTGGAATGTGCACTTTCTACTACTTTCAATTAACGTAGTGCAGAATTGTGCCAGTACCACCTTCAGCACATTGTCACTCTATAATCTCTATACCAAGGCTACTAAGGGGGTTTTTGGTCATTCCAAAGATTCAACTCAAACATTGAGTTGCTGAATTTTGCGTCTTGTGAATTGATTGAAGCCCACCTTGCAACCTAATCTGTTATATTGTGTTCCAACGTGCACTCCTTAAAAGTTCCAAAACAAAAGACTAAGTATCTCATTGCATTGCTCCAAATATCCTTGTAGTGTCTTGAAATTGCATTTCGGTCATAACAATGTAGAAATGGTGCCAAAATCTAATTTATTCACAGTGGAATAGCAGCCATCTACCTTAACCGGGGGACGATTATATGCTGAGGAACTATAGGCGAAGGTTTTGATGCTGTGTCCCAATCCCCTTCATTAGTTGATTTAAATTGAACTTATATATAAATGTAGGTTATAAAGCACTCATATTTAACCTTCATTAAGAAAAAGGCTTCTATTCATTTCAGTGGAAATTCAGTGGCAAATTACATCAAGCACCTTGCCTTTCTGGTGAATTATGGCTCTGGTTTTCAAGTTATACTCAACCTGCTACTTGTTAGGTATTTATCAAAAATCTTGGAGTACTTACACACAGTACCCTACAGACATATAATAACCCAAGATAGCAATTTTGACTTGAATTACTCCCGACTTAGCTCAATGCCTGTTAATTACCAGTAGGATGTGCAGAGCTCTGATGGATGTGATCAAATGCCAAGAGCAGTGACTATTTGGGAGAGTCCTCTTGAGAAAGAACTACTCCAAATCCATTCAAATACTCACACTGTCAAGGCCAGTTTTTTGATCTTGATGACCAATACATTGCACTTCAATTGCGTTAAAGAAAACAAAACAAATAAAAAGAAAGATTCTTGCGTCAAACTTGCAACATAAAACACAGCGTACATCAAAAGAAGTGGAGTCTGAGGCATTAGCACCGACAAAGCAAGCCCCAACAGCTGCCTCTAGACCACAAGTGGACTTGCATCAATGCCGTGAGTGAGTGCATACTCGGGATGATCAAAACAGTTGCATTGTTAGGGTTTTTTTCTGTCCCCACTCCGACAGAGTCCTAAACTCCCACAATACTTCATCATGGCAGCTCCCGTCATCTCTTAGCAACGGCAGCCTGGGTGTTTGAGCTCGTCAGCATGGTGGCTTATCTTGTCTTATCTTCTCTTACTGCTCACAAATAGATAGAGACCTGGTCAAAATGAACAGGAAAACAAAATGGTTTGAAGACGGACCATGAGGAGGATGAGAAAGGTTATCAAATATCCACAGCAGGAGCTTTGCTAGGATGCAAAGACATCGGGGGCGTAGCCCAACCAGGCTCTAGCCATTTTTGCCGCTTCAGGGAAACTGTCGACGGGGGGGTGGGGGTGGGGAGGTGGTAAAACAGTGACAGAGAAAGTGTCCCCAATAAACACAGTGCTGTATATACCTGGTGCTGTGAATAAACTCCAATCTAAAATAGCCCCAAAGGCGGGATCTGCGCCCTGATGCCTCCCTCTCTGATGATACCAACTGTGCCCATGGCGCGTAAGCAGTGCAACATCGCCCCCGCGGGGCTATTATAGATTGGAGCCAATTCAGAAAACATTGGGGCCTTCAGCCCATAATGCCAACCCTTAACGACACCACTGATCTTCAACAATAAAAAAAACAAGAGTAAAGGACAAAAGTAAATTGTGATATATCGACAGGGGTCGATGGCTGCTGGGATTTCAAGCCCTCAAAATAGGTAGTCCAGTCCAGACTCTCTGTTTGGGAGGAAGTGTCTGTTTGGCCCACATTCCCAGACCTGTGATCTCTGAACAAACTACGGCCCTGGAACTATGTTCCTTATATCCCCAAATTGGTTCATTTTAGTTTGAGCAAGCATGGACAAACAGTCAGTTAATGATGCAAGAGTCGCAAATGATTCATTCGTAGTGGGGTCTCAGGAGTCTGTCAGCACTGCTAAGGCATGGACATACATTCATCGACCAAATAACCGGCATCTTCATACACTCTGCTACAAAGGCTGAGAGGCCTAAGGAGCAGTGATGTTTAGGGATGTAGGTGTAGTTTCCATGGCTTCCTATAGAACAAGAAGATTTGTTTGTCTTATGGATACATACACACACGCAGGGAGTGGTGACTGAAGAAATGTCGCTTCTGCATGTTTCCATCCTTGCTGTCCATCCTGCAGGGGCAGCCAGGAGCAGCCAATTTTCATTGGCGCCCAGGGGCCAATTCCAGATATCCATGTCTTGGTCAGCAACAGGAGAGCGTTCTGCATGTTTATAAATTAGGGTCCTTTTTTATGTTGGGGGACACCGTGTGGAGATCATGCAAACTCCACACAGGAGGCCCCTGATCAGGAGAATCCACGTGATCAATCCAGCACCCAGCAGGTTTAAACCCAGGACCTTCTTGCTGTGAGGCAGCAGTGCAAGCTCTGTGCCACCGTGTCACAAATGGGAGCTATTTGTTGCTAATTGTCCAAGTGTTCATTCACCACCACAACAAAGAGTTTTCCACTATGAGCGTTATTCCACTATTAACTGAACAGTATCTATGTTTTTGATGATGTGTCTTTACAACCAACATTGAGACCCTCCTCAGTCAGATTGGCAATTTCCATAAAATGTTTTCGAATTTTTTACAGCATCTAAACCGTGTTTGCTAAATTATATACAGTATCACCTCATTTCTATACTTCCTGAAAAGACCATTATGCCTGTTACTCTCCTCTCCAATAAAATACATGCACTGCCGGGGAGGGGAGGTTGCTCTCAGAGGTCATCGAGCTGGAAATGCTACATACAAGTTCACATGCAAGAACATGCACATGAACACATCCCCCTTGTCCACCAAATGCATGAGAAACCAAGCGAGAGGTGGCGAGAAGGGGGTGGGGGCGAGAGATAAATCAGTAGAGGCTGAAAGGGAGCAAGCAGGAGTGGGATAGTGAAGAGATAAATGTTGAACATTGGAAATGCAGTGAGAGAGAGAGAGAGAGAGAGAGAGCGATAGAAAGAGAGAGAGAGAGAGAGAGAGAGAGAGAGAGAGAGAGACAGAGTATAAGATGAGGACTGAAGGACTGAAAAACATCTGATGTGAGATTTGTAAAGGACCAGAAGAATCAGACAGAGAAAAGAGAGAGAAGATGGGGAGAGCCGCAAAAGAGAAAACAATGAGACAGGGTAGATGTACCATAGAGAGAAAGAGCAAACTGATCTGAGAGAGTGTGTATGTGTTGGGGGGGGGTAATGTGGTCGTGTTCATCCAGAGGGGGAGAAGGCCCATCTGACCTTCGGAATTTTGGTCCTGGCAATTCCTCAGTTCTTTCAAGGAAAGCATGAATCTAATTTAAGCCTAGGAGCTTCACAGCTCCTTCCTTTGATCTGCTGCACTTGATGAGTACAAAGCGAGAAGGAACATGTGGGAGGGGGTGAGGGGTGAGGTTGTAGGGGCCAAGAAAGGACCAAAAATGGAATGGGGGGAGGGTCGGAACCTTGTCCCTTCATGCCGGTCCAAATTACGTTCACGCATTTAAAAACGTTAAGGAATTCCTTGGCTTCGATTTGATTTTGCCCAGGCGATAATGGCCGAGCCCTTTTAAGGAGGGTAAATTGGCACAAATTCTAGAATGGGGGAGAAAGTGAGCGCCGAGCAAATGGATGCAACACCATTACTTTGAAGAGCCAGGTGGTTGGTGTCTCATTGACGAGACTTGGCCATTGGTCCTTGTGGCCATAGGGCCATACGTTACAAATACCTAACTTCATGTCAGATACCATCTCTGCGGTGTCGGATGTTCAAGGCAGAATGGTATTTAAAGGCTTCTACAGTGTAAGGACACGAGATAGCAAGAGAGAGAGAGAGAGATAGAGATAGATGGAGATAGAGAGCGAGAGAGAGAGAGAGAAAGATGGGGGGGAGTAGCAGGGAGCATACAAAATGCCTTTGTCGCAGAGTGTAATGCGCTGCAGAAAAATAGTGTCGCTTTATCGCCTAGAGCAAGCTAGGGAGCGCCTTTAAATTCATGGTCACTCTCCAGGAGGCGGCGGCAGCAGCAGGCGGTGACTGATTTATCACAAAGTTGTGGCCCAACGTTGTGTTGCTTTGTGTCGCCAAAAAAAAAGGACTGCCATTATAAGTCATTAAGGGCTATTGAAATGTTATTTCTGTGGGTTAGGATGGAACTTTTTTTTGCGGTGGCCATGGTAACACCGTGCTTTCTTTTGGGGACTGGGCTCTTTTCTACTCCGCGGAGTAAAAGTGGTCATCCATATGTTCCCTCTTCCCTATGTTCCTTCTTTTATTTTTCAGATTTTGGGTTATTCTATTTCCTCAGCCATTATTGGGTTTCCACTATGATTGTGAGGTATTGAGGCGAACATAAGGCATAGGGTAAGGGAACAAACAGCTGAGGGAACATAGGGATGAGAGAACTTAGACCAGATGAAATTTCTCTCTTAAATGAATAATATGATGGTGTAAATGCAAAGCAAAGGATTAAGTGAGGTTGCGTGGTTCTCCGCTGGTGTTGCACCAGCTTTAAAGTGTCCCACTTTAAAAGAGCCCTTTGCTTTTGCCCTCAGTGTTGAGAGGGAATTGCTAATAAGGATCAAAGTGGAGGATCCATATCACACCGATGTGGGATATGGATTATGGCAAAGAGTATCTACAAGGTCATTAGGCTCCTTAATCTATTGACATCAGGGCAGAAATTTGAAATATACTCTTAAATGTAGGTTCAAGTTCAAGTTCAAGTTCATCTACACATACAAGAAAAAAAAAGATTTCCAACCTGCTAAATAGCAATATTAAACTAAGAAAAACACCTCAGCTAGATAGAGGAAAGAAAATAAGCTTGGTGAATTGACCACCATTGGAAACCAAAAAACAGGGAAAAACAGCACCAAATTACTTTAATACCTTTGTTTTCACAAATGCACAGCGGAATAAATAAGTGCTGTCTTGCCTTAGGTAAACACATAAATTGATGCTGCTCAACTATAAAAAATGGTTTCCATACATTTATTTGCAAAACTTTCAAACCTGCTGGGAACCTTGAACAGCATTCTATGAATTCACTTTTTATGATTTTGCGCTGACATCCTTTCTCTCTCTTTTCTTGTTGCTGGCTTTAACCGCCACATTTAGCTCACACAGAAAAAGCAAGAGGTCAAATTGCTTTATTATAAAGCTTCCAGGTGACCATTATGGAGGAGTACAGAGGCTGGAATCACAGCGACCTCACGGCATATTCCTGCCACAGCAAAATCACAAGCCATATATTGTAATAAAGTTCTAATAACATTGTACACCGTGTAATAAATTAGTAATAATAATCCTCTATATTTATATTTTATACCCACAGTCATACTGATAAACATGACACTATTGACAGACGCTACAGAAGCTGTTGCCTTTAAACTTAATTTATCCTGTGCATTGAATCACATATTGTATATTGTGAATATGTTTTCTATATTTTTATTTTATATTTGGATTATTTGTTTATATTTTTGGCTTTTTTAGTATATTTGTATATTTTATATATTTTTTTAAACAACAATTTGTTTGTAGTTTGAAAATATGCACCAATCAACACCAGGACAAATTCTTCATATATGTAAACAGATTGTCATTCTGATTGATGTGCTGGCTACGAAAAGAGAGAAAGAGAGACAGCTAGCGAGAAAGGTAGAAACCCCCCGCCCCCCAATCTCACCCTCTATTCCTCCTCTCTTCCATTCGCATTGCCTCCTTACTCACCTCGTCCCTCGATGTGGCTGCCATCACCCCTCCTGCTCGGTCCAGATTGATATGTGTGTTGGTGTGACAGGCCATTGACATGCGGCTCCCAAAGGACCCCCCCTGCCCCCATCCCCGCATCCTATCCCATCCTCTCCCATCACCCATCACCCCCTCGCCTTTAAACACTCACTCGCTTTCTTTCCCCCTCTCTCACACTCATTGATGCTTCATTGACAGCCAAAGGACGAAGGTAGTAGTGGGGTGATGGGGTGTATGTTGTGGTGGTGTGTGTGTGTGTGTGTGTGTGTGTGTGGAGGGTGGGGGGGGCGGTGTTAGAAGGGTTTCATTCTCCTGCTTCAGACAGGAAGTCATTATGGGTTCAGATGGATGGATGGATTGACAGACGGGCCAACAGGGTCTGCTACCTGACACACACACTCTCATGTATGTGTGTGAGTGTGTGTGTGTGTGTGTCTGTTTGTGTGTGTGTGTGTGTGTGTGTGTGTGTGTGTGTGTGTGTGTGTGTGTGTGTGTGTGTGTGTGTGTGTGTGTGTGTTTGTTAGTCACTAAATTTACAGATGGTTGAAAAATGATTCCATTTGATTATTTCCATTAAAAAGTTCCCTCGTTCTGTCAGTCCTGGATGCTAGACACAAAATGTTGAAAATCATGAATTTCATTTCCGTCCATTTTAACCCAGCACAACCAGATCATTTTGCTGGATTTTCTTTCTTATTTTGTTTTTACATAGACTTAACAGCACTTAAACATATTTGTTAAAAGCTGCAAACAGGCCAGTGAGACGAGCAAATCCCACATAGAATTAAAAAAATGACTTTCCCCACTGTCCATCTTGCAATTTTCTTGCCAATTTTACTTCCTGCCATCACGCTCAGCCGCTCCACTAAACAATAGGGCCGCCATTCTTATTTGCAGATGATGGAGAAGTGTGACTAGCTCGGCTCTGATTGGCTGAGGAACCAAATCAACGAGAGTGTCTAATTGGCCAAGCACAGGGCTCGCCAACCTGTTCACGTTAAACACTTCGTGTGAAACCAGCATATTAAACTTTAATAAATATTACATGAAGACCAACGGGATGGCTGATATTTGTAAGATATATTGTCCCCAGTCGCTGGGGGGCATTCTCCAGATGTCAAATATTTCATTTCAACAGATGGAAATTGCAAAGGAGAGAGGGAGTGAAGGATGGAGAGAGATGGAAAGATGATGGAAGCGGGAATGTGAGGAACCTTCATAGGGAGGTTGGTTTCCATGTGGGTTAATGTTTGGTTTCATGTTTATGTATACAGTGTGTGTGTCTGTGTGTGTGTGTGTGTGTGTGTGTGTGTGTGTGTGTGTGTGTGTGTGTGTGTGTGTGTGTGTGTGTGTGTGCCAACATGTACTTGGGTAAGATCAAAAATATCTCCATCCAATGGAGAGGAGGAGAAGGACCCTGATCTCTGAGCTGATGCAGTGGAGGTCGCTGGCTGGATGGATACTGAAGCTTCTCATCAACACTTTAGTTTGTATTCTTTGTTTAGGAGCAGAACTGCACCAGGAAACTGTCATTTATATATTGTACACTTACATCCCTTGTGTGTGTTTGTTTTGATTTGGTTTAACTCTCATTTTTGAAAAGGAGATTATGTTTTTTTGATTTGCTTTAGTCGGTGACCCATTGGACTACATTGATGCACAGTGAGAAACTACAGCAGAGTGGTAGGCTTCTCAGTAGTTAAGTGTTCATCGTTATAAATAAGGTGGACGGACTGATGATAGATAAATAGATTGATGGATAGATGGATAGATGGATAGATGGATAGATATAGATAGATAGACTCACTTGTCTACAGTAGCAGTACTAGTAGTTCTCTGAGTTAAAGAGTAAAAGATTTCCACTACTCTTTACACCTCTGCCACCCAGTATTTGCCTGACTTTGCCTATAATTGTCAAGGCTTCATTAATCAAGCAGAATTGATGTGACCAATGATAAGAGAGGAAGCAGCCTCGGAGAATTTACCTCTAGAACCTAGAATTCGCCACATTTTAGAAATATTGCCGAAACTAAACTAGAATTAAATATAGGTATGTTCCATCCCCCAGTGGGTATGGTATCATTAGAGTATTGTGATGACAGTGTGACATCGGAACACAGGCATATAAGATAGCGAGGCAGAATCATACGCAGACTATCAGATCACGGGACAAATAGCTCCTTCCATCCGTCTCATCCGTCTGTATGCATACAAAAATGCTATTTGTGTATGCGTACAGTGTGGAGCTATGACAACATATTAACAAGTTATTTACATCTGCATAGAGACTGATTTGTAATCTGCATACTTCTGTACTGTTTCACAGTTTCACTCCGCTTCTATTAAAGATACATAAAGCGAGCTCCTGTCTCCGGGTACATTTTGGGAGAGTGCTAAGCTTGCTGCATAGCCACGTACATCTCTACGTGGTGAGGGCAGGAGAAGATGCTTTAAAATGCTGATTATCTCTAAAAGTGATCAACACAACAGTGGTACAATTAGGACGACACAGGTGTCACCTTTATTTACAAAACATTTATTAATGATGCTGACTGCACCAGTATTACAGGGACATACAGGGAAATACTGCTTTGTGCTCATGAGCATCCTGACAGGCAACATCACTGCCTGGTTTGGGAACTGTACTGCTCAGGACAGGCGGGCCCTGCAGAGGGTGATGTGTTCAGCTGAATGTACCACTGGAACTACATTCCCCTCCCTGCAGGACTTATACACCAGGAGTTGTAGTAGCAGAGCCCGCAGGATCATGAAGGATTCTCACCACCCCAACAATGGACTGTTTCAGCTGCTGTGGTTGGGCAAGCGCCTCCGCAGTCACACAGCGAGAACGGAGAGACTGAGACGGAGTTTCTTCCCCCAAGCCATAACAACTGTCAATGGTGAACTCACCAGGGGTCCTCACTGAGACACACACATAGGCTCCACTACCTTACTGTACTGTATGTAGCATACTGTAGTGCATACTGTACAACTGTCCTGGGTTACTGCATACTGTGCTGTATTGCTGTTCTGTTTGGTGTTACTGTATTGCTGTGCCGTACTGTTGTAAACCGTACTGTACAACTCCACACACACTACCTCACTTTATTCACATGCCATATTAATGCACATATCTGTATAATCATAATAGCCTATCCCATATACATAAGTCTATCCCCTTTAATTCTATTTTGTACCCCCACTCTGCATTACCTTTGAGTTATTTTATTTATTTTATTTTTATTTTATATTGTTCTATTTACTTACTACATAACGTTTTAGGAATCAGTTAGTTTCAGTTAGTTAGTCAAGTAGAAATTAGGTAGCTATTGTGTTCAGTCTCGAACTTCAACAGTCTTGAAGCCAGAGAGACACAGCAACATATTCACTGGGAACCAAAGTAAATCAAGGTCAGAAGGCCTTGTTGGAACATTTGTCAGCAAACTATACATCAATCTTGATAATTCCTTTAAAAAATATCAGTATATATCCTGAAGATTCAGTGGATTTGACAATTTTTATGCCTCCGTTTTCAAATCACTGAATTGTGAACCAATGACAATGTTGAACCCAATGAAAAATTTTGAGTTTTTGTTCTCAAGTTGAAGTTCAAGTTCAAGAGATTATCAGGTCAACATAGCATCTCTTCACAAAACATGTGTATGCTCAGAATTTATGACACGGTATACTTACCAATGTCTCCATGAACATGAAAACCCAAGGACCCAATCGCTCCTAATGATGAATCAATTATATCAAACATCTCAACAAAAGAGCTGAGTAGTCCAAGAAGTAATCTTCCTAACTAAACTTTGGCTAAATCCATTAAGTTTTTGTCTTTTTATCATGAGGACTCCCTTACCATGTGAAACAGAGTAATGAAGTTAGCAGCTCTAGTGGGTTCAGATGGCACCGTGCAATTCTTCTATAGGGGGATACCCCCAGTTGTACACTCAGTTCTTCTAGCGCTAATAGGCGTCCACTGTACCTGTCGGGCCTGGCTCTGATGGGAGGCCAATTTAAGGTTGGAGGCAAGAAGTGTTTACCTGTTTATACTTCTGGCCACTTTCAAAGGAACGTTCCCCCAGGGAGGAGGAGCAGGAGCAGTCATCCAGATAGCATCTCCGGCAAAATGTATTTATTCTTCTGGCTGACTTCCAAGGAGATGGAGTGAGAGCTCTTGTTCTGTGATATTGAGAGAAATGGGTGGAGACTAAATCCCAGTGGTTGAGGGCAGGTTGAGCGCTCGCAGGTTGAGAAGGGGGCCATTTTTGGTCATTAGGAACAATGATCCACTCTGACTTTGATCAACACTCACACAAGAAAAGAACACAAGCAGCTTAATTATTCTACATAGCTGGAATAAGTTCAATCAACGTGATTACATTGAGTTGTCTGAGCTTCAATAACAAGTGCCCAAGGAGCAAATTGTGTGGCTCTAGGGATAGTATCTAGGAGGTGAGGTAGTTGAAGTAGTATTAATTATTCTCTGCTTGTTAACAAATAGTGGTTAGCAGTAGTGTAATACATGTTGTGATGCTACTATAAACTAAGTTTCACAGTCACTGGTCATTTTCACATAATGATGCAAATGGATGGTGAATTATCATATTTGCAGGATGCTCTATACAAAGCATGTAACTTTCATTTTCCTGCTTGAAGTGCAAAGAAAATGACATGATATCTATCGATTTCCTTAATTTTCCACAATTTGACGTAGGGGCTTCACTGTAGTTTGGATCCTTTCATCAAAAGCGTATCTTGGCTGCTTTATATCATAATTAGCTTGTAGCTTGGCAAGGAACAATTTCAGATTAGCTGAGAAACTAGTGTTGTTTGAGAATTATTTTGATGAATAAGATGAATTTCAATCTTGAGAAAAAACAAGTTAACTGAACTTCTCATATTCAAAGTACATTTGGGAACTGTCAACTACAAACATTCATTTATACCAAACTGTTGGCTGATGAGTAGTTTCACTATAGCAATTAGGGATTAGCTGCTTTGCCCAAAGGATTCTCATCAGTAATGTAAAATTGTAAATGCCCACTCATGCCCCGCACAAGGGGAATGGGTCCTGCCGGCTCGCCCGTGGGGCGGGTGGCTCGGGCGGGGAGTCGGTCTGTCGCCGAGATCCGGGCCTGCGGTCCGTGCCTTGTGTGCACCCCTGTGGTGCGGGGTCTCCTCGTGCTCCCTGGGACTGAGTCATGCTCCTCGGTGCTGGGCGTGGGGGTTGCTCCATGGTCCTCTGGCTTCTCTGGGGGCCCTGGGGTCTTCTGTGGCCGCAGGGCAGGGCACTCGGGGCTTTCCTGCAGCCGTAGGGTGTCTACAGGGCTGCGGAGTTCGGGGGGCTTCGGGGCCCCTTCCACTGCTTGGAGGCGTCGCAACATAATTCCGACCTTCTACACCAGTACCGATGGGGATAAGTCATGTACACTCACCGGTGGACATCTTACACACATACACACACATACACACACACACACACACACACACACACACACACACACACACACAATCATATACAGGCGGTCTCATCACACAGGCACACACCACCACACCTGCTTCAAGTGCACCCCAGCACCCTCCTGTTTGCATTCCTCTCCTTTCCCCCCTCATTTACTGCCATAATTATGACAGGAAGAGGCCACGTGACCAGTTGTGGTTCCAGTTTTCCTGGACCTAATTCACTGTTTTTCAATACATGTTTCATCCAATGTTCATGTTTTTGTGTTAATGTTGTTTGTTTCTATGTTTATTTGTCTCACCTGTGTTGATTCTCCCCCTCTTGGAGTAGTGATCAGTTGTTTATAGACCCAAACATGATAAATAGTTCTCAGAAGAGGGTGGTTGGTGGTGGTTTGAAAAAAGAAGAAAAATATATATATATATATTGTAAAGTGGTATTTTTAAATAAAACTGGTATTTTTCCCCAATAATCATTTCCTAGCATTTCCTTGCTCTTAACATGGGAATGCCAATATTCTTTAACAGTACAAGGTAGAGTTCTGCTGGTCATTCTGTGCCAGTTTCCAGTTGTGTTAAAACACATGAACGGCAAAAAAAACAAACAGGTGATAAAATGAACCTTGGCAGAGGCTGCGTTTTATCCACCACCTGACCCCATGTTTGGAAACAATAGCAAATGTTATTGTTGGTGTAAAAGCATTCAGTGTGGCAGATGCATTTGGATGTCACGCTCTATGGGTTACCCAAAGTGACAAGCTACATAATGGGATATCACCGTCTTGGGCCTCGTCCAAAAGTATCTATCTATCTATCTATCTCAGATGTGTGTCCCTGTGGTGAGAAGGCTTTAAATGTAACAAAACAATATATCTTCATAACAAAATCCCTGGTCCGGTGTGTCCTGTGTAATCTGTTTGACTGGCGACAAAGATTTATTTATATTTTTATTCTATTAACATGTGAGCAATATGAAAAACACAGGAGACAGAGCAATATCCTGTATGGTATCCTGTATTATTCAATTCACATTGGACGGCCGCTGTGTGGATCATAAGCAAAATCTGGCTCAGGTGTGGTGAAAGCCAAGGTGTCATTAGAGTTTTGAAAGAGGGATGTATCTCGCAGTAGCAAATTTAAGAAACATGCCCAGGTGATAAAATCGTGGCGTGTATTATTTGTTGCTCTCACGGAGGTACGATGCGGGAGGGAAGCCTTATCGGGCTTGATTGATTGGGGAAATGTTCAGCCGCAAAAGTTATGACTCACTGAGCCAAGGGATGAGTCAGGATCGTTTGGAGTGTTGTTGCGGGGATAATGACACAGGTGGATATGGATGTAAATCAGAGGCGCCTCAGCACGGGCACCAACTCCTCACTGGCTGGGAATGCCGGTTCTCATGCTTACAGCAATTTACATATTTGTCACCAGGTCTCTCTTGAGAATGAGACCCCGTGTCTCAATGAGATAACCTGTCTTAATAAAGGTTAAATAAAATAAAAGAAATATATATATATAACTGGGATGGTGGGACTGCTGATGCATGCTGCTTTTGGTGGTTGTCACGTCATGGAAACAGCATATAGAGGAGCACATGCATGACACACATATATTGAATCTCTGTTTCTTAAAAAGTGCAAACTGAAAAAAATATTGATTCTCAAACAAAATAGTAATAATCTCTAGGATTACCACTTTAAAGTACAAATATATGTGATACAAATATCACATATATTATGTCATTATAACTAGTTACATGACCATAAGCGGAGCCTTTAAGACCTTACCCTGCCGCACCAGCACTGAAGAAGCATTGGAAGCTGAAGTAGTAGTAGTAGTATGTCAATGAGCCTGATTGGACAGCTCAGAGGGTCTGCTCTTTTCTATCCCTTTCGGAAGCTGAAGAGGAACTGAGACGCCTTAAGAGATAGGTTTAAGACCTCCCATTGGTGGAGAAGGCATAGGGAGGCTCATCCTGATAGCTCCTTATCATGGCTAGTGCTTTGACTTAACTGCCATAGTGTGTTTTATGTCAATTGTGGTCACAAGAGAATAATAACAAAGAAATGATTTAATTTCCCTTTCTCTGATTTCAGCTGTACACTCATTTGTGAGTTTCCCTCCTTGTCTATATCATAAACATACTGCGCTCTTCACTACTGAGGGCTTTTTAAAGATGGTCTTCTGCGAAAATGTCCTCTGAAAAGACAGAAGGGCCAGATCCAGCAACATGTGTTGAAATGTGCAAGCGAACCAACAAGCAGGCAGATGGCGGTAGGTTTGTCTGCCGACCGGCATGAAATCATACGGAAGATTTTAACTCCAGACTCTCTGCTCCCCGGGCAGCAGTGTGCAGACCAGTTCCGATGCATTATTTATCTTAAGAAACATGTCGTCCCATATCGTATTTCCATTTGTGACCGAGGCCCCCCCTGCATCCGCCATCTTCTTTCTGTAAGAAACATAAATATTTGAGGAGATATTCACTGAGATGTGAGCTGTACTGCATGGGCGATAAAACAAAGCTTCAAATGTGACCGTAGATTTCCAGAGTAGTACACAGCATTAGGAAATAGCAGGTGCATTGTTTTGATTTTCTTTTTCCCTCTATTAAGCCTCATTTACAAGTGTAATTTCCTTGCTCCCTCGCTGTGGTATGAAAACACCACCCATCATTGGGTAGATATGAGTTGTGGTTGCTGATAGCGCTGAAGAGCCATTACCTAGGAACCATTTGCTTTTCATTGCCCAGTAATTATTTGATACTTCAAATGAAAGATTGGATAATATCGGATGTACTCCAGTGATAATGGCCAAATATAAATTCTTCATTATGTGAAATCTATCACCAGCTTGCTCTACCAACCTTCAGCTCCCTGCCATCCTTTCTCTCTTTCAGATATCCCTCTATTTTTATATGAGGCAAACCTACCTACCGGCCAAACAGATCCACGGACAATGCGGTCTCCCAGATACTACAAACCGCACTCACGCACCTTGATGGCCAGAAGAAGGCCTATGTGAGATTGCTGTTTAGTGACTATAGTTCAGCTCTCAATACCATAGTCTCCACCAGACTGGCTGTCAAGTTGCGGGAGCTAGGTCTGAGTGCCTGGATCCTGGACTTCCTCTCAGCCCGGCCCCAGGTGGTTAGGGTGGGGAGGCACATGTCCATCTCCCTCACCCTGAATACAGGATCCAGTATCCTGACTGTACTCCCTGTACACTCATGACTGTGTGGCCAGGTCCAGCTCCAACACCATCATCAAGTTTGCTGACGACAATGAGAAGGCCTACCGCAAGGAGGTGGCTGGCCTGTCACTCTGGTGCCAGGACAACAGCCTCCTCCTGAATGTCAGCAAAACTAAGGCGCTGATTGTGGACTTTAGGAGGAGATTACAACCAAGGATGCACACACCGTTAGTGATTAAAGGCGAGCCAGCCAGTGTCTTTACCATCTCAGGCAGCTGACGAAATTCAGGGATTCGGTGAGGATCCTCAAGTCCTTCTACTCTGGAGCAGTGTAGAGCATCCTAACAGGCAGGACAGGCGGGCTCTACAGAAGGTAATGTGTTCAGCCCAACATACCACTGGAACTACCCTCCCCTCCCTGCTACTACACCAGGAGGTGTAGTAGCAGAGCCCGCAGGATCATGAGGGATCCTCACCACCCCAACAACTGACTGTTCCAGCTGCTGGGGGTGGGCAAGCCCCTCCGCAGCTACACAGCAATGACAGAGAGACTGAGACGGAGGTTCTTCCCGCAAGCCATAAGGACTGTCAATGCTGACTTTACCAGGGGTCCTCACTGAGTCACTCACATAGGCACCACTGCCTTACTGTACTGTATGTAGCATACTGTACTACAAGTTACTGTATCACTGTTCTGGGTTCCTGCATACTGCGCTGTATTTCTGTTCTGTTCGATGTCACTGTATTGCTGTGTCGTACTGTTGTATACTGTGCTGTATATCTCCATACACACTTTATTCACATGCACTTAACTGCACATATCTGTATATACAAATAGCCTCTATTCCCTTTACTTAAATTATCCTATATACATAACTCTAGCCCCTTTACTTCTATTTTGTACCCCCACTCTGTATTACCTTTTTGAGTCTTGTTTTACTTTTATTTTATTTTATTTATTTTATTCTATTCACTAACTGCATTACATTTGAGGAATCAGTTGGTTTCAGTTATTTAGCTAGGTAGAAATTAGGTTAGCTATTATGTTTGGTTTAGAAACTATTGTGCATAATCTATGGGTGCGTTGCAAAGACATTAACTACATATACAGTATGTATGAACGTATGTATATATATGTGACAAATAAACCCTTGAATCTTGAAATCTTGAACCTGGCTCTGCATCCTATCCATGAAACCAATTCGCATAATACCTATCCTCGCTCAGTTAGGGGGAAATGGCATTCATGCACAAATTAAGTGTACTCGACATGGCATCTCTATTTTCACCGCTACCCACACTTTCCAAACAGCTTCTCCAGTGGCCTGATGAACATTTATTGAGGGACAGTCATATCATTTGGGTTTGCCACTGACGGTCAGGTGTTGGAGGATAATAAGCCCCTTTACCTTCTGGTTCTCTTCTGCCTATCTCTCTCCCCTCCTTCATTCCCTCACCCCCCCGATTCCCTGTCTCCCACAAGAACCCAATACCGTCTTGAAGAGGAAAAGCGGATACTGAAATATCGTAGGAGAATTGAAGACAATGGCAGAAAAAAAGGCTCTAGGATGGACAGTGTACGGGCCTGAGGGCATTCCTGGTGAACTTCACATGGAATGAGAGGCAGAGAGTCTGGAAAGAAGGGGTAGAAAAAGGGAGAGAGAGGCATAGAGAGAAGAGAGAGAGATAGAGAGAGAGAGAGAGAGAGAGAGAGAGAGAAGCCTTTGACAGGTTGCTGTGGAAGTCCAGGTTGAGCGATAAGCCTTCTGTTGAAATGCCAAGAAGGCTTTTCATTACACACTATTTAGTCATGCTGTATTTACAGGGTGAGTGCCATGGAACTTCTGCAGCATGGGAGGGAGCTCTGGCCAAGAAGAAACTCCACGGACGGACGGATGGCAGAGGCTGTTTTGGTTGTGGTTTGATTTGTTTTGGCCGCAGCGATTGCAATCCCATCTCCCGGGGGGTTAGTCAGTTGTGGATGTGGTTTATACCTTATTTGGAGGGTGACGCCTGGAAAAACAGCCTGAAAACCTGTGTAATTATGGTTGAGACTGGTAGTTACAAGCCGAATCTGCCTGAAACAACAAAAATGTCCTTAACTCATCTGTGAATGGTATATGGAAGGTAGGAGGAAGAGGGGAATGAGCAGGAGACTAGACTGGAACAACAGCATCTACTCTATTCTTGCAAGTAAAAGAATAATTCCTTTCATTGAGTGTAACTTCTCAGACTACTGGAATGTCCTGCAAAAATTCTAACTTTCAGACCGTTTGTTTCCGTTTAATTCTGTCCAAGTTGTTTATTTTGTTGGAATCTGAACAAGTCACTTGTAAAGAACCGAATTTCCAAAAAGAGCCAAACTTTTGAGATTTTTCTGAATCGCTCGCACGTGTTGCGTCACCTGTAAGCGAGGACTATAATTTACCAAGTTACCACAAAGACAGCAATTCCATGGTTGGATCAAATCAACTTTAAAGTCAGCTAGCTAAATTCTGCTTTGTGAGACAAGCTGCAGTTCACACTGGGTGAGACTGACAGCATCCAAAAACAAATGTGAAATAAAACAGCGCTAATTCAGTCAATCCGTCATCAGTTGTGGAAAACAACAGTCAAGGAAATACTGTTAATGCGTTAGTGTGTTTATTTTTTCTTCATAAGCATGTGCTATGCCTTGTTGTGTATTATTTGTCATAGTGCAATGTAATAAACACACAGAAATATTGAAACAGAAACATGTGCTGCCACACATTAGGCTTAACCATTTGTTTGTGTCATGATGTGCAGGTATGGCCGTTGGCGGTCATGTGACCAGCCAACATTAACCAGGATGTAATTTGTGGCCCATATTAATATAAGCTCGGGGAGGCTCGAGATTTATCATGGTTATAACATTTTTTTTGCCTCCCAGGCCTCACGGGAACTCAGCCTGGACCTGAGGAGGCGATAAAAAGAGTGTGTTTCAACCTTCACAGAGGCATGGATGTCCACTTTCCAACCAGTAAAACACAAAATAAAAATAAATAAAAATGACCACGACTGGGAAATTAATTGTAACTGATTAATATGTGTGTGCCTGTCATTATCCAATAATAAAGTGAGAGATCACATTTTAAGACAAAGGCTGTGACAGCTGTGACATGAATTAACAACCAATCTCCCTTAATAACGTTGACTGGACACAAATGGAGCTGAAGATGGTGGGGGAGCAAATACAAGCTATTATTTTAGTAGATATTTTCTTTTTTTCCACATCATTTGAAAGTGGAGAATCAGAGCTTCCAAACAAGGTGTATCTTGTGCAAATCAAGCAAATATTTTTAAAGCTATGACTTGTTAATGACAAGAGTGTGGCAAACTGTGATTCTGAGATAATCACCTCCAAAGTTTCCCCCACACCAGGTTCATTCATCCAGCCCCGAAAATGCAAATGGAGTTGGCGGACAAACAAAGCCTCATGGCTACTTAACATACTGCTGAATGGGCTAATCACAAACAGCTCAACAACACAAAGAAAAGCTTTTTATTAACAGTAAGAATATACATGTTTTGTAAAAGTGGAATTATTTTGGAGTTTAAAAGTACGGACAACACAATGTAGAGTCTATCAAGAGAAGAGAAGAAGATGCTTTAATTGTCACACAACACACCACAATACATGCATACACACATGCTTTTGGATGGTGGCCAGTGAAACGTGGCCTCTGCAATTGACCCGTCCTGGCTTGTCCTTCCTCTGGGGGGGGGGGGGCAGCCAGGAGCAGTGGGCAGCATTCGTCAGCGCGCCTGGGGACCTGGTAACAAGTGTCCATCGCTGGTCAGACGATGAGTGCATGTTTTACTGATGGTAGGTGGAGGAAACCCCATGTGAGCACAGAGAACGGAGAACATGCAAACTCCACACAGAAAGGTTCCTATTTGGGAGATAACCCACCGGAGCACGGTGCCAACAGCGCCCCAGTCCTTAATTGGTCCGATTAAGGTCCGAAATATGATTCATAGCTTCCAATACCCACTTCACGTAATCCATAACGATACGGAGAAGAAAGTTTTCACAGACAAGTGAGACCGAAACACCTCCGTGCTGCGCTTTCACCGTCTGTTAACGGAAGTGACGTAGGTGTGTAACGCGTGACGCGTTTCTTCGTCTTCTTCTTCGATGCCCTTTTTACAACGGTAGCTCCGTGTGTGTAAAAGTAGTACGATTTAAAGGTTGAATTCTATCAAAATGGTTTCACATTGTGACTTCACATCACATGAAATATGGATGAATGATCTTCACCTGGACTCTCGCATTAAAGGAAATCGTCGATCGCCGTTATTGAGCGCTGTTCCGCATCCCGGTAAGTGAACTGCGTTTCCCCATGTAATCTAACAGGAATATTTAACCATGGTTTTACATTTTCATGCTATTAATAAATCAAACTCAGTTTTGAAAATATGTTGAGAAATAAAAAAAACCCACAAAGGAACACAAATCTGGAAAAATCTAATTTTCCTTCAAGAATGTTTTTTTCAACTTATTTGGCTGCTCCTGGCGATTTTTGATATGCGCAAGATGGCAAGTTTTGCTGTGGTGGGACACAAATAGTGACCGGGACCTTTATTTACCTCAAATTATTTAAAATCTTCTATCTGGGTGTCATGCCATGCAAACACATGTATTGTGGAAAAAGAGAGAGCTAATAGTAATTATCCTAAAATCGCACTTGTGGTGATAGCCGAGCGAGAGTGGGGCATTTGCTCCAAGAAGCTATCTGCGATCTGCTATGCAGCAACAGGAAACGGAGTAGATTAAATATATCGACAATAAAAACACAGTTTTTATTTGCTTTGTTTGGAGAAAAGATTGCTCCGATGGAGCTGTGGAGCTATTCTGGTGTGGAGCTCTGCAGCTCTGTAGCTCCAATCAGTTTTTCTCCTGTCTGTATTTGAGGCAGGCGTATATTTGTTTTTGTCGACCATGTCTCGGCATTTATTAGAGGCCCGGTTTTTATCTGACTACAGGTTTATATTTGAGGAAATTAGATAGATCGATAGATAGATAGATAGATCAAATGATCGATCGATTGATAGATATATATCTATCTATCTGTCAATCTATATCTATCTATCTATTAATTATGTTTTATGTCAGTTTGTGAGTCGAACGTTTACTATATTGCCAGAGTGACTCCAGACACGAGTCATTTAAAGGTTTTGTTTGCTACAAACAAATCGTTCATGAATCGTGCATTACTAAAAATGAGTAGGTTATTATAAATAATAATAATAATAATAATAATAATAATAATAAATAATTTGCTCAGTATCAAGTGTTTGTTTGTGACATTTTAGTGCTAAATGGCATAAAGGTATAATGCCATGGAATTATTTCATTGAAAAAGGTTTGCCATGACAGAAAAAGGGAAAAAGGGTTTGGGAACTGACCTTGTCACAATGCTGTCCGGTGAATTAAAATGCAGAACGCACAGAGATTTAGGCAGGAATGCTCAAACAAAAGTATTTTTTACAATAGAACTAAAAACATTGCAGGGCATACAGGCAACACCACTCATAGGGAATTTATGACTCGACAAGGACGGTCTGGGGAAGACAAACTAAATACACTGGGGCAAAGACGAGATGAGGGGATGACACTGGGGACATGTGCAGGACAAACAAGGGAACATAGGACCTGGAAGAAACAGAGAGAGGAGCAGCTAGAGAGAGAGAGAGAGAACACAGGGAGATACCAGGACAGGTGGAACACAAGATGACATACACTAGGGAGAGAAGAAAAGAACTTTGAGACCAGAGTGTGCAGAAAGCACTCCAAAATGACCAAAATATTGTCTTTCAATAACCCCTTAAATGCAATGGACTGTTAAGAGAGTGCAGGTCCACCGAGACAGAGATATCAGGGCGATGGAGATGGAAGCTGCACTGTTTAGACCTGCACTGATAAATCAGGAAGTCGTAAGCAGTGGCAGCAATGGCCGTTCCCCGGTGAATATACAACATCATTTATCGCTTAAGTAACCTTGAAAGCTGCGGCCATTATAATGTGGCTGACGGATTTCACTCCCCGGCTTCTCGACGGGAAATAAGTAAACACAAGCTCCTGTTATTTGTTTTATGTCTCGCTCAACGCATTGTGTTTTACAGCCTTACGGCCTCAGCCAGAGAAGAGGGAATATTCCGGGCAAATGTAAAGATTAATATTATATTATTTTATATTCAACTAATAGCTCTATTTGGAGGGGCTGATGTGCTGATGGGGTTGTGTGTTTTATGTATTGTGTCATCAACTGATTTGATGAGATGTACTACAGGGGTTCCCAAAGTGCAGTCCACAGCCACCTGGGGGTCAGCTAAGGAATCGCTCTGCAAAAT
>NC_137193.1:52473495-52500995 GCF_960531495.2 Zeus faber
AAAATAAGAAAAAACATTAAGGAGGTACAAAGAGAACCCCCTATCCAGGATGACCATTTGAGCTATAACTATAGAAAATTTGAGTGTAGATAACAGGAGGCTCATAAATGGGGCTGAACTTGTGCTCACTAACTATGTAACTAGCCTCACCCTAAAAACGGATACAACACTAGCGCAGTCAAGGATGCAGGTCACAGCCAAGGTCAGGCGCAGGTGCAGCAATGACGGTAAGGAAGCAGCCAGGGTGGGGTATGAAAGTAGGAAAGACATCCAGCCACAGCTGAGAGTGTAGAGGGGAAGCGTTCATGTCAGTAGGTCACAGTTTGGCACATGAGGTTGCACATGATTCCAGCTAACCAAATCACTCATGCAGGCATCTCATGAGTCTGAGTTCACACAGACATGTCACAGAAAAATTTGACTATGCACAATGATGAAACACATAAGTGAAGTGTCTATTGTATCATTAGCATCTGAGTGGTAGACTAATGGTTAAGTATCCTGCATTATCTGTTTAAGTCTAGCCTTACATTAAGAGTTTAAGTGTCTCGCCTAACCCAAGACAGACTAGAAGGGAAAAAGGCTTCCAGGAAAAATAATCTAGGTATGGCCAAATTACAGTGTAAGTAGATGTTTGGCCTGAGAAAACCTTTCAGATCATGCATAGCCATGGATGACATCTTCACGCATTCCCTTTTTCAAATCCACGGTGGAGTTATTGTTTTTGAAGTTAAGGCAGCCCTGTCATGCCAGCGAAGAAAAAGAAGTGGATGGGGGCAGAATGGAAGTAGCACACTGGAGTGCCACAGCACAACCAAATAACCACCATCTGTCATCCTCAGTGTCTTAATCTCACTGTTTCACGGGACAAACTATCCGATCCCCTTTGTCCTCGTACAGTTTTTCAATGAGACGAGGCCAATTTGTGACAAAGAATCTCAAACTCCATCGACTGCGTTGCTTCGCATTTTTTTGTCTACTGGCTGGCAGCTCACCTGCCAAACCCCTCTCTGCTCCCTGCCACCCTGGCTCTTTGATACTGAATCCAACACCATGGAGTTGTACTTCGATGTGTGTGGTGTGTGTGTGTGTGTGTGTGTGTGTGTGTGTGTGTGTGTACTCTATGTGTGTGTGTGTGTGTGTGTACTCTATGTGTGTGTGTTTGTTCTGTGTTTCAATCTCGGTATTCGCAGATGGAGAGGGGTTATAATGGCCTCAATAGTTCAGGGGTTAAGAGGTTCCATAGAGCACTTTGTAAAACTGTGTAAACACAGCCTGTAATTGATTCTAACTGAGGCAAAATGTCACAAAAAGCGTTTAACGCTTGGGCTGCCAATGTACAAAAAGCCCAGAGCTGGATGAGCCAAGCAAACTGAATGGACCTCCCTGCCTCCCTGGGTCACATGGGTGAAGGAGAAAGGGAGGGGTGTTGTGGGGGAGGAATAAAGGTAAAATTAACATTTTCCTTTCCCTTTTAGTGACCTGGGTTGTGTTCTGAAATCGACTTCCCCGTACAACGTATCCTGTTGTTTTTCTTTTTTTTTTTGGAGGGGGGGGCGACTGCAGCCACCGCACCGTTGACCATGACAGTAATCTGGGCTGAAGTGCAAAGTGAAGACGGACGCTCAGGGCAACAGGCTTCAGATGCTCGCTGCCCTGAGTAGGCAAATTGTTTAACTGGGCTGAGAGGCACAGTGGATAAACTGTTCATGACACTGGAACACTGATCTAGTTAGAAGCATCGATGGGAAAAGGCCACTTTGTGCAAGCTGCATCTGCAAAGAGAGGGCAAAGGTCACTGAAGAGGAAAAGATAGCTCGGAGGCAGGGGTTATTAGGGCAGTGAACTAGCCAGACCAAGCACTGGAATAAGTGTTTGCAAGATAAGCAAATGCGTAGAGAGGACATACAGTAAAGACCTTCCCTTTTTCTCCAGTAATCTTAGCTGAAAATCTCCAGGTTTTGAAAGAAACAAGCAGACCCATCATCTCTATCGACTGGAAAACACGGCACCAAGCCCAAACCCTGGACTGGCATAACTGATTTCCCCAGCCCTCATGGGGATCTGATGAACAACTGAAGTCTAAGAATAGCTTCACCTGAAGTTTTCTCCCCACAACATCTCCATTCCTTTCATTCGTAGGTTCCACCATTGTCGTCGTTTGAATCAAGCACTGGTCTATTTTGTCATACCCCAATCCCTCCACCTCCAATCCCCTTCAGATTTGTTACATGTGTATCATGAGAACAGTCCATATACTGAAATTACTGCCACGCAGCCAAACAGCAAAAGAATGACCACTAAATAACGGTGTCTGTCATCTCTCAGTCAGAGATGATGGCAATGAAATGGCACGATGGTGGTGGAAGCACTGGCTGGCTGTAATTTCCTCTCCACATTAGTATCCCAGGGAAGCCATTAAAGCCGCTGTATATAATGCTGATTGGTAATAAATGGTGGAGATGTCATTTTATTTTCATTTGCCACGCAGCGGAAAAGGTTGATTAGTGGTGAAATAGCCCTAGTCTTACAAACGGAAGAGTACAGGCCGGATTTCTGCGAGTGTCTTTCTGGTCAAGGTATTGATGACCAGACCATGACCATGGATGATTAAAGCGAGACATGGAATCCTACTTCTTCTGAACATATTAGTATGAGTGGATGTGGCCGTCTGAGCACCCTGTTACGTTGACAAAATTACTCGCATTGGAATTCTCTTCATTGTCCAAATGATGCATCATAGAATTGGAATGAGACCCATTTGCGACTCAATACGGACATAAAAATGGATGCAGATCTTGGTATTCCAATAAGACCACCCTCTCACTCCAAATGTATAGAAATGGTTAAGGATCCGTCAGAGAAGAACAAGTTCTCTGCATTATTTAATGTTCTTGCATTAAAAGGGCTTGTTGGCGTCTCATTTTTTCCTGACAGGCCTCAAAGAAGATTGTGTACAGCAACAAGAAATTATCCATCGAAGCAAGAGTGGCAGAGAGCGCTCTAAATAATTGATGCGGCATTCTGTCCATAACAGAGAGAACTTGTGTTGATGTCATGATTTTGAAAGAGAGAAACAAAACTATTGAGTTAAACATTTAAATAGAGGCTATTTCTGTCCTCGCACTGATGCTGTGCATGTAAACACTTCAATATGATCATAGTAACAACCTTATTCTTCAAGGTATGAGGGTTAGACCAAGTTGGAAATTTGATGTAATACACAGGCTGGAAGCAGCACAAAGTGTCACGAAAGTGATCATAGTAATAACCAAATTCATGGTATGAGGGTTAGAATGCAAGTACTGTAAATGTACTCAGTTTTACTTTGCAAGGGAGAGAGAGAACCTTCAATGTGAATAAAGGAGACATATTTTGTGGAATTTAGAAACAATCTCAAAGTTTGAAAATGTAATATTTCTTTAACACAGCTCAGTCAATTCACAAGCTAAATGGCAATGATAAACAGAATATTTTTCCATCATTCAAAACTCAATTCTGAGCCGATTCGGTTCAGGGCTATTTGTATATGAACTCAGGGATCCTCATAATAGATATGATTTGTCGTGCAATTTTTCCAATTCTCTCATATCTGGTGTCATATGTATGTTAATGCTGCTGTGCTTTTCCTTTCCCTGCCATAAGGTGTTCATTTTACCGTGGTGGATAAAAGAAATTTCAGTGCGTCTCAATTGACAATCGTGCCAAAAAAAACTGTGAAAAAAACACTCTGTGACACTATGTAGTGCTTCCAGCCCGTGTATTACATCAGGTTTCCAACTTGGTCCAAGTGTGGTTTGCCGTCTCCCTATCTCCTCCTCTGAAGGGGCGGCCATCATAATAATATGCCATTTTGGTAATGGGCCCTGCCGGCTATTGTTCCCTAATGGGATTTGATTGGCGTCTACAGTCTCCGTGGTGGATTTATAGACCACGGCGCCGATCTGCACTTGACCCCAGGTATTAAATTACTTGCTATCCCACTATTCCAGTCCTCTCCTGGCTTATTATTCTGATGAGGTAGCAACTACACGGCCGTTATTCCTCCCTCCGAGCGGTGGGAGGCAACCCAAAATGGCGGACTAATATGGAAAGCAGAGGTGGTGTACGCTAAAGCCAGGTTGTCCTGTGCCCAGCCACCAAGACCCTCTCCAATCCAAACTATTCCTTTAATGTGCTCTCTCTCTCTACCTTTTTTTTTACATTCTCTCTCTCTCTCTGTCTCTCTCTCTCTCTCTCTCTTCGGTCCTGTTTACACTGTGTCAAACAAATCTGGCCATGTCCTGGTGAACACTATTTCAGGGGTGGCCAAACTGGCCATTTGGTAAAGCAAAAAGAACGCTGTGCAGGGTCAGGGGTCAGAAGACCCGGCCCAGATGGCGATTGGTCTACTCTCAGCCCGCTTCAGGGTGGAGTTTGAGTTTTACAAACTGACCGGCAAATTGGAGACTTTCAGGAGTGTATGGGGTGTTGGGGAGGTGCTGTGCTCGGTCCAGGATGATTCCCTCATTATTAACCTGTGATTTTACTGTGGTAGCTGTGATCTCTTTTCTCTCTCTCTCTCTCTCTCTCTCTCTCTCTCTCTCTCTCTCTCTCTCTCTCTCTCTCTCTCCCCCCAAGGAGGTTAACTGTACATAGGAGGAAGTCTGGGCTACAAAAGGAGCTGTCCTTATAGTGAACAGCTGTCTTAAACCTGGTGAAGAAATGAACAGATCCCTGCGTACCTAGTAATCTCTGAAGAGGGATGTCTGTACTCATGATTTGTCTCTGGTTTTTGGTGTTTTCTTTGGTTCCTGTGTGATCAAGTTTCTGCTGCTGTGACATGACTTACTGAAAATAAAGGAACCTTAAAAGTCAAAGTCTGTTAGGCTCACGGCCTCCCAGCACCACAAGAGGCTGCTCTTGCCCCATCTGCAGCTCCCCCATTGAGCCAATTGCACACACCTGGGATCAATTACCTGCATCACTCCACACAGAATTTAGTCTCCAGCTTCGCAGTCATTCATTGCCAGACCGTCAACTAGCTTACCCGAATTGTACAGCTACTGGCTCCATTCCTAGTTCCAAGTTCCTAGCTCCTAGTGCTTGTTTTAAGTCCCTAGTTTATGTCTCTTTGTTTCGTCTTCCCCTTACCTGCTTGTCTCCTCTCGTCGACCCAGTCTGTCTGTCCCTCTCCAGCTAGCCCGGTTAACCTGCTTGTTGGTAGGTAAACCTACCTCAAGACTACACCTACTACACCTACCTCAAGACCACACCGCTCGAGGTAAAGGGGCTGATGGGATCACTTCTGACCCGGATTACCAGACGGCCCCCCTCGAGCTGCTACTCTCCAGCAACCACCGTGAGTCCTTGAGTCCTTCCTCATCCATTACCCCCTGAACCCCCTGGTCCCGGGGTACCCCTGGCTCCGGATCCACAGCCCTCAGATGGACTGGCGCTCGGGTAGCGTGAGCACCTGGAGCACACACTGCCATGCCCACTGCCTCCGCTCGGCCTCTAACCAGCCGCCGGATGCACTGCCGGGGACCCCAAGAGCCCCGATCTGTCCTCGGTTCCTTCACAATATCTGGACCTGGCCCCTGTTTTCAGCAACAGGGCGCCCTACCACCTCATCACCCCTACGACTGCGCAATCAACCTCCTGCCAGGCGCCCCCCTCCCTGCAGTCGCCTGAATAACGTCTCCCAGCCGGAACAGGGGGCCATGGAGACCTACATCCATGACTCTCTTGCTGCCGGGATCATTCGCCCCTCCTCGTCTCCGCTGGGCGCAGGGTTCACCTTCGTCGCCAAGAAGGATAAGACCCTCCGTCCCTGCATTGACTTCAGGGGACTCAACGACATCACAATCAAGAACAAGTACCCCTTGACCCTGATGGACTCAGTCTTTATCCCCATCCGGGGTGCCACCGACTTCTCCAAACTCAACCTCCGCAACGCTTACCACCTGGTCCGCATCCGCGAAGGGGACGAATGGAAGACCGGAATGGAATGCCCCAGCGGTGTTCTAGGCCCTAATTAATGATGTCCTCCGGGACATGCTCAACTCGTTTGTCTTTGTGTACCTCGACGACATCTTGATTTTTTCCAAATCCCTCTCCGACCACGTAAAACACGTACGCCTGGTGCTGCAGTAGCTCCTGGAGAACCGTCTGTTTGTTAAGGGCGAGAAGTGTGTCTTCCATGTTCCGTCCGTTTCCTTCCTAGGATTCATCATTGGCTGAGGAAGGCTGGGGATGGACCCCAAGAAGGTGGCCGCCGCGATGGAGTGGCCAACCCCAGCCAGTAGGAAGCAACTCCAACGCTTCCTCTGGCTTGTAGACTTCTACCAGCGCTTCATCCGAAACTTCAGCCGTATTGCTGCTCCCCTCTAAGCCCTTACCTCCACCGCAGTGGGCTTGAAATGGACCCCCGCGGCCGAGGCTGCATTGCTCGACCTCAGAAGTCGCTTTTCGTCGGCCCCAGTCTTGGCCCAGCCCGACGCCAACCTCCAGTTTGTGGTAGAGGTGGACGCTTCGGACAAGGGGGTAGGAGCGGTACTGTCGCAGCGCTCTCCAACTGACGGTAAGCTCCAACCCTGTGCCTTTCTCTCCCGCAGGCTCACCCCACCCGAGCGCAATTATGACGTGGGCAACGGGGAACTCCTGGCCGTCAAACTAGCCCTGGATGAGTGACGCCACTGGCTTGAGGGAGCAAACCACCCCTTCGTCGTCTGGACCGATCATAAGAACCTGGCCTCTATCCGGACGGCGAAGCGGCTCAACTCCCGGCAGGCCAGGTGGGCATTGTTTTTCGGCCGGTTTAACAAGCTCTAGTGCTGCGGTTGCTGTGTAGTGTATTACTGCTCTGTTTATATTATCTAGTATTGTAGTATTGCAACTCACGAATACTGGTTTGACTCTGCATATTACACTGCTATTTGCTGATCTGCCAACAAGGTTTTGTTTCCAGACACACCCCCTATTCAGGTAAGTCTATCACCTATTTATGGTCCTGCCCTTGAAGCGTCAGCTTCAAGCGTTGGCCCATTTGTAGTCGCTCTCGTGTGAAGACGCTCTGTGTAAAGGCGCATGTTTACCTCTGCACGTCAAATAGAAGTGCATTACTGCCTAAAACTGTTTTGTTGTTGTCTTTTTGTGGTTGTCTTTTTGTTGTTGTTTTCTTGTTATTATCGCTGGTTTCAGTCTTATTTGGCGCTTACTTTGTCCTAGCTGGTTTCAGGGTAGTACCGTCAGATCTGCTGCTAATTGCTCAGCCATCAGCAAGGGTGTGAGTCAAGCCACTCCCTCTAATCAGTAAACCCTTTGTCTAACTTCTGGGCGTGTCTTTCCTTCACTGAACAGGGATAAATGCCCTTCACTGCAAACTGAACTTTGAGACAAGCTCTAGTGCTGAGGTTGCTGTGTAATGTATAACTGCTCTGTTTATATTATCTAGTATTGCAACTCAGGACTACTGGTTTGACTCTGCACATTTCACTGCAATTTGCTGATCTGCCAACAAGGTTGTGTTTCCAGACACACCCCGTATTCAGGTAAGTCCTCTCTTATGTGGGCGTGCTCTTAGCCAGGTGCAAGTCCTAATCACATGAGCTCACGTCTACCTCTGCACGTCCAAGCAAGGACACCGAACAAGGCAAACCTGCCTTCTTTTTCTCACTCCATACAAAATGTGCTACTACCACATCTCTACAACTTCAAAGTCACCCAGAAAGCCTCGTTATACCATACGCTGATGCAATCTGGGTAACCTCAGGTCTCCTAGCAAACATCTACTGCAAAGACCTCCTTCACTGTTGGCTTGTGGAATTGTCGATCTGTAGTTAACAAGGCAGACTTAAACTCTGGTCATGCCAACCACCTCTCCTTGGAGCTCCTTGCTCTCACTGAGACGTGGATTAAACCGGAAGATAGCGCAACCCCAGCGGCACTCTCCACAAACTACACATTCTCCCACACATCCAGACCATCTGGCTGTGGTGGTGGGACTGGCCTGCTAATTTCCAACACATGGAAATTTAATCCATTGCTGCCTTTAAACAACTTTGTCTCTTTTGAATATCACGCCGTCTTGGTGACTGCTCCGGTGAAAGCCTATGTGGTCGTCATCTACCGCCTACCAGGAAAACTAGGTGACTTCCTACATGAGCTTGACACCCTGCTGTCATCAATTCCTGACCATGAGTGTCCCATGCTCGTCCTCGGAGACATGAACATCCACTTGGACAGTGCGAGCTCGGCTGACATCCTGTCTTTGGTTCGCTCATTCGACCTAAGACAGGTCGCGACTCCACCGACTCACAAGGCTGGCAAAGAGCTTGATCTCATTCTTGCCCGGAGCTGCACCACGGACAACCTAAGGGTCACCCCTCTCCATCTCTCAGACCACTTCTTCATCCACTTCAATGTCCAGCTACCAAAACAACCCCCCACCTCCCCACCCATGGTTACCATCCGCCGCAATCTCCGCAACCTGTCTCCCATCCACTTCTCCTCTGTGCTCTCCTCTTCTCTTCCGCCTCACGGCACTTTCTCCTCTCTGCAGGTTAATGATGCCACTGATTCTCTCTGCTCCACCTTGAGCTCATGTCTGGATAGCCTGTGTCCACTATCCACCAGACCTGCTCGATCAACCCAGTCGCACCCTTGGATGACTGACACCCTCCGGACAACGCGCACTGACCTCAGAGCAGCCGAAAGGAAATGGCACAAATCCAAAACAATTGAAGATCTTGCAAGCTACCAGACACTGCTGTCCTCCTTCTCTTCCAGCATCACTACTGCAAAGAAGGCCTTCTTCAATGATAGGATCAACGGTGCCACAGACACACGTAAGTTATTCGCCACCTTCAAGTCTCTGCTTTACCCTCCACCACCTCCCCCAGCTACTAACCTCACTGCTGACTGCTTTGCCTCTTTTTTACTAACAAAGTGGCAGCCATCAGCAGCCAATTCACTAAACAACTTAATCACAACCTGTCTTCTCCAGCCCTAGGCTCATTGTTCCCTGGTTTCACCCCCCTCGCTGAAAGTGAGGTATCTAAACTACTAACATGTGGCCGTCCTACTACCTGTCCGCTAGATCCGATCCCATCTAACCTCCTTCAAGCCATATCACCGACTATCACCCCGGCAATCACACATATGATTTATTCTTCCCTTCCCTAACTTCCGGCACTTTCCCCTCCGCTTTCAAAGTGGCTAGGGTCGCACCACTGCTCAAAAAACCCTCACTCGATCCCACTCAAGTAGAAAACTATCAGCGGGTCTCTCTCCTCCCATTCCTTTCCAAAACCATAGAGAGGGCGGTCTCTAGACAGGTAACAGAATACCTGTCTAGAAACAACCTTCTCGATACACTTCAATCTGGCTTCAAAAGTGGTCACTCCACCGAAACAGCCCTGTTGTCTGTGACAGAGGCCTTAAAAACCGCTAGAGCTGCTGCCAAATCCTCGGTTCTCATTTTGCTAGACTTATCAGCTGCTTTTGACACTGTCAATCACAGCATACTCCTGTCCATACTCTCAAGTATGGGCATATCTGGCAGTGCACTTTCCTGGTTCGAATCTTACCTTACTGGGCGCTCGTTCAGTGTGACATGGCAAGGCCAGCTGTCTGTGCCTCACAACCTCACCACGGGGGTGCCCCAAGGCTCGGTGCTGGGACCCCTCCTCTTTGCCATATACACCACCTTACTGGGCCTGATCATTCGCTCGCATGGCTTTTCATATCCCTGCTATGCAGATGATACTCAACTCTATCTGTCCTTCCCGCCCGACGACCCCACTGTCTCGACGCGGATCTCGAATTGTCTCATATATCCACATGGATGAAGGATTATCATCTTCAACTAAGCCTGGCGAAGACGGAACTGCTGGTCTTCCCGGCCAAACAAGGTATTTATAACAACATTGATATTTAAATTGACTCTCTAACTCTTGTTCCTACCAAGGCTGCAAGGAATCTAGGTGTCATTATTGATGACCAACTGACATTCTCGGACCATGTTGCCGCCGTCTCCTGGTCGTGCCACTTCGCACTATTCAACATCCGAAAAGTCAGGCCGTATCTGACCCAGTATGCCACTCAACTGCTGGTACAAACCTTGGTGATGTCCCGTCTCGACTACTGCAACGCTCTCTTAACAGGCTTCCCGGCCTGTGCGGTGAAGCCACTACAGATGATACAGAATGCGGCGGCGCGACTGGTGTTCAACCAGCCAATAGGGCACATGTCACTCCGCTGCTCATCGAGCTCCACTGGTTACCTGTAGCCGCTCGCATCAAGTTCAAGTCTCTTATGCTGGCCTACAGAGTGATTGTTGGGAATGCTCCCACCTACTTAAATGCTCTTGTAAAAGCACATGTTACCCCCCCCGGATGCTGTGCTCATCAAATGAGCGTCGCCTGGCTCTGCCAGCCGTACAACCACAGCAATCCAGGTTATTCTCATTTGCAGTTCCACGTTGGTGGGACGAGCTGCCAAAAATGACCAGAGCAGGGACCTCCCTCTCTGTCTTTAAGAACCACTTGAAGACCCAGCTCTTCAGAGACTACCTCCTCTCCTAACTTACAATTACTTAGCACTACCTAGCAGTATTTATTGTTACACTAATGTCTCTGTCGCAATGTAGCTTGAATGTTATCCTCCCTTGTAAGTCGCTTTGGATAAAATCGTCTGCTAAATGACTAAATGTAATGCCCAGACACCAAGAATACCAAGCCTGACGCCCTGTCCCGTGTGTTCGCACCAGAGGAGAAGACAGGGGATCCAGAACCCATCCTTTCACCCCTGTGCCTTGCCGCCACGCTCACCTGGGAGATCGAGTCCCTTGTCACCCAAGCGCAGGAACACCAGCCCGACCCAGGTACCGGACCCCCTAACTGCCTGTTCGTCCCTGACTCCGCATGCTCCCAGGTTCTGCAGTGGGCCCATGCCTCCCGCCTCAGCTGCCATCCCGGGATCATCCGCACCCTTGCCGTCGTCCGCCAGTGCTTCTGGTGGCCGACCCTGCTCCCTGACACCCGGTCCTTCGTCTCTGCCTGTCCCACCTCTGCCCGGTCCAAGACCTCCACCCGACCCCACTCTGGCCTCCTCCGCCCATCACCCATCCCGACTCGTCCTTGGTCCCACATCGCCCTGGACTTTGTCACCGGTCTCCCACCATCCCGGGGCAACACTACCACCCTCACGGTGGTGGACCGCTTTTCTAAAGCGGCACACTTCCTCACCCTGCCCAAAACTTCCATCGGCAAGGGAGACCGTGGACCAGCTAGTGGCCGAGGTGTTCCGCCGCCATGGCATCCCGGCAGACGTGGTGTCGGACAGAGGTCCCGAGTTCACCTCCCAGGTCTGGCTTGTCTCCTGCTTGGCCCTGGGTTCACAGGTCAGTCTCTCCTTCGGTTTCCACCCCCAGACCAACGGCGAGATGGAGCAGGCAAACCAGGAGGTGGAGGCCATGCTCCGCTGCCTGACAACCACCAGCCCCACCTCCTGGGGAGACCAGCTGCCGTAGGCCGAATACGCCCACAACACCCTGGTCAGCGCCTCCTTCGGCCTGTCGCCCTTCCAATGCTCTCTAGGCTACCAACCTCCACTGTTTCCTGCCCAGGAGGTTGAGATCGCCATACCCTCCGTCCAGGCCCACATCCGTCGCTGCCGGAGGACGTGGAGGAGGGCCCGATCTGCCCTACTCTAGGCCTCCGCCAGGTCCCAGTGGCAGGTGAACCGGCACCGTGCACCCGCACCCACATACGTCCCTGGACAGATGGTATGGCTCTCCACGAAGGACTTGCCCCTCAAGGTGGACTCCCGAAAACTCACTCCCCGGTATGTTGGTCCCTTCCCCATTGTGTCAATCATCAACCCCTGTGCCGTACGCCTCCGTCTCCCTCCCTCCCTCTGTGTCCACCCCACCTTTCATGTGTCCCTGCTTAAGCCGGTAGTTTCCAGCCCTCTCTCCCTCCCCGCCAAGGCCCCACCACCCTCCCCGCACCATCGACGGTCACCCGGCCTACACATTGCGGCGCCTGCTGGATGTGCGGCGCCGGGGGAGGGGCCTCCAGTACCTCGTGGACTGGGATGGGTACGGTCCGGAGGAACGCTCCTGGGTCCCCCGGAGACAGATCCTGGATGCCTCCCTCATCCGGGATTTCAATAGGACTCGCCCTTCTGGTTCCAGATGTCCGCCAAGGTGCGTCCGTAGAGGGAGGGATACTGTTAGGCCCACAGACTCCCAGCGCCACTAGAGGCCGCTCTGCAGCTCCCCCATTGAGCCAGTTGCACACACCTGGGATCAATTACCTGCATCACTCCACACAGAATTTAGTCTCCAGCTTCCCAATCATTCATTGCCAGAACGTCAACTAGCTTACCCGAATTGTACAGCTAGTTGCTCCATTCCTAGTTCCAAGTTCCTAGCTCCTAGTGCTTGTTTCAAGTGCCTAGTTTATGTCTCTTTGTTTCGTCTTCCCCTTACCTCTTGTCTCCTCTCGTCGAGCCAGTGTGTCCGTCCCTCTCCAGCCAGCCCGTTTTACCTGTCTTCTCCTCTCGTCGACCCAGTCTGTCTGTCCCTCTCCATCCAGCCCGGTTCCCTGTCTCTCCACCCGGATCCTGGACCCCTCCTACCGGTCATCATCATCCCTGCACAGCCCTGCTCCCTGCTCCATCCCTACCTCCCTCCCGGTGTCGTGCGTTTGGGTCTCTCCTACCCCTGGTCGTGACAAAGTCTCTCTCTCTCTCTCTCTCTCACTTTCTCGTTCTATTCCACCTTTTCTTCCAAACTCAGATTGTGGATTTGTCCCCCACTACTTTGCATTTAACTCCTGATGGAGGGGGATGGAGCCAGGCGTCCAATACTTAAAAAAATCCACACGATTCCTTTAATGTGCTCTCTCCCTATCTCTCTAAGTTTGTTCCATTGTGTCTCCTTTTCTTTCTATCTCAACTTTTTTTTTCCCTTCCCCACCCACCCAGCGCTCCACCCCTCCCTCCATTCTGTGTAATGGCCGCCTGTCTCTGCCGGCTCCATCTGTCAGAGCCCGTGAAGGGCACGGTGCCCGCTGGTCGGCCCGGGGCCCTAGAGCTGCCACTCTGGCCACTGGACTAAACGCCTGGGCATCTGTGGTGGTCCCGAAAAAGACAGGGGGCTAACGCACACACGCACACACGCACACACACACGCACACACACAAACACAAAAAGTAAACACTCACATGTGCACGCACTGTCAGCCAGGTGGTTGTTGCGTTATGAATATGGATGCACAGGCACATGTGTGTGTGCAAAGTTTGTACACAACAATACTGACACACACACACACGCACACACACACACACTTTAAAAGTTCAGTGTTTAGGTTTAGGGTCTCCATATATTTTTTCATGTGCTCATGGCCGCTCATGTTACTATGAGGTGTAAAGTGAATTAAGTCCTGCCAGCTTCCATCACGCCGTGGCAGAGTGAGATTCAGAAACACACACATTTTTATGTGTTCAGGACACAGGAAGAAAAGGACGTTGTTCCGTCCTTCTCGGCTGTTAAGCGTTCCAATACATTCCAATAAATCAAAAGTCCACAGTGTTTTTTGAAGCATTCGGCTCCAGTCTCAGCTCATTCAGGAGTTTGGACGAACTGACACATTTGTTTCTCCTCCACAAGGCGGCTGAATGCAAATGTGACCAACTGGCTCCGTTTCACTTCCCAGCTCTGATCGACGGCTTCTGAAGCGTTTTCACACGTTTCATGACAGCGGTTCTCTAGTCTGCTCCTGTGCAAGGGATTACACAACTAACCATGAAATGGTTTTTGTTTTAGATTTAGATTTTTCAGTGTTTTGACACCTGGATTCTTGTTGAGAAGACCATGAACCTCTAGCTCAAAGTCTCAAACTGCTCTCGAACTGGAGTAGTGATGAGAAGTTTGGCTCGTTTTTCAGAGTCGGTACTTGACGAATTATAAGTCGAGTCGTTCGATTTTGCCTTTACTCTTTGTTCATTTATTTCACTTGGTGTAATGGACGGATGAGGACTTTCAGTGAGCGATGAACAAGCATCAGAAGAGTCGGTCCAGCTCTGAGTGGTGAAAGGAATTCTCACAGAGCATAATTTAATCCTGTCACTATTGCGGTGCAATGCGAAAATGTGAATCAGTCACATTCAATATGAATTATGCCAAATGCCTTGACCTTTTATCCCCACATTATTTGAGCCCTCAGTAATTATTTTCAGTTTGCGAGCCGAAGATTCACTCACTCTCTCTTGCTCGCCCACTCGCTGAATCGAACCTTGAGGAGCTTGTTGGGCTCATAGCTGCGTTCGAGTCTCAGTGAATGCCTGTTTGCCTGGCTGCAGATAACGAGTCAAACAATACTATGAAAGAACAACGCTTTTGGAGTGACTCCCGACTCATTTAAAAGATTAGTTCACTACGAACAAATCGTTCGCGGTTTGTGCATCACCACACTGGAAGCTACAAGCACAGTTTTTCAACAGTAAAACCAGTACAACAGTCCCTTACAGCTGTTTGCCTGTATGTTATCCCAAAATGGACCGAGACCAAGAGAATTTATATGCAAATGAAAGAGTTTTGAAAGAGATGCTCCTTAGAATGAATGTGAATTGTTTCAGTCCCTCATTGTGTTCTGCTTGATGGAGTACTGGGATGGAGGAGTGCCACACCACCTGTGACCAGTGACTTCAAAGATGGCTAAATAAATAAAAAACAAGTCTCACCAATCGAGCGGAGCTTTCAACCTCCATACCCCCATCCACCCCATCACAGCTTCTTTCCCTTATGCCGCCACTCTTGAGCAGTTAGTGATGAAAAGTCTTGTCTTTTTGGAGATTTGGCTCTTTGCTTGCGACTCACGACTCTCGGCTCTTTTCGTTCTTGAATCGAGAGTCGAGTCACAGTGAATGACTTTGTGTCAGTCTGCAGTTACCGAGTTGCGAACAAAACAATTTAAAATATTGGTTCAATATGAACAAATCTTTCTAAATGTTGTTGTAGGTTGTTTTTTCCTTTCACATTTTTTCCATTTAATTCATTTTTTAAATGTTTATTTCTCCTACACTGTCAGTCTGAGTTGGACAAAACTTGGCACCTATCCAGGTGTACTATGTGCTCTACAGGATCTACAATAGAATCAAGCCCCACATTTACCACCAATTTTGCAAGAAGATTACAATTATTAATAATTAAATATATGAATTAATAAATAAATCATTTGCATTCCTTTTTTTTATTTTGAAGATCTGCATTTCAATTTGTTTAGACTATCATGAAAATTTGTACACATACAGAATTAAGGGTGGTTAAGATGGGTGACCACAAATGTCCAAATTGTTTTTCTCATTATTAAATATGCCAGATTTCATGTTATTTCAAGTATTACTCCATCTAAGTCTCCAGACATTTCACACTCATTATCCCTCTCTCCTCCAGGACACTGCTTCTCATTTACACTTTCTCCCCGTTTGGGATTTGGACACCCACCCATCCACACACCCACACACCCACATGCACACACACACACACACACACACACACACACACACACACACGCACACACGCACACAAGCACACACACACACACACACACACACACACACACACACACACGCACACACACACACACACACACACTCCACTTCATCCATCCTCCTCAATCACTTTACCCTTGATGGCTTTTCACACATAGTTTCGTCACAATCCCACTTTTCCACTGTCTCTCCCTCTCTTTTATCTCTTTTTACCTCTTTCAATCGCTCTCTCTAACTGGCAGTGTGTCACTCACTCAATCTAAAAACAATAAAGTATTTTTCCCCCATTACTGTATATACCATTTAGGATTTCAATCAATTGGAATACCAATTACCGGCCTATGATTAAGAGACAATGAAAAACATTTTACCCAAACAATATAATTATAATGCAAGCCCTGAATTGACAAAAAACACTCATATCAACATTTAAGAACAATTTGATGTTGTTGTGATGTATTTTTCTGAAGTAGATATGTGTCATTTCAGTAAGGTTGAACATTTTAGTTTTAGTCATGCTTTTTGTTCAGAATAATTCTGCCCTTTTTTGACCTTTTCCAAGAATAGTGACAAAAACTCTATGAAACGCTTCTTTTTTTTTGTTCCAACTGAATCCTCATTGGTTGAATTTCAGACAATTTATACACTGATGAGGAATTTACAGTATATTTCAATGTTTTCTATTACAATCACAGTTCAAGTTAAATATTAAATGTTTATTTGATCTCAATAAAAAACGGTGCGCATATTTTGATTTCTTGAAGAAAGAGAGACTGAGATCAGTCTGATTCAGGTTGTGTACATTGTTTTTTATTATAGGTTAATACAGTAGGTATTATAGGTTTTTTGTATAAATTTTTATAATTAAATTTATGATTAACTTTGATGAAGAACTTTATTTTCTTCATGATATTATTAATTAATAGCTTAGTTTTGCATTTAGTGAAAATTCCCCATCCCTGCCAAATTTGTACTTTCTTTTCATATTTCCACCTCCACCCACCCTCTCTCTCTCCCCCTCCCTCTCTTCTGCTCTACCTCCCTCTCCCTTCAGTGGCTCCGAAAGTCATCTAGTGGGAGAGACGAGTGCCCTTTGGCGTCTCCTCATTTCCATTTTGATTTCTCTTTGGCTTTGTAGTGGTTCATCGTCTCCACCTCCTTCCATCACTCCCTCTCTCCTCAACTCATCCTTCGAGCTTGTTTGTCTTTTTGCTTGTTAATGCGGCGTCCGACGCATTAACCATTTGTGAGCCGGCTCTCCCTCTGTGAGATGTTCTGCCAGGGATGATGATAAACATGTAGGATTATTTTCCTGCAGCGTGGATTATCTCAAATCTCACGTACGGCACATGGCCTCGTCTTCCATTCCCTGCAATGTAGAGCGATGTAAAATTATGATACTGACTTTTCCAAGGCATCTGTGGTGGACGGGAGGGCTTGAGCAGCCACACATGATGCCCTTTGGTTGGGCTAACGAGCATCAGGTTTAAAACCCCATCCACACACTCAGTCAGGATGGGAGCCCTGTCATGACATGTTCCATCAGCTCCTGGCTAATTCATTCTAGCCTCACCTCTACAATAAACTGGTGTTTACAACCCCCTGTCGTTTGTTTTTGTGCCGGAGGTCCTTGAACACGCCACTTGGGTGGCGTTTTGTGGTGAAACCGCCACAGTGATGCCCAATGTGGGGCTCCGGCACAGGTTAGGGGACACAGAAGGGCCGCCCGAAGACACCCTGGAGCCACCAGTGGTTCAACAGGCGGCCCCAGGCCCAACCCTTTCCCGACTGGCAACAACAGCACCTAGGGGGAGAAGCAGTGCAGCAACCATTGCAGGTAACCACTGGCAGGTAGCTTCTCCGCCCAGCAGGCATTGCCGGGACCATCCAGCAGACCAGCAGCCAGGTCACCCCTCCAAGCAGCCCCCGCAGCAGCCAAGATCGGCCACGCCGTCACCAGCAAGCGCTCCAGAAGGGAGGAGGGGGCAGTCTCTCGTTGCCCTGGTGGAAGGAGGCCGGTTGACCATGCTGCTCTGGGGAACCCGGGTCTTCTGGAAGGGGACCTGGGTTTCTTTTGGACATTTGTTTGTATAAGGTATGGGAACCCTGTTTCAGAGTCCAGTGTTTTATTAATTTAAGGTATAGGAATCCTGGGTCAGACTCTGTATTTCTAGGTTTAGTAACCCTGTCAGAGTCTGTTTTAAGCATTTATTTTCATTTTTGTTCTCTGCTTGATGGGAGGGTGTAGGCTTCGGCCTCAGTTTGGAATTAGGGATATGTGGTGGATGGGATGGCTTGAGCAGCCACAACTGCTGCTCGTTGGTTGGTCTAACGAGCATCAGGTTTAAAAACCCCATCCACACACTCATTTAGGATAGGAGCCCTGTGTCATGACATGTTCCATCTGCTCCTGTCTAATTCTACCTAGCCAATCTCTACAACAAACTGTTGATTACAACCCCCCGTCGTCTGTGTCTCTGTGCCGGAGGTGGCGAAACTGCCACAGCGTCTTTCCCAGAGTTGCATATATAAAATGCTGTGCAAGCGCAAGTACCTCGACCATAGGAATATATAATAAAAATTATAGAGGGCTAGAGAATCAGGGCAGCAAAGATGATATGTGAAAAGGTGATTATGCAACGTGAAATGCCTCTGAATTTTGGAAGAAATTCAAGATTGCATAGAAACATTAATATAGAATAGGAAAATACAATAAGTTGAGAGGAAAAGATCATAGAAAAATCACCATTATGATTCAACAGAACTGAAATAAATTGCACAAGCAAAACTAAACTGACCAGAAGAGAAGATGAGAAAAGAAAAGGAGAAGAGCAGGGGTGAATACACCAGATGAAGAGGGGAAAGAGGAGATACATGACACAAAGCCTCCAGAGATCCTTCAGTTGCTGCTCTCCTTGGTGTTAAAACCCTCAATGGACTTCCCGGCCATGGTCTTGTGGTCACACATCAAAAGTCACACTAGTAGTTTCTGGAGTTGATTGGTCTGGGATCTCTGATCTTTGTCGGGTTTACTGCTCAACTCTCTTGGCCAAAGCTTTTCCAATTAATAACCAGCTTGGTTAGAATATAAGCAGTGAGCAAAATCTGCTAGCCTACAGTATCAGTACCATCCTTGAACTAACTCCAAAGTCAAACCAATTCTCAGACTGGAAAAAAAAATCCTCATTGGTGCACAACTCTTATTTTTCAAACAGGCTAGGTTCAAACCCAGCTTGATGATGGAAAAGCTCAATGATAGGTCTGAAACCTGTGGTCTTTCCAGGAAGATTCTACCTGTTATATTCAAGTACCACAAGCAAGAAGATTAAATTTAAGAAAGTCAAGAAGGTCCTTCTGGAATTTGTATTAAAATGCAAAATACTTAAAGTGGAATACTTTTTTGGGTACCATCAAACTGAAAACAGATCTCTGCAAGGGTTTCTTCTTTTTGACAGCCTCAATGTAATCTGTTATCATGAATTAATTACCAGTAACCCATTAACCTGGTGAAGGGAGGAGTAGCTATACAGGGACTAGGCAGGTATGCCTCTTTGACCATCAATCGTTTCCATGGACCACCAATGAAAGCCACAAAAAAGCAGCAGAGGTGAAAATTGTAAACATGTTGGTAATGATGTGGTGTAGAAATCCAAGCAAATCATAAACACAGCATGGTGGGTCAAGCCACCCAGTAATTATTTTTAGTCCATAACCACAACTACAGTCTCAAAGGGCCTCTGTAGATCACATTCATTACAGTAGCTGGACCAAACTCCCCCACTGTGAAGCCAAAGGAGAAGGTGTGAGAGGTTGAGAGTCGGTCGAGTGGAATTGAATACAGTAAATATTGATGGAAGCCAAACACCCTATAGATAATTGCAGAGAACGTTTCACGAAAGACACAATCTACACCAAGAACGATACCTTTTTTGATCCAGTGCATCGGCAGAAAAATATCCATTTGAGTTTCGAAAACCAGAAGTATTTCAACTTTGGAGTAGAGGTCTTCACAGGTCCAAAAATGTTGACCCCAAACCCTATTGGACCGTGACATTCATCCCGAGATCCAGTTGGAACTTGATAGGCTAATCATAGCACACGTAGCCTAAAAATGTTTCAGAGCAGCCCTTCCATACGTTCCTCTTGTGATCAGCGCTGATAACGGCTCCTCTTAGACTCACCTGGAACCTTAGGCAATAGAATATGAACCCATCCAAACCCAATTGCCTATAATAAAATGTGGACTCAAATCTCTACAGGTCTCGAGTCGGCCTTGGATAGTCGGGTTCAGACCCATAGACCCAGGGCCCTGTTGGCACCGTGCTCCGGCGGGCTAACTCCCAATCAGGGGCCTTTCTGTGTGGAGTTTGCATGTTCTCCCCGTGCTCACATGGGGTTTCCTCCATCTAACAACAATATGGACAATATGGACCCCCAACAAAACATGCACACATCATCGTCTGACCAGCGATGGACTTATGGAAACAGGTCCCCGGGCGTGGTGTCGAATGCTGCCCACTGCTCCTGGCTGCCCCCCCGGAGGAAGAGATGCCAGGATGTGTTAAATGCAGAGAACCCATTTCACCGGCCACCATCCAAAAAGCATGTGTGTGTGTGTGTGTGTGTGTATGTGTTGTAGTAGCGTGTCGTGTGACAAATAAAGATTCTTCTTCTTCTTCTTCTTCTTCTTCTTCTTCTTCTTCTTCTTCTTCTTCTTCTTCTTCTTCTTCTTCTTCTTCTTCTTCTTCTTCTTCTTCCATGAAGAAATCTACTTTGGAGTGAGTATATATCAGGGTTGTCAAACTTAAATGACCTGTGGGCCATGGGCAGGGTTGCTACATTGAATATCAAAGGAAAAACACATTTTTTTGGGGCGGGCTGGATGTGACCCCTTGGACTAGGCCCCTTGTGGTTTAAGACCCCTGGTTTACACAAAGGGGCTACTACTACTACTACATGGTTTTAACCTTGTTCCAGACAGGCTAAGAAGGTGGGACAATGAAGACCACAGCGATCTTGATGCCAATGAGCTGCAGCTATGAACCTAAGAACTAGTGTAGCCTCCAGACATAGTAAGCTTTCTAAAATCAAAAATGCCCTTAGCCGCTGTTCTGTCAGCCACATTAAACTGAGTGCAACCAAGCTCTCAGCATTGTGGTGGTATCAGGACAGCGTCCACACGGCTGAGCAGCCAACCTCGGAGAAGAGCACAGGGACAACCTCTTTGAAATGGAGCACCTCCCCTATCTTCATCCCTTAATTTACTGCTGAACTGCAGAGGTTAGCAGAGGGATGTAGTATGGAAACTAAGGAAGGAACGAAGCGAAGGAAACGGGAAGGAGGGCGACTATCAGCATGTCATCCTGTGTCCTGGAAAAAGGAGATGAAACGTTAGTTGTAGGAGAGAAATATTTGTCATTTTCTTCCCTGATCGACTTCTATACAAGCCTCTCACATACACAGAGAAACATGGCTGCATTTATTCTTCCTAAGAGGAGCACATGAGTCAAAAATGAGTTGTGATGGACTGCGACTTGGAACCAGATGACAAGAAGTAAGGGAAGAGAGAAATGGGGAGAGAGGGGGAGAAAATGGAGAGGGCTTGGAGCAAGGGGCCATAAATGGCATGGAAAAAAGAATCCGTCATTCTCTCGCTTACGCAGTGTTGGAGGTGTTTGGCCGATGGATAAGAAACGATACATCTTTAATGGCACTTTGCTGAAACAACTGAGCCTCATCCAGTGGCTCTGACTGATACATTGGGAAAGAGGGAAGAAGGAGAAAGGAGGGGTGATCAGCAGGAGGTAGAAGAATGGGAGAGGATCCAGCGGATGGATGGATGGATGAATGGATGGATGGATGCATGGATGTTAAGTTGATTAAAAGGCTGTTTGGGCGCCAGGAGGAGACTTCCAGAACTGAGGAACACTAACAAATTCCCTGGCGCTAAATGTGAGTAATTGTTCCAAGGCTTTTTGGAAGAGAGTGAAAAAAAGAAAGAAAAATAAAATATGATATACGTTCCATCCATCCATGGATGGGATAAAAGGCACAAATAGGACTCCGGAATATGACACGTCCTCTGAATTAATGAACAAATGGTTCCTTTACAGTCTTTCCTGCTGATTGGCTGCCAGTGCTTGACAGGGAATAAATCAAAATCAGATGCAGCATTTGCAACGATCTGAATGTTACCTCGTAAAATCTATGACGGACACAGCCATTTTGAGTTTATGTTGATTGTAAAGCTATATTTTGATATATTGACCTGACATGACAACCGTTTTTTAAAATTTGAGCTGATTTGATTAGATTCCAGAAGATGCTCTCCGCCATACACCTTTTTCTTCATCACTTTGCTTTGGCTGGTAATGCCGAGTGTTGGCTTTGGCATTAACATGTTTTGATTTTATTTCCTATTTTCCCATGTTGACGTTTGGTTTCACGTGGAGATGAAACTGAATGTGAGAAAACCAAAGAGAAAAAGAGAAATCACTAGCCCACCACTTTGAGGAATGTAGATAGATGTATAGATAGATAATAGAAAGATAATAAAAACAATACCTAAAAGTGTACAATAAACCTAAGAATGTAAAATAAACAATAAACCAAAATTTAATAAACTACAATAGGAAATTGTTTAATTGTGAAAGATGAGAACAATTTGTCATTTTTGTGAAAAACAAATCAAAAGGTCTCATTTTCCACCCTTTACAGTATGTGTCATATTTCAAAAGATATATATACACAATGGGATGTAAAAGTAGAATGAGATGTGCATTTTTTTCTTTCATTTTTGAGAAAAGAAGATCACGATTCTGTTGGATATAGAGCATGTAGAACAGGGAAGCTCGATGCAACTGAGTACAATCTGTTCTCTAGTAAGTATGACTCAGAGACGGACCATTTTACATGAGGTGCCAAGTGATGCAAGATTAGCAAACAATTCGTTCCCGTCGAACAACTCGTCTAAATGACTCAGGAGTCTGGAGGCACTACGCCAAAAGAGTCGTTTGTTTGCGACTCAGTAACTGCAGCCAGACATACAGGCTGAACTGAGACTCCACTCTCAATGCGATTCATGTGAAAAAAAGAAGGTGAGGGGGTTTGGCATAATTCATATCGGATGTGATTGATTGACACTTTTAATTCCTCCTTAATTAATCATTTTGACAGAATTAAAGGATCTTTGTGAGAATTGCAGAGCTGAAATGACTCTCACTCGTTACACCACCTGAATCCAATTAACAAAGTCTGAAAATTGTAATAATCTTTTTACAGAGTCACTCGTAAAGAGCCGAATCTCCAGAAAGAGCCAAACTTTTCATCACTGGCGGCGGCTTGCCCTTCTTTTTGTCATGGCTAGGTTACATTGTACCCAAGTTGATTTAATTATTTTGCCTATTATATGTGGTTTTAAATACAGATCCACAATTCTGAATATCCTAATTCCCTTCTGAGATGAAAATCTTAGGTTGAAAGTTTGACTTTGACAATGTGGACGTCATTAGAGCTCCGTGGCGGTGGCTGTGACGGTGTCAATTTCATGGAATGGTTCCAGAGCAGCGGAGAGCGCAGTGGGGTAGAGGGAATGCGCGAGAGATGGAGAGACGAGTGGAAGACACAGGAGGAGAGGGAGGAGGAGACGGGAGGAAAGGCGTCGGTGGTCGTTATTAACGAACAGGACAAGTTGTCCGCTGGGGCCTTCGATTGGCCCTCGGCTGAGTCAATAGAGGCTGGAAGGAAAGCGCTGCAGGGCACGCACACACGCACACACACACACACACACACACACACACACACACACACACACACACACACACACACACACACACACACACACACACACAAAGAGAGAGAGAGAGAGAGAGAGAGAGAGAGAGAGAGAGAGAGAGAGAGAGAGAGAGAGAGAGAGAGAGAGGCAGCCGAAAGGCAATAGCGTGACAGGAGACCACAATGAAATGAGCTAGTTTTAAAGGGAAGGCGAAAGAAAAAATTGATAAGGAAAGAATAACTCTTGTGGTTTCCAGCTCAATGAAAGATGGTCTACAAATGCAAAAGCAGAACCCTAAAATGAGTACACTTGAAAAGAAAAAAAAAAAGAAAAAAAAAGAACTCAGGCTCTATTTTTCAGAGCTCAAGTGTAAACCTTAGCGAAGATTCCCATAGAGGTCCATTCAAAAATATGTATTTAGTGAAAATATTTAATTATCACCCTGGTATGCATTAACACATATATAACATCGCTGATCCTAACGTTGATGATTGAATTCAATTAACAAACAAATACAACTCCCCCACAACAAAAACACCTCACTTATGGAAATAAAATATTAGCATTCCAGCAGGAAAACAAATATCATGCCAGGAATATACCTAAAATTTTACTTCATACTTGGGAATTAGTTTTATAGACTTTATTGGTCTGGTATGCCGTATCTGTCACCACCCAAACGGCACACCACCTATCCAGTTACCAGACACCCACCACCCAAACTGCACACCACCTATCCACTTACCAGACACCAACCACCCAAACTGCACACCACCTATCCACTTACCAGACACCAACCACCCAAACTGCACACCACCTATCCACTTACCAGACACCAACCACCCAAACTGCACACCACCTATCCACTTACCAGACACCAACCACCCAAACTGCACACCACCTATCCACTTACCAGACACCAACCACCCAAACTGCACACTACCTATCCACTAACCAGACACCAACCACCCAAACTGCACACTACCTATCTACTAACCAGACACCAACCACCCAAACTGCACACCACCTATCCAGCCATACTGCGCTGCCACCCAATTGGACATTGCGCGCGACCCAGTCGACAGCACGCGCTACCAAGCCGAGTGCTATCTACGCATGTTCAGCTACACTCCCACCTTCTACAACAATTAACATCAGCAATGTCAGGAAGGACTCCACAAATTGTCGAAAGTCTCAGAAATAATTCTGCAATATTCAATTCAATAGACACAGCCTTATCTGCAGCAACAACTACAGCAGCAACATCTTCGTCAACAACTGCAGGACCTCGCGCTGCCATTGATGATGAAGTAAGAAAGTTATTTCAAAGGCACTTTCAATTTGCGAGGACTTTTTTTGTCCGAGGCCTCAGCAGGAGTAATGAATAAAAAAAAAGAAACGATTTTTGGTCTGGATTTTATTATATTTTTTGTTGAATCGTTATGCATTTTGTTTATCGTGTAAAGAAATAGGGAACTGAAATTCTATTCTAAATGTACCTTGTACCATTAGGGTCTTTTAAAAGTAATAAAAGTAATGTAATAGTAAATTACATTTCACACATGCATTATGCAAACATTACCACTCATTAAAAATAATATAAACATGCGTGGGTACATCAGAAGCAATCATTGTTCATTTTAGTAACACTTCACTGAATAATATGCAAAGCCTGGCTACAAATTCAAGTTTGTTATTTCTCATAATAAAGTATATAAAATAGTATAAATGTATATTTAATATACCACATTATCTATGTACCTTGCATAGCCTATACTGTACTTCTATGTCTTTCTGTTACCAGAAAACATGCCAGAGGAGGTAGCGGTGGGGCATCCTCATCCTTTTTAAAAGAGGTGCGTCTGCTGCATACACCAGAGGAAATTCTGGTGCCAAGGGGACAGCCGAGGCTTCAGCTTAGCCAAAATGAGCCCTCATCTCTGGGGTCCAGGTCCAGTGGGAGTGGAGCGCAGCCCAGGTTACTGGACATATACGGCATGTTTTTGAAAGCAAGATTCCACAAAACTCATAGTAAGTCCAAGTCCCTACATCTGCTCACTAAAGCTACCGCACCATGACTACCCAAGACTAATCACCCTGCTGGGTATATGTTACCTTCGCCAACGTATTAATTACCACAATAGACCCAACTGTCTAAATACTCGCTACAATTACCACACAAAGTAATCACCCACTTGAACGGCTCAACTCAAACCACAATTAAACATTCTATAAATAGTTCAGCCATCTCTTGACCTGTCTGATTTAGGGTTAGGACTTGGGGTAAAAAAATAGTAACATTATTTGATAGTCCACCTAATCCCATAAGGTTTATGGGTCATACGGTTATAATGGTACCATTTCAGATGCTGTTGATCCAAGTGTCCAAACAAGTGCCTAAACATTGGTGCCTACTGTAGGTCTGTTGCAATATATATATATTTTTTATAGGCGATAGGAGGAGAGAGATAGATAGATAGATAGATAGATAGATAGATAGATAGATAGATAGATAGATAGATAGATAGATAGATAGATAGATAGATAGATAGATAGATAGATAGATAGATAGATAGATAGATAGATAGATAGATAGATGGATAGATAGATAGATAGATAGATAGATAGATAGATAGATAGATAGATAGACAGATATATAGATGGATAGATAGATAGATAGATAGATAGATAGATAGATAGATAGATAGATAGATAGATAGATAGATAGATAGATAGATAGATAGATAGATAGATAGATAGATAGATAGATGGATAGATAGATAGATAGATAGATAGATAGATAGATAGATAGATAGATAGATAGATAGATAGATAGATATAGAGCCAGATTGCAACAATTAAAGTGCCATGTGTAAGGCGAACAGGAAAACAAACATTTCAGTCCATGGGACTTGGATCCGTGCAAAGGAGGAACGCAACAGGCAACACAGCTTTTAAAAGCACAGGACAGGTGTTCTCAATCAATTATTAGCAATCATTAATCAATTCATAATCATAAATCAATAAGACTGCACTTATTGTGATTGAGAACACCTGTTCTGCGCTTTTAATGGGGTGTTGCCTGTGGCGATGGCCGTGTTCTGCTAGCACCGACTTGCAGATATCTGTGCAGCTCTACAGAGCGTCACAGTTCATGGAGAAGCATAATCCCATCCACTTTCCCATGTCAATCTGAGATTCAGGGCAGATGCGATGTAAAATGCCTCGAGCTAAACACGACCATTGTTCTCTTACACTGATGAAACTCCCATGGGCTGAAATGTTTTCCTATTCACCTTACACTTTATTTTTTGTACTTTGGCACATAACCCTAGATTTTTTATTTTCCATTTTAGTGATTCTTTCCAAAAGAAAGCATCTTCATACATTAACTTTCAATATACAACATTTACGATAAAGACTCAATATTGAAAAATACGTACCTGCATTAATGTCTGCTCTGGGATAAATTTCTGATAAACAAGTGTTTCCTCAAAATTGAGATTTAGAAAGCTGCCTGTACAAACGTACTGAAGCTGATCATCGAGGAAGGGAGAACGTTGGATGGCCTGATGTTATTCCTATTTGAAGACTGGATTATTTACATAAGGTATCCTAACACTTAAGTTAATATTCACATATGTTAAATAAGAACTGTGTATCCAAAAAAGGTTCTAATGTATGTAGGTTATAACTGGTAAAAATGGCCTTTAAGTTTGTCATCTTGGCCTAATCCTTTAATGGTGAGATATGGGGTGTTAAGGTGTGTGTGTGTGTGTGTGTGTGTGTGTGTGTGTGTGTGTGTGTGTGTGTGTGTGTGTATATATATATACATACATACATACATACATATATATATATATATATATATATATATAGGGGAGAATTGCATACAGTTATGTAAACTGTCCATGGTGGGGTGTTAACGCCTTATTGAGGAGGCATGGGGTTCAACAAAGGTGTTAATAGAGGTATAAAGATGTGTTACAGCCTCCTCACCCAACCTGTACCAACTCAGGGATTTGCACGCTTATATTTCTATGGGTGTTTAGTATTGTAAAAGTTGAAATGTTTCATACAAAGAATTGATTCATTCTTAAAGTGACTTAACTACAGTAATGTGTGGATTACTTACACTCACTATGTATTTATTTTAAGGATACTGAGATTGACAGTCAAGTCAATCA